>NW_026511204.1:150000-453183 GCF_027579735.1 Bombina bombina | reverse complement strand
TTCTATCCTTTCTTCAAGAAGGTTTGGAGAAAGGATTATCTGCAAGTCTTTGAAGGGACAGATTTCTGCTTTGTCTGTGTTACTTCACAAAAAGCTGGCAGCTGTGCCAGATTTTCAAGCTTTTGTTCAGGCTCTGGTTAGAATCAAGCCTGTTTACAAACCTTTGACTCCTCCTTGAGTCTCAATTTAGTTTCTTTCAGTTCTTCAGGGGGTTCCGTTTGAACCCTACATTCCGTTGATATTAAGTTATTATCTTGGAAAGTTTTGTTTTTTGGTTGCAATTTCTTCTGCTAGAAGAGTTTCAGAGTTATCTGCTCTGCATGTTCTCCTCCTTATCTGGTGTTCCATGCAGATAAGGTGGTTTTGCGTACTAAACCTGGTTTTCTTCCGAAAGTTGTTTCTAACAAAAACATTAACCAGGAGATAGTCGTGCCTTCTTTGTGTCCGAATCCAGTTCAAAGAAGGAACGTTTGTTGCACAATTGGACGTAGTTCGTGCTCTAAAATTCTATTTAGATGCTACGAAGGATTTTAGACAAACATCTTCCTTGTTTGTTGTTATTCTGGTAAAAGGAGAGGTCAAAAAGCAACTTCTACCTCTCTCTCTTTTTGGCTTAAAAGCATCATCAGATTGGCTTACGAGACTGCCGGACGGCAGCCTCCTGAAAGAATCACAGCTCATTCCACTAGGGCCGTGGCTTCCACATGGGCCTTCAAGAACGAGGCTTCTGTTGATCACATATATGTAAGGCAGCGACTTGGTCTTCACTGCACACTTTTACTAAATTTTACAAATTTGATACTTTTGCTTCTTCTGAGGCTATTTTTGGGAGAAAGGTTTTGCAAGCCGTGGTGCCTTCCATCTAGGTGACCTGATTTGCTCCTCCCTTCATCCGTGTCCTAAAGCTTTGGTATTGGTTCCCACAAGTAAGGATGACGCCGTGGACCGGACACACCTATGTTGGAGAAAACAGAATTTATGTTTACCTGATAAATTACTTTCTCAACGGTGTGTCCGGTCCACGGCCCGCCCTGGTTTTTTAATCAGGTCTGATAATTTTATTTTCTTTAACTACAGTCACCACGTATCATATGATTTCTCCTATGCAATATTCCTCCTTTACGTCGGTCGAATGACTGGGGAAGGCGGAGCTAGGAGGGATCATGTGACCAGCTTTGCTGGGCTCTTTGCCATTTCCTGTTGGGGAAGAGAACATCCCACAAGTAAGGATGACGCCGTGGACCGGACACACCGTTGGAGAAAGTAATTTATCAGGTAAACATAAATTCTGTTTTCCTGCATAGTCCTTTTCTGTTGTCGTGTTGTTTTGATGTTTTAGAGACTTGTTTGCCTGTATTGAGGAGTCGTTTTCTGTCCATGGCATTTACTTTTTTCATTGCTTCCGATAGATTATAGTTGTTATATCCTCTTGCTTTGAATCTTTTACTAAGATTCTTAGCCTCTCTATCATAATCCTGTTTTTTAGAGCAGTTTCTTTTCAGCCTTTGGAACTGTCCCATAGGGATATTCTGGATCCATTTCTTGTAGTGGCCACTTTTGCATGGAGATATCCGTTGCTATCTGTGGCCTTTTTATAAAGTTTGGAATGGATTTCATTGTTTTCCTGGAAAAGAATGACGTCAAGAAAGTCCATCTCATGGGGTTTTTCTTACTTGTAAATGATAGATTAAAATCATTGATGTTTAGTTTATTTACAAATTCATCCAGAGAGTGGAACTACCATCCCATATTAGGATGATATCATCTATATATCTGCCCCAAGCTACAATGTTTGGTAGATATAGATTGTTTTTCCAGATGACTTCTTCTTCCCAGAGTCCCAGATAAAGATTCGCGTAGCTTGGGGCAAATTTCGTCCCCATTGCTGTTCCGGTGACTTGTAAAAAGTAATCCTTTTCAAAGAGGAAATAGTTATTTTCCAAAGTAAATCTAATTGCATCTAGCAAAAAGAACTGGAGGTTTTCATGTAGACTATTGTCAGCCGCTCTGGAATCAATCCGGATGTAACCCAACTGCTAGCGTGAATTGAAAGCACACTGCTAGCACACTGAGAAATATCCAGGACGTGACCCACTCAGGAAGCAGATTAGAAGATAACAAATATGAATATTGTTCCAGAATGCAGAAAGCCACAAAGGATAAAACGTCCCTTTAAGTAGTACAAAGAACAAAAAAGAAATGCTCTTACTTTGAAGCTTCTGAAAAGGTCCTCTTTAGCAGGCTTGTAAAACAAAGGAAAAGTTCTCTTTTGCAGCTTGTAAAAGTATAATGTCCCTTTAAGCAGGTTTATAACAAACAGAAAGGCAAAGTTCTCTTTTGCAGCTTGTAAAAGTAAATGTCCCTTTTAAGCAGGTGTATAACAAACAGAAAGGCAAAGTTCTCTTTTGCAGCTTGTAAAAGTATAATGTCCCTTTAAGCAGGTTTATAACAAACAGAAAGGCAAAGTTCTCTTTTGCAGCTTGTAAAAGTAAATGTCCCTTTTAAGCAGGTGTATAACAAACAGAAAGGCAAAGTTCTCTTTTGCAGCTTGTAAAAGTAAATGTCCCTTTTAAGCAGGTATAACAAACAGAAAGGCAAAGTTCTCTTTTGCAGCTTGTAAAAGTAAAATGTCCCTTTAAGCAGTCTTGTTTAACAAAGAATAGGTTTAAAGGTAAAGGCCAAAGCAAGGTCAGGCAGGCAGAAGTCGGCATCCAAATATCAGCAAAAGGTATAGGCAAAAGACAGGGTCAGGCAAGCAGAAGTCGGCATCCAAGTGTCAGCAAAAGGGTAATAACTACAGGCAAGGTCAGGCAGGCAGAAGTCAATGTCCAAATATCAGCAAGTAGGGATTAGCAAGAGGCTTGGTCAGGCAGGCAGAAGTCGGTACACAGAAGAATAAAACTGATATGGTACTCACAATCCAGGGAAACAAACAAACGGGCCCAGATTCAGATCTCCCGCCGAGATTTAAAGGGCAGGAGCGTAACCGTCATCAGAGGGGTAGAGAAAAGCGTCATGTTGCTAAGCAACATGACGTCAGAGACACAGAGGAGTTCCGGGAGCCGCGGCGACACGGCGATGAACGGAAGCGCTCATGACAGCACCCCCTCCTCAAGGGCCCCTCCGGGGGACAGGACCAGGTCTATCAGGATGAGTCTTGTGGAAGGTCTTGACCAATATTGGAGCATTTACTTGATGAGCAGGTTCCCAAGAACGTTCCGTGACTGGATAACCCTTCCAATGAATAGATAATACAATTTCTTGCCCCGCAATTTGGAATCTAGAATATGGCTGATCTCAAACTCAGGATGTCCATGCACCAATAACGGTGGAGGTTTAGAAAAAGGCTTAGAATACCTGTTAATCATCACAGGTTTTAAAAGAGAAACATGGAATACCGGATGGACTTTGAGAGACTTGGGTAAAGCTACCCGATAAGCAGTGGAACATACCTGACCCAGTATTCGGAAAGGACCCACATATCGTGGTCCCAATTTGTTAGAAGGTTGTTTCAGGCGAAGAAATCGAGAGGAAATCCAAACTTTATCACCAGGGCGATATTTGGGAGCCTTTTTCCGTCGAAGATCCGAAAAGAACTTGTAACGTCTAGAAGTTACAGAAAAATACGATGTATCTTCTGCCAATGTCGAGTTAATCTTCGGGCTGTAAGATCAGAAGCAGGATTCACTGTGGAGGAAGTATGCAAAGGGAACGTCCTAGGCTGATATCCGTAAGCTGCATGAAAAGGAGAAGTCTGAAGGGAGGAATTGTACCGGGCATTATGGGCCAATTCAGCCAAAGGAAGGTAAGAAGTCCAGTTAGAATGATAATGATCCACATAATGTCTAAGATATGTTTCAAGACACTGGTTTACTCTTTCAGTCTGACCATTCGATTGTGGGTGGTGAGAAGTAGAGAGAGATATAGTAGTACCAAAATGTTTACAAAGTGACCTCCAAAATCGAGAAACGAATTGTACCCCTCTATCTGAAACAATATCAAGAGGAAATCCATGGATTCTTACAATATGTAGAATAAAAAGTTCAGAGAGTCTTTTGGCAGATGGTAATCCTGGCAAGGGTACAAAATGAGCCGTCTTAGTGAACCTGTCGACCACCACCCAGATAGTATTGTTCCCAGTGGACAAGGGAAGATCGGTAATAAAGTCCATGGATACATGAGTCCAAGGCTGGTGAGGTATAGGCAATGGTTGGAGTAATCCTGAAGGAAGTTGGCGTGGAGTTTTGTTCATGCACATTGTGTGCATACTGAGACGTAATCCTTCACATCTTGAGAGAGTGTAGGCCACCAGACATGTTGTTTGAGGTTTCGAGTGGTAATACTGATGCCAGGATGTCCAGAAAGGAGACTATCATGAGCCCAAAATAAAATCTTGGAACGAAGGCGTTCAGGAACAAAGAGTAAACCATTGGGAGGTTTACAGGACAAAGGAAGACGCTCTTGAGCGGACTGTAATTCTTGTAACCAAGAAGTTGTTAACTGGGCAATGACTTCATGAGGTTGGAGAATGGTACCAGACTCAGGAACTGGGGTATCTTGAAATTGTCTGGAAAGTGCGTCTGCTTTAATATTTTTTGAACCAGGTATGTAAGACAAATTATAGTGAAACCGAGAGAAGAATAAGGACCAGCGTGCTTGCCTGGAATTTAGTCGTTTGGCTGTTTGGAGATACAGAAGGTTCTTATGATCAGTAAGTATAGTAAATGGCAAAGAAGTACCTTCCAGCCAATGTCTCCATTCATCCAATGCCATCTTGATGGCAAGCAACTCTTATATTCCCTACGTCATAGTTAAATTCGGAAGGAGTGAATTTTTTAGAGAAAAAAGCAACAGGATGAATCCTTCCAGTCTCTGGTATTCGTTGAGACAGAACCGCTCCAGCAGCAACAGAGGAAGCATCCACCTCCAGAATAAATTGAAACTCAGGATTTGGATGACGAAGGATAGGAGCTGAGGAAAAAGCTTCTTTGAGAGATTCAAAAGCTTCTATAGCCTCAGACGGCCATACTTTACAGTTTTGTCCTTTTCTTGTGAGAGAAGTAAGAGGAGAAGTAATAGTAGCAAAATTCTTGATGAACTTTCTGTAATAATTGGCGAAGCCTAGGAAACGTTGTAAAGCCTTCAAAGAATCAGGTCTAGGCCAATCCAAAATGGCAGAAAGTTTAGTAGGGTCCATTTCGAATCCAGATGCCGATATTACATAACCCAGAAAGGGTATGATTTTTTGATGGAAAGAACATTTCTCCAGTTTAGCAAACAGATGGAATTCTCTTAGACGTTGAAGTACTTTCTTGACGTGGTGCACATGATCTTGGTGGTTCTGAGAAAAAATTAAGATGTCGTCCAGGTATATGATAACAAAAATATCAAAAAATCACGAAAGATCTCATTTACAAAATGCTGGAAAACCGCCGGAGCATTGCATAGCCCAAAGGGCATGACCAAATATTCATAATGCCCAAATCGAGTGTTAAAGGCAGTCTTCCACTCATCTCCTTTGCGTATACGGATCAAGTTGTATGCACCACGTAGGTCGAGTTTGGTGAAAATGGTGGCTCCCTGAAGATAAGTAAAAAGTTCAGGAATAAGGGGCAGAGGATAACTGTTCTTGATGGTAATCTGATTCAATCCACGATAATCAATACAGGGTCTTAATCCGCCATCCTTTTTTCCCACAAAAAAGAAACCAGCCCCTACAGGGGAAGAGGAGGGTCGAATAAATCCTCTAGCCAGATTGTCTTTTATAATTCTTCCAGAGCCATGTTTTCTGGTTTAGAAAGTGGATATGTTTTGCCTCGAGGATAGGCAGCCCCAGGAAGGAGGTCAATGGGACAATCAAAAGGGCGATGAGGAGGAAGACGTTCCGCTTCTTTTTTGGAGAAGACATCCACAAAGTCATGGTAATGCATAGGTAAGGATTCCGGAGTTTCAACTGTGAGAGCAATAGTGAGTGGTAACTTAGTAATCTCTGAAGACATTTAGTCTGGCATGTAGATCCCCAGGAAGTGAGTTCACCGAAAGTCCAAGAAAAAATGGGATTGTGAATCTGGAGCCAGGGTAATCCCAAGATAATGGGAAATTGCGGAGTGGGAATGACATCGAAACAAATTGTCTCAGAATGAAGTATTCCTACGGTGAGGATTAAGGTTGAGTAGAAAACTGAATGTATCCAGAACCCAAAGGATCTCCACTGACCGTAGAGACTGAAATGGAATACTCCTTCTTTAGTAAGGGTATAGAATGAGTAGAAACAAATGTAGATCAATGAACACACCTCCAGCACCAGAATCAATTAGGGCTTGGGTATAGATCTTCTTTTGTCCAATTAGAAGAGTTACTGGAACAAAGAGTTTCTTGTAGAGGAATGACCACTATTTTGGCTTAACTCAGTTCCCTGGACTAGAGTTAAGCCCTGGCTTTTACTGGCCTAGTAGGACAATCCCTTAATAAATGTCCTTTAAGGCCACAGTACAGACATAAGCCAAGAGTCCGTCTTCTTAAGCGTTCAGTCTCAGTTAATTTTATACTTCCTACTTCCATGGGTTCAGCCTGATCAGTAGTAGGAGAGGCTGGAGTGACTGGACTAGAAAAACGAGGAGCTAAACGAAAAGGAGTTCGAGTGGCAGTCCTCTGTGTTCTATCCTTTTCTTGTTGGCGTTCACGAAACTGGCGTCGAGACAGATACAGAGATTTATTAAGGTTTCTAAGGACTCTGGAAGTTCACGATACACCAATTCATCCTTGAGACGCTCAAAAGTCCTTTACGGAAAGCGCTCTGAGTGCTCCCTGATTCCAAGTGGTTTCAGAGGCAAGGGTGCGGAACTCAATTGCATATTGAGAGACTGGTTGATTCCTTGACGTAAATCCAGAGAGTTGCTTCAGCAGCGGATGACCTTCGAGGTTTATCGAATACGTTTGAGAATGTAGATAGAAATGTATCAACATCCAACAGTATAGGATCATTCTTTCTAGCAAAGGTGACACCCAAGCCAAGGCTTTTCCTTTCATTAAGGAAATAAGAAACGTGATTCTAGAAGAGGCAGTAGCAAAGAGAGTAGGCTATTTCGGAAATGAAGACGGCATTGATTCAAAAAGCCTCTACATTCTTCAGGATTCCCATCATATTTATCCGGAAGAGGAATCCTGGGACTTAGTTGTACCTGAGACTGATTGTTAGGAATCGGAGGAGGTAATGCCTCAATCGGATTGGATTGGGATTAGGATTGGGAGGTGCGGTAGCAACCAAATTTTGTAATAGAGCAGTAATTTGATCAAGTTTAGTGTCCAGAGACTGCAAGTGAGTGGCATGAGAACCCAAGAGCTGTCCCTGGTGAGCCACGGCCATAGATAATTCAGTGGGGTCCATTTTTATGGCCCTTTGTAATGTCAGCCGCTCTGGAATCAATCCGGGATGTAACCCAACTGCTAGCGTGAATTGAAAGCACACGCTAGCACACTGAGAAATATCCAGGACGTGACCCACTCAGGAAGCAGATTAGAAGATAACAAATATGAATATTGTTCCAGAATGCAGGAAAGCCACAAAGGATAAAACGTCCCTTTAAGTAGTACAAAGAACAAAAAAGAAATGCTCTTACTTTGAAGCTTCTGAAAAAGGTCCTCTTTAGCAGGCTTGTAAAACAAAGGAAAAGTTCTCTTTTGCAGCTTGTAAAAGTATAATGTCCCTTTAAGCAGGTTTATAACAAACAGAAAGGCAAAGTTCTCTTTTGCAGCTTGTAAAAGTAAATGTCCCTTTTAAGCAGGTGTATAACAAACAGAAAGGCAAAGTTCTCTTTTGCAGCTTGTAAAAGTATAATGTCCCTTTAAGCAGGTTTATAACAAACAGAAAGGCAAAGTTCTCTTTTGCAGCTTGTAAAAGTAAATGTCCCTTTTAAGCAGGTGTATAACAAACAGAAAGGCAAAGTTCTCTTTTGCAGCTTGTAAAAGTAAATGTCCCTTTTAAGCAGGTGTAAACAAACAGAAAGGCAAAGTTCTCTTTTGCAGCTTGTAAAAGTAAAATGTCCCTTTAAGCAGGTCTTGTTTAACAAAGAATAGGTTTAAAGGTTAAAGGCCAAAGCAAGGTCAGGCAGGCAGAAGTCGGCATCCAAATATCAGCAAAAGGTATAGGCAAATAGACAGGGTCAGGCAAGCAGAAGTCGGCCGTATCCAAGTGTCAGCAAAAAAGGGTAATAACTACAGGCAAGGTCAGGCAGGCAGAAGTCAATGTCCAAATATCAGCAAGTAGGGATTAGGCAAGAGGCTTGGTCAGGCAGGCAGAAGTCGGTTACACAGAAGAATAAAAACTGATATGGTACTCACAATCCAGGGAAACAAACAAACGGGCCCAGATTCAGATCTCCCTCCCGCCGAGATTTAAAGGGCAGGAGCGTAACCGTCATCAGAGGGGTGTGAGAGAAAACGTCATGTTGCTTAGCAACATGACGTCAGAGACACAGAGGAGTTCCGGGAGCCGCGGCCGACACGCCGGCGATGAACGGAAGCGCTCATGACAACTATTGTCTTTTTTTAGCCAAAATGCTACCAGATTGAATACCCATTTTCGTGTGGGATGTTAGTGTATAATGCACTAACATCCATAGTTAGCCCACAAGTTTCCCTCTTTCCATTTTAAATTGCCTAAATTTTTTCAGTGTATCCGGGGGTATCTCTTAAAAGGATTTAGTTTAGGTACCAGAGGTTGTAAAAAGAAGTCTATATAATTCTGAGAGTTTTGCTGTTAAAGAGTTTATACCCGATACTATTGGTCTAACCGGGAGGTTGTTCCAAGCTCTTGTGGACCTTGGGCAGGTGATAAAATAACGCTACCACTGGTGTATCATTTTGAAGGTATTTCCACTCATTTTCACTGAGGATTTTTGATCTCTAGCATCGTCCAAAAGATGTTTGTATTTTGTAACAAATATATCTGTTGGATTAGATTTAAGTTTCTGATATGTGTTCTTTATCGTCTAATAGTCTCCTAGCTTCCCTTAAATAGTCCGTTCTGTTTTGGAGAACAATTCCTCCAACCTTTATCCGCTTCCCTAATTATGACATTATCATACATGTTCAAGAGTTTTAATAAAGTTTCTTTCCTTTTTTGTTTAAATTATCTTTCCTAATTCTATTTTGTTTACAAAAAATTGTCCAGGTCTTCTTGGACTAGTTTTGTAAAAACAGGAATACAATTGCCTTTTGCATTCAGGGGAAAAAAAGTCGAATTTGGTTTTAAATTTGTATGTAGGTTCTTTTGAATTGTATTTCCATTTTCATTTGTAAACTTTCCATTTCTAGAGATTCTAGTGTAAGAAGAGTATCTTCTTCTACATTCACAGAGCTTGGGTTTGCTCTGATTTTTGTTTTTCGAATATCGTTTCAGAGTCAAATTTCTCGTGAATTTATTAAAGTCCACGAAAAGTTGAAAGGGATTTGGTCCCCTAGTGGGGGCAAAAGATAGACCCTTCTCCAAAAGATTCTGCTCATGGGGTAATAGCACACGATTCGAAAGATTAAAAATTTCATTTTTACATCTTGGTCTGTAGAATCTGTGTTGGTTTTCTTCTTTTTGCCCCCAGATTTTCTTCCTCCTCTGCCTCCTCTAGTTCCCCGTTTCCCCTTTTTTGTTGCCCCCTTGTTCTCCATTGGAGTATCTCTGCTGGAGGTTGAGGAAGTGTATTTTTCCTTTTCTCGGTTTTTCTTGGTTGTTCTCCAAAAAATGAACAGATCTGTTGTTCTACAGTATTGTCTGTTATCTGGGGTTCTTGGAAAACATTATCTCTCCATGTACCCGTTTGTTTCTCCATATTTGCTCTGGAGCTATAAGTTCTCCCCTCTCTGGTAATTAGGATCGTAATTATGATATGCACCCCCAGTGTTGTCCTCTATCATGACGTTCACTATACCCATAGTTGCAGTTCTGGATAGGAGTTTTTTCTCCAACGTTGATTATGATATTCCGTATTATATCCTCCTCTTGGGTTGTGGTATCCATTTCATGAATATTTGTTTGGGTTCAAAATACAGATCTGAGCGATTATAATTACTATATGGGGGATTAAAATGTCTTCTTACATTGGAATTTCTATTTCCCATCTCTCTTCCTTTATCAAAATTTCTTTGAAAAGAATGGCCTTGATGGCCTTGTACTTGGCCTCCTTTTTATACCCATAATGGGTGTCATTGGAATCTCGCGTTCCCCTCATTTCTGGTACCACTGTACCTCCCCCTTTTTTGTTTTGTTCATTACATGCTCTCTTCCATTGTTTGCATTCTCATTGAGTTCTCTAAATTGAGTGTTGGTGGAGAAGTTTGGGGACTCTATTTCTAGCCAATTAATAATCTTCCTTTTCACCCCTAGGTGTCTCACATTGGTTGTTCCTCCCAAAAGGTATTGTCAGTAATATCTTCATTTTCTTTCTTGTTTAAATTATAATCTCTATAAAATTTGTTAAGTTTTCTTGCCTCAACTAGCTTGTCAAATTTTTCAATTTTATTTTATTTTCCCTATCTAGCTCTTTATAGTAAGTGTCTCCCTTTAAAGATATTGAGTTTTTTCTCTCAGATCTTTGATTTGTAGTGAGAGAGATTCTACTTTTTTATTTCTAAATCTCACAAGGATGTCTATCATTTTGTTGGAACATTCCTCCAATGCTGTGTCCCATTCAGTGAGTAGTTCAACTTCCGAACTATCCACTATTGATTGTTTCTCCAATTTCAGACCTTAGGAATAATATTATATTTCTTATATCTGGCCAAATTGTTTCCATCATGCCAGTTGAGGATTTGCTTTTTACTCAATTTCTCCAATTCACCCAGGAGAACCTTGGGATCTATTAATTGGAGAATCTCTGATTCCACTAAGGTATCCTCAGGGATAGACAGATTTCTTGATCTGGAATTAGGATTAAAATAATCTCCATATTCCAGATCCATGTTAACTGTGTACAATCTCTTGTTAGTGAGATGAAAGTTATACTCTATAGTGGGAGCTGATTAGAAAAGTAGAAAAATATATATAGATATCTCGAGGGTTAAAAGGCTATAGTAAAAAATATTTTAACAATAGCGTATATAGTTATATTGGCAAACACCTGTATTGCAGCCTATCACAGGGGAGTAGAATGTGGACAAAGAGAAAGTTTGTGACACCGGCGCAAATATGGGTATTGCTATTGTATTATTTAGAGTATATACTAAGAATATTACAATTGTAATTATAAATAAAAAGTAGTAGACTCACTATGCAGCCCCAAAATTACCTTATTAGAAGAGTGGGATCCCCAAACCCCACAGAACTAATAGAGCGCAAAAAAATATCGATCCAAGAGAAGGTAAAATGTAGAGGCGCTTAGTGAAAGAATCTAATTACAGTATCTATAGTAAGACACGTAAAGTACAAAAAGTTATAGAAATGCACTGCTACTTGATATTAGGGTAAAAACCCCAAATACAAATAAAGCTATCGCAGAATTGTATTTATAATTATGTTGCTAGTATAAAGTGTTGCTAATACAACCACAATTCTCTGTAAAGTATAAAGAGATACTAGTATGGCAAATAATATCACAGATGACAAATAAGTATCGCAGTACATACAGATAGTGCAGGTAAATTATCAAAGTAAAACCACAAGATTGTGCATGCAGTTAGAGTCCATACGTGAAACTATTGTGACATAAAAAAGGAGAAAAAGGTGAAAATCCCAAAGTGGCGGATCACACTGTCCCCTCAAGGGGTTCTACTTACTCTCCTTTACCTCAATCTGTATGAGGTAAGTGTCGCGTGAGGTAAGTAGAAAGTCCTCCCTTGTAGTGGCAAGTCTCCTGTGGCTTGTTTTCTGTCTTCCAGCAATTTTACTCGCATAGATGAAATGGGAAAAAAAACAGAAAAGATGGTAATAGTGCAACCCCGTTAAATAGGATATATATGCACAGTTCTATATAAAATAACACTCACACTAGATAACCTCAAATGGATGTGAGGTATTTTATTAGCATGATAGAATAAAAACAGGTAATTGTCATGAACAGTATTTTAGAACCAGTTCAGTGCAAGATGAATATAACAAGTAAAAGTCCTAACGCGTTTCAAAGGTCTACACACATACATGACCTTCTTCTTCAGAGGAAAAAGTTAATTACCGACTGTAGGTAAATCCTTCGGCTTTAAAGCGGAGCTGCGACACGCCCCTATGGACTCCAATTGGATCGTCGGATCACAATGATCAGTAACAAAATACGAACTGAAGGAAAGGCTGCCATAATTGTTACTGGCATTAAGACATGGAGATATCCGTTGCTATCTGTGGCCTTTTTATAAAGTTTGGAATGGATTTCATTGTTTTCCTGGAAAAGAATGACGTCAAGAAAGTCTATCTCATGGGGGTTTTTCCTTACTTGTAATGATAGATTAAAATCATTGATGTTTAGTTTATTTACAAATTCATCCAGGAGAGTGGAACTACCATCCCATATTAGGATGATATCATCTATTCCTCCAATTCCTCCAATTCCAATATGGACTTTCATTGTTTTTTGTGACCCTGCATTCCTGGTTCCCTGATACACTAACCCCTCTTTTAGAGTATATAATTATTTTTAAACGGAAAGATTATCTCAATGCACTTATTCTTAAACATAAATTTTATCCAATATTAGTTTGTATGCATTTTCACTGATTTCTCTCTACATTTCTTGTTCTAATTAATTTTTCTAATTTATCTTCCCAGTTTAATTTTTACGTTACATTTATTCATTCAGTAGATCTAATTAGTTTCCCACTTATAATTAATAAGAAGACAGGTCCTTTAAAACAGTCCCCTTTTTTTCTTTTCCTTCTTCTAACCTGATTCATACATATATGTTTCTATATCTTTTTTATACCATATTTATATTGTATGAAGTAGTATATCAAATTTTTAATATATTTTTAATAAGATTTAACTGTGATCATCATGTTTTTTATTCAAATATTACTAATTATTTTATTGGAATGTTATGCAATTGCGAAGTATTGAGATGTATTGTATCATATTTATTATAAGAATTTTAATCTATGTATTTATTAACTCTACGTACTAATGTATGCTTCCGATATCACTTTTATAAGCTCAGGTGCTATTGGCTACCTATTAAGAGTGTCCTAATCTGCCTGTGGTATAAATGTAATCTGTACCGATATGGAAGGCATTTTAAAACATTGTATCTCTTAATTTATAATAAGCACCAGAGCGGTGTTCCATCGGACACTCTGAACAACCAACACTTTTGTCTTAATGCCAGTAACAATTATGGGCAGCCTTTCCTTCAGTTCGTATTTTGTTACTGAAGGTCATGTGATCCGACGATCCAATTGGAGTCCATAGGGGCGTGTCGCAGCTCCGCTTTAAAGCCGAAGGATTTACCTACAGTCGGTAATTACTTTTTCCTCTGAAGAAGAAGGTCGTGTATGTGTGTAGACCTTTGAAACGCGTTAGGACTTTTACTTGTTATATTCATCTTGCACTGAACTGGTTCTAAAATACTGTTCATGCCATTACCTGTTTTTATTCTATCATGCTAATAAAATACCTCACATCCATTTGAGGTTATCTAGTGTGAGTGTTATTTTATATAGAACTGTGCATATATATCCTATTTAACGGGGTTGCACTATTACCATCTTTTCTGTTTTTTTTCCCATTTCATCTATGCGAGGTAAAATTGCTGGAAGACAGAAAACAAGCCACAGGAGACTTGCCACTACAAGGGAGGACTTTCTACTTACCTCACGCGACACTTACCTCATACAGATTGAGGTAAAGGAGAGTAAGTAGAACCCCTTGAGGGGACAGTGTGATCCGCCACTTGGGATTTTCACCTTTTTTCTCCTTTTTTATGTCACAATAGTTTCACGTATGGACTCTAACTGCATGCACAATCTTGTGGTTTTACTTTGATAATTTACCTGCACTATCTGTATGTACTGCGATACTTATTTGTCATCTGTGATATTATTTGCCATACTAGTATCTCTTTATACTTTACAGAGAATTGTGGTTTGTATTAGCAACACTTTATACTAGCAACATAATTATAAATACAATTCTGCGATAGCTTTATTTGTATTTGGGGTTTTTACCCTAATATCAAGTAGCAGTGCATTTCTATAACTTTTGTACTTTACGTGTCTTACTATAGATACTGTAATTAGATTCTTTCACTAAGCGCCTCTACATTTTACCTTCTCTTGGATCGATATTTTTTTGCGCTCTATTAGTTCTGTGGGGTTTGGGGATCCCACTCTTCTAATAAGTAATTTTGGGGCTGCATAGTGAGTCTACTACTTTTTATTTATAATTACAATTGTAATATTCTTAGTATATACTCTAAATAATACAATAGCAATACCCATATTTGCGCCGGTGTCACAAACTTTCTCTTTGTCCACATATATATATATATATATATATATATATATATATATAATATATATATATATATATATATATATGTGTGTGTGTGTGTATATGTATATATACACACATATATGTGGTTTGGTTTTGTTATGCTCCCAGAGTGTATTGGACATTGAGAAGCATGTACAGTAAGACTCTGTAGTCTTAAATAAATTTTTATTGAAAAATTAAGGTGTTATAGTCATTTATAAGAAAATTGTGATTAAATCGCGATTTATTTATTTTTTAAAAATCGTGATTTTTTTTTGTTCATATCGCTCAGCCCTAATTCATACTTTATCTTTATTGGTTTAACTATTAAATCATTACACGTTTAAAAACACTTTAACAGTCTAGATATCAATATATAGCATAGGTGTGTGAATAATACCTCTGAGAATCATGTATCTAGATGTGAAACATTGTACTTGGTTTGTATAATATCAAGCAGTCAGATACAAACAATATTTTTTGTAGCCGGCTATAAATAAATTCAGAAATAATGCTGTAACAAGAGGACCTGTTAATATGTGGGATGTCAGTTTATGAGATTAAAGCTATCTAGCTAATACTCTATCTTTAATTATAAAGTCCTTGCTTGCACAGTTGGCTTTAGCACAGCTGTTCAGTGTAATATATTCTGTCTGCTTAAGCCCCTTCTATAGCGGGGGCTAGTTTAACATTTAACTGACTTGTTTCACTATCATAGCATAACGTTTGATCTCAGAATATAACACACATTTACAAGCTATTGGCAATCAACAATTATCATATGGAGTAAGCGGTTAAAAAATGAGTGTATAAACTCTCTGAAGCCAGAACCCTGACACGTGTTTCGCTCACGCTTCCTCTCATGCTGGCTGTTTGGTAAATCTATTTACTGGTTCATAAGTCCCACCTTGTGTGTGGGATTGGATGATCATGAGGAATTATCTTGATTCTGATTGGTAGGATTGCATGTCAATCATGTTTAGGTATCCAATGAGGATACATTTTTCATTCAAACCCTTATGCTATAGTCTGTTACATGTTGCAAACTTATGCATGTTGGTTACGATAATATATTTTACTTTGCAAACTTATGTATGTTGGTTATGATAATATATGTTACTTTATCAGGGAGTTCTTTATGTTGTTGCTGAAGAATAAGTTCTAAATTTTCTTATTGTACATATTTTTACTTGTGGTGTGTACTTTGTATTATACCACAGAGATATTTTTTGGTAATAGGACCATATGCAGGGTTTTCAATCTATTTATTACAGGGTTGGTATTTATAATGAAAATATTGAATACATCAGTAGCATGTCAATAATGACAGCAGTATTAAAGACAAGCAAGATTAGAACACTGTGTATACAATTTGTGTCATAGGGGTATGGTGTCTATTAAAGTTAGTATTTCTCTAGAGTTAAGTGGGTTGTTTATAAATTTCTAGGGCAATAGATACCAGTGCTGTTTTGAAGAGGAAAGTAGTTTCTATCTATCTATCTATCTATTGGGTTCTTGTAAAGCGCGGCTATTCACCCGTAAGGGTCTCAAGGCGCTGAGGGTTGCAGTTCAGTCGAAGAGCCAGGTCTTGAGGTCCTTTCTGAACTTAGTTAGGGTGGTAGTTTATCTAAGGTGCAGCGGGAGGGTGTTCCAAGTCTTGGCAGCCAGGTGAGAGAAGGATCTGCCTCCGCTGTCTGGCAGGGGTGTAGAAGGTAACGCGGTGGTTCAAGTATTCGGGACCGATGTTGTGGAGGGCCTTGAATGCATGGGTGAGAAGCTTGAAGGTTATTCTTTTGTTGATGGGGAGCCAGTGCAGGTCCCACAGGTATTTGGTGATGTGGCATTGACAAGGGATGTCTAGGATTAGTCTGGCCGAGGAGTTCTGGATGCGCTGTAGTCTCTTTTGGAGCTTGATGGTGGTGCCGGCATAGAGTGCGTTACCATAGTCCAGTCGGCTGCTGATGAGGGCGTGAGTGACAGTCTTCCTGGTCTCGGTTGGGATCCATTTGAAGATCTTTCGCAGCAGGTGAAGTGTGTGGAAGCATGCAGAAGAGACGGCGTTGATTTGCCGGTCCATGGAGAGCGATGAGTCCAGGATGACGCCTAGATTTCATGCATGGTCGTGGGGGTTGGAGGGTGTCCGAGGGCTGTGAGCCACCAGGAGTTATTCCACGCGGATGTTGTGGGACCGAGGAGGAGGACTTCGGTCTTGTCTGCGTTCAGCTTTAGGCAGTTGTTGTTCATCCAGGTGGCGACTGCTGTCAGCCCTTTGTCGACATTTCTCTTGGCGGTGGTGGGGTCACTGGTGAGTGAGATGATTAGCTGGGTGTCGTCGGCGTAGGAGACGATGTTGAGGTCGTGTCGTCGGGTGATGGCGGAGAGAGGGGCCATGTAGATGTTGAATAGGGTGGGGCTCAGAGAAGAGCCTTGGGGTACACCGCAGCTGATTTCTGTGGGCTTGGAGGTGAAAGGTGGGAGTCTAACTTTCTGGGTTCTGCCGGTGAGGAAGGAGGTGATCCATTTCAGGGCTTTGTCGCATATGCCGGTATCGTGTAGTCGGTTGCGGAGGGTGAGGTGGGAGACAGTGTCGAATGCTGCTGAGAGGTCTAGGAGAATGAGGGCGGCGGTCTCTCCTCAGTCGAGTAGGGCGAGGATGTCGTCTGTGGCGGCGAGGAGGGCGGTCTCGGTGCTGTGGTTGCTCCTGAAACCGGATTGGGAGGGGTCCAGGGTGTGGTTGGCTTCAATGTAGTCAACGAGTTGCGCATTGATGGACTTCTCGATGACTTTGGCAGCAAAGGGGAGCAAAGAGATTGGGTGGTAGTTCTTCAGATCATTGGGGGTCAGCCGTGGGTTTTTTCAGTAGGGGTTTTAATTCTGCATGCTTCCAGTCATCTGGGAAGGTGCCGGTTTCGATGGAGCAGTTGATGGTGCTGCAGAGCCTGGGGGGCAATGGTATCAGGCATGGGTCCGAGGGTGCTCCGGAGTGGATCGATCTCATGATCCTGATGGTGTCCTCTGTGGTGAGGGGGGCTCCAGATGGTCAGTGGGGGGTAGGCGGTGGTGTATTTGGGTGATGTATCGGTGGGAGTTGGTGGGTAGGCGGTGGTGGGTGAGTTCTGGGGCACGAAGCTGTCATAGATGTTGACAATCTTGCGGTGGAAGTACATTGCGAGGTTATCGCAGAGGTCCTGGGAGGGCGGGATGTCGTTGGTGTTGCTGTTGGGATTGGAGAATTCCTTGATTACTGTGAACAGCTCCTTGCTGTTGTGGACGTTGGCATTGATTCTATCTTGGATGGCTGTCTTCTTGGTGGTTTTGATGAGGTGGTGGTGGGTAGTGATGGCTTCTTTGTAGGCTGTTTTATTTGAGGGGGTCTTGCTGGATCTCCAGGTCCTTTCCAATCACCTGCAGTGGCGTTTGGAGTCCTGGAGGGCAGGGGGTGAACCAACTAGCCTTGTTGGTGGGTTGGCGGTTGGACCATTTCTTGAGAGGGGCGATGGGTGTTGGCGCAGTCTGTGAGCCAGTGGTTGAGGTTGCGGGCGGAGGAGTTGGCATCTGTGGAGGTGGCTGGGGGGCACTTGTTCAGGGTGGAGTTTTGGTTCACATTAGTGTGTGTGAATTTTAAGGGTGCAGGAATAGATGTTTCCAAATATATGTGAAAGTTAGTTTCTATGAATTTGTTACTTAAAAGTGTGTTGAAGAGAAGAGTGGTTGTGTTCACAGATAGTTATAGGATCTAGAAGAATTGGCAAATGAAAATCTGCCCAACACAGATCAAATCTCTAACGCTAACTCAATTATGTGGCGAGAAAGTATAAAACCCAAATAAAATTTTGTACCATCTCCAACCATTTCCCCAGAAGTTCAAACATTTAGCAAAATTGTATGTAACAAGATTGAAAAACTGCCATCAATCAGAGGCCAAAGCAATATTTCCCAACCAGAAATAAAAGCACTTGAGGAAATCAAAACATGGTCAGATGTAGTGATAAAACCATCTGACAAGGGCGGAAATATTGTTCTATGGCCTAAAGACAAATATTTAGCAGAAGCACTAAAACAACTGAATAATTAAACATGCTATACACAATTATTGTTCAATCCACATGAAACATATACCGATCAATACAACAAAATGGTACTAAAAACTTGGAAAGAAGATATTATTACTAAATCAGAGAAATTATCTGATGAAACCAATCCAAAGATGGCCACAATCTACTTCATATTAAAAGTACATTAAAACTTCTGAGACACCAGGAAGGCCCATAGTATCAGGAAATGCAAAATTAACTGAACTAGCCAGTAAATACGTAGATTTGAGACTAAGAGGATACCTAACTACCTTCTTACATTTGTGACACATGGAAGTGTTACAAGTACTACAAGATCTCAAAGTAACAGACACAACCTGGCTAGTAACTATGGATGTTGAATCACTGTATACCAGCATTCACCATAATGATGGTTTTAAAGCACTCAGTTATTTTTTATCCACCAATACCAATAACAACCAACAACATAATGCCTTTATTCTGCAAATGCTAAAATTTGTATTAACACACAACGTATTTACGTTCAAGGATTGATATTATCTCCAAGTCCAAGGAACAGCCATGGGGACAGCATGTGTGCCCACATATGCGAATCTGTTCCTTGGATTTTGGGAATCCTTTAATGTATTTACTGGGGAAATGGATCGATATACACAGCAAATACCCTTATGGGTTAGATCTATAGATGATGTGCTCTTCCTATGGGAAGACACACAAACAGAATTGGAAAAATTCATACAAATCCTCAATAATTAATTATCAAAACAGCAAACTGACTAATCAAGCAGATTTAAGTACAGTGAATTTTCTTAGATCTTACCATCAGAAAAAATTAAGATGGCAGCATTGACACACAAATGTATCGAAAAGAAACATCTACAAATACATTATTGCACCATACCAGTGCCCCCCCCCCCTCCATGTACACTCAAAGCAATACCCCAAGGGGAATTTATAAGACTGCAAAGAAATTGCTCCAATGTACAAACATATTTACAAGAAAGCACTGAAATGATGGAAAGACTAATCCAAAGAGGATATAGTAAACGATCAATGAAATCAGCCAAAACAAGATAGAAACAACTTATTAAAACTTAGCCAAAAATCAAGAATAAATATGTCCAAGATTAATTGCCACATACTATTCTTTAGCAGCAACATAACGAACTCCCTAATAAAATAACATATATTATCCTAACCAACATGCATAAGTTCACAACATGTAACAGAGTATAGCATAAGGCTTCGAATGAAAAATGTATCCCCATTGGATACCTAAACATGATTGACATGCAATCCTACCAATCAGAATTAAGATAATTTCCTCATGATCATCCAATCCCATACACAAGGTGGGACTTATGAACCAGTAATTAGATTTACGAAACAGCCAGCGTGCTACCCCTCTGAGGAAGCGTGTGCGAAACATGTGTAAGGGGTCTGGCTTCAGAGAGTTTATACACTCATTTTTTAACCGCTTACTCCCTATTATAATTGTTGATTGCCAATAGCTTGTAAATGTGTGTTATATTCTAAGATCAGACGTTATGCTATGATAGTGAAACAAGTCAGTTAAACGTTAATCTACCCCCCGCTATAGAAGGGGCTTAAGCAGACAGAATCTATTACACTGAACAGCTGTCTTAAAGCTAACTGTGCAAGCAAAGACTTTATAATTACAGATAGAGTATTAGCTAGATAGCTTTAATCTCGCAATCTGACATCCCACATATTAACAGGTCCTCTTGTTACATAATTATTTCTGAATTTATTAATAGCCTGCTACAAAAAATATTGTTTGTATCTAACTGCTTGATATTATACAAACCAAATACAATGTTTCCACATCTAGATACATGATTCTGATAGGTATATTTATACACCTCTTCAATATATTAATATCTAGAGAGTTTAATCTATTACACTGAGCAGCTGTGCTAATGTTAACTCTGCAAGCAAGGTATAAGATAGATAGCTTTTATCTCGTAATCTGACATCCCACATATTAACAGGTCCTCTTGTTACAGCATTATTTCTGAATTTATTAATAGCTCGCTACAAAAGATATTGTTTGTATCTGACTGCTTGATATTATACAAACCAAGTACAATGTTTCACATCTAGATACATTCTCAGAGTTATTATTCATACACCTATGCTACGTATATGTTGATATCTAGAGAGTTTGTGTTTTTAAACGTGTATGATTGAATAGTTAAACCAATCAAGATAAAGTATGAATGGTTAAAAATTGTTCCTGTATTATTCAGTGAGGAATTTTTTCCTATATTAATTGTAGGGGTAAAGCACTCTTTTTTTTGTTACCAGAATTTGTTAACTCATTTTTTCTATCTTCTAATAATTTTAGTTCCTTTTGTCAATCTAGGAACCAAATAATATCCTCCTCTGTCTCAAAAACAGGGTTCTTCCAGATTTTCTTGGATAGCCAAATCCTAATTTGAAATAGTCAAAGCAGCCCAAGAAACCGGTCTAATCTACCAAGTCAGTATAGTGTGACCCTCGATCTATATATCCTGTTAGGGGCCGATGAAACCTTTTTCAGGGGGATTTGTTTCAGTCTGTTCAAGATCCATGGGTTATAAATATAGGCCTCTCGGGGGAATTTTTTTTCTGTCTCATGTTCCAAAGTATCCTGTGAAGGAAAGAGCCTTCTTTCACTTAGTCATCAATCTGGAGTCTATGGGGCCGAATTATCATTGTGCGAGCAGACATGATCGACAGCATACGCTCTCTGCATTTTATTGATGCACCAGCAGTTCTTGTGAACTGCTGGTGCAATGCCGCCCCCCGCAGCAGGGGATGTCAATCAACCCGAATCGTATTTGATCGGGTTGATTTCTGGCGATGTCTGTACGCCGCCTCAGAGCAGGCGGACAGGTCATGGAGCAGCGGTCTTTAGACCGAGGCTTCATACCTTGTGTTTACGGCGAGCCTTATGGCACGCCAGAAACACGGGGCATCAAGCTCCATACGGAGCTTGATAAATATGCCCCTAAGTGTGTAATAGTCCCAGTTCCGAGGTCAGAATAGGGTCAGGGTATTTATTCCAACCTATTTATTGTTCCTAAAAAGGAGGGAACTTACAGACCTGTTCTGGATTTAAAGGGATATGAAATGCTAATTTGTTCTTCATGGATCAGATAGAGAATGCAATTTTAAAAAAAAACTTTCTAATTTACTTCTATTATTTTTTCTTCGTTCTCTTGGTATCTTATGTTGAAATGCAGGGACGTAATTCTTAGAAACCGCCCATTCTGAAGCACTATAAGGCAGCATTTTTGCAAGAATGTTATCCATTTGCAAGAGTACTAGATGATTTCACTATTTCCTGCCATGTAGTGCTCCAGACATCTACCTAGGTATCTCCTGAACAGAGAATATCATGGGATCAAAGCAAATTTGATAATAGAAGTAAATTGGAAACTTTTTTTTTAAATGGAATGCTCTGTCTGAATTACAAAAGAAAAGTTTTGGGTTTCACATTCCTTTTAAAAACTTTAAACAAGTTTCTCAGGGTTCCTTCTTTCAAGATGAAACAATTCAGACTATTCTTCCTCTTGTACAGCAATGGCAGTTTTGAAGGGTGCTTATCTTCATATCCCCATTCACAGGGATCATTATCATTTTCTAAGATTTGCATTCCTGGACAAGCATTTTCAGTTTGGGTGCTTGTCTATTTGGTCTGGCTACCACTCCCTGAATATTAAAGGGACAGTATACTATAAAATAGTTTTTCCCTTAATGTATTTCCATTTACTTTTTTTTACCAGCTACAGAGTATAAAATGTATGAGAATTTGTTTTTTAAGGTTTATTTGTGTATATGCATTAGCTGATTTTGTGTTTTGAAGCCACAACCTAATGAAATGGGTTGAGCTTGTAGGTATAATCAGATTTCATTACTTTATAACATTGTGTACATATACATGTTTCTTTATCTTATATTTGTCTGTAAACCAAAGACCAAAACCTGGAGAGAACAATGGAAAATTAACATTTTATTACTATCTCTCTTCTATACCCCACTGTGAGTTTAATTTCTTCTACTGGCTGTGTTTACACAGCTTGGCCTTGAGGCCAAAAACTTTCAGGATGGGTGGGGATCCCACAGGCTAAATAAACTATTTCAAATGCCAATATAAGGGTAATGAAAATACTTGTATACAATTTAATTCACGCCAGCAGGTAAAGTGGATCATTGGAAACAAATTAAAGAGAAGAACATTTTTGAGTAAACTGTCCCTTTAACAAGGGAACTGGGGACTCTTTTATATGTAATAAGAGCTCAGGATGTTTTGCGGTTCCTTATGTAGACAGTATCTTAGTACAAGGTCCATCTTTACATTTAGCAGTATCTCATACTGACCGTCTTTTGTTGTTTCTTCAAAAGCATTGTTGGAGAATCAATTTTCCAAAGGGTTCTCTTACTCCTCAGTCCAGGAACATTCCTAGGTTTGATTATAGATTTAGTCTCCACAAGACTTTCCTTGACAGATCAAAGAAGGTTGAAACTTTTCTCAGCTTGTGCAAATTTTCAGTCTGCTCTTTTTCCTTCTGTAGCTCTGTGCATGAAAGTACTAGGCCTGATGATAGCAGCTTCAGATGCTATTTCATTTGCTCGGTCAATATAGGTACATTAAAAATTTGAGAAGGGTAGCATGATTAACATTGACAGGGAGAAGGCTGAGGTACTAAACCAATTATTTTCTTCAGTATACACAAGAGAGGAACCAATGGGGGATACTTTGAAACAAACTAGAACATACAAGCCCATATCATTAGCTGGGTTATATCTTTAGGATATCAGGAAAAAAACTGGATAATAATAAGGTAAATAAAACTCCAGGCCCAGATGGAATGCACCCAAGGGTTTTACAGGAATTTAGCACTGTTATAGACAAACTTCTACTTTTTCAAGACTCATTATTCTCCGCCATTGTACCCCAGGACTGGCGTAAAGTTTCTGTGGTGCCACTCTTTAAAAAGGGAAGCAGGGCTGATCCAGGAAGCTATAGACCAGTTAGTCTGAAATCAATAGTGGGGAAGATACTTTAAAGGGATTATATGGGATTATATTGATGAGTGTATTCGTGTAAACAAGATCATCATGGTATTATAAAAAAAAAAATAGATCATGGCAAACTAATCTTGCCTTGAGTATGGTGTGCAGTTCTGCAGACCAATCTCAAAAAAATACATTGCAGAGTTAGAAAAAGGAATGGATAATTTAAGCTATGAGGAGAGGTTAGCGAAACTGTGTCTTTTTTCTCTAGAAAAAAGGCACTTGAGAGGTGACCTGATTACTTTTTATAAATATATTCAAGGCACATATACAGAGATGGCAAAGTCTTGTTTATTCCAAGAAAATTGTTTGTGACAAGAGGGCATAATTTAAGGCTGGAGGAAAGAATATTTAATCTCCTTCAATGGAAAGGTGTTTTCACTATAAATGCAATAAAATTGTGGAACCCAAAGGAAGTAGTAAATGCCAATACCTTAGATACATTTAAAAATAGTTTGGATACATTTCTGGCTAGAAACAGAATTAATGGATATGATTGCTTGTGTTAAATGGGTCACATTTTTAATTAGATTAATTTAAGCTCAAATGGAGCTATTTTGTAAGTATATTAGTTTTGCATAGGTTGAACTTGATGGACTTCTGTCTTTTTTCAACCTCATCTACAATGTTACTATCAGTGGTGCAGGGATTTCACTTAGTTGTCTCAGAAGATTCTTCTGGATGTCAGAACAATACAATCCCTGTCTTGGGGGATAAATCATCACCCCATTGTACAAAGGGTATCCTTTGTCCACATAATTTGGAATGTGATTACAACAATGCTAGTCTTTCAGGCTGGGGTGCAGTCTGTCTATCTATATCTGTATGTTAGCGGCCTTTTGTTTAGTGTGACCCAGTTCAATGGGGATAGTTACCCACGTTGTACTGGTCTGATATTTGGCTTTTCTCTATGGGATTGGATCTGATATTATATGGTATATATTATGTGGACCGCACATGCCTGTGTATATGGATTTGTTAAATTTCTTTTTAATTATGTTTTATTACTCTTTTTTTTTTTTTTTTTGATTACTCTGATTAAAAGATATGTTTTCTCTCATGTAGGTTTAGACCTGGTATGACTAGGATTTGATGTTTGCCCTTTGGGGATGCTCTTTTTCTGTCTTTGCATTATTTATTAATCTTTACTTTGCATCTCAGAGTACTGATAGTATATTCCACTATATATTTCCTTATATTTAGTCAGGATTAAGCCAGTGACTAAATCAATTTCTCCTCTTTGGAATCTTAACTTGTTTTGCAGCTTTCTACTTTTGAACCTATGCATAATTTGCATATTCAGCTTTTGTCCTGGAAGGTTTTGTTTCTTTTGGCCATTTCTTCTTCTAGAAGAGTTTCTGAATTTTTTGCCCTTTCCTGTGTGCCCTCTTTTTCAGGGAGTTTTATTTCAGTCCGTTTAGATCCATGGATTCTGAATTTAGTTTCCCAGGGATGCAGAGTTGGTTTAAAAGCAAGTCCCCCCAGAGATTGGTTTTCTACTGTCGCCTTTTCAGAATAATTCTGTAAAGGCAAGAGCCTTTGTTTAGCCAGTCTTAGATCTGGAATCTTTGGGAGTTATAGTCCCAGTTCCAAGGTTGGAATTAGTCCAGGGGTTTTATTACAAACTTTTCATTATTTCCAAGAAGCAAGGGACTTACAGGCCAGTTCTGGATTTTAAAATAGGGTCAATTTGAATTTTTTTACCTCTTGTTATACAAGGGCAGTTTATGTTTACAATAGATTTGATTAATGCTTTTCCTTAGTTTCCTATCAGAGGGCTCATTATTAGTTTCTTAGTTTTGCTTTCCTAGACAAGCTCTTTCTATCTGTTGATCTAACTTTTGGTTTGGCTACTGCTCCCAGAATTCCCCCCCCCCCTAAAGTTCTGGGAATGCTCTCAGGATATTTTGGTGGTTCCTTACCTGGATGATATATTGGTATATACTCCATTTAGCAGTAGATTATACTTTCAGACTCTTGTTTCTTTAAAAGCATTATTGAAGAATTAATTGTCCAAATAGTTATTTTTCTCCTCATACCAGGATTATATTCCTAGGTGT
Organism: Bombina bombina; assembly: GCF_027579735.1. Taxonomy (NCBI): domain Eukaryota; kingdom Metazoa; phylum Chordata; class Amphibia; order Anura; family Bombinatoridae; genus Bombina; species Bombina bombina. Next base: position 427,540 of record NW_026511204.1, on the reverse strand, counting down.
CAGACCATAGGAGATGGCAAATAATTTCAGCTTGTTCTAATCTTCAATTCTTTTCCCATCCATAGTTATATTTATGTTGGTATTAGGTCTGATTATTGCAGCACCATTTGCTTGGTTTCATGAGGCTTTTTCAGCTTTGTTTGCTTCATCTGGAATACAGAGATTATTCCTGAGTTATTTTGGTGGATTATTCATCAGGGCATTTTTTGTTTGTCCAAATGAGACTGGTCTTATCAAACACATGTCTTTTCAGATTAGGTCAGTCTGGGGCCTCAGAGAGTGCAGGGAGTTTGGTCTTCTTGGGCAAGGGTACCTAAATATGTTCTGGAACTCCATGCAATCTTCAGGACTCTTCCGAATTGGCCTCTGTTGAAGAGAGGCTTATCCGAGTTCCCAGTCAGGGCAATGTCACAGTGGAGGCTTTCTTCTATCATCAATAGGGAACTCACAGTTCCCTGATGTGTTGAAGGTATCCTGAAATTTGTTCTGGGCAGCGATTTATCTCTGTTTATTTTCTGCAGTTCATATTCCAGGAGTGAGCAATTGGGAAGCAGACTTCTTAATCAGTAGGAGTGGACACTTCATCTTAATATTGTCGATCAGATTGTGGATTGATGGGGTTTTCCAGAATTAGATCTGATGGCTTTTTGTTATCGTAGCTTTTCTGATGTTGGTTTTGTCAGGAAAGTCTTTTATGCAATAGTTTCTGGACATTAAAAGAGGGACTATATATATATATATACAGTCTACACCAGAATTTTATTGTTTAAAAAGATACATAATCCCTTTATAACCCATTCCCCAATTTTGCATAACCAACACTGTTTAATAAATATATCATTTTTACCTCTGTGATTTGCATTTTAGCCAATCAATGCTGACTTCTAGGTAACTCCACGGGTGTGAGCACAATGTTCTCTATATGGCACACTTGAACTAATGCCCTCTAATTCTGAAAAACTGTAAAAATGCATTCAGATAAACGGCGGCCTCAGTGGTTAAGAAATTAGCATATGGTCTACCTAGGTTTAGCATTCAATTAAGAACCAAGCCGAAGAAAACAAATTTGATGATAAAAGTAAATTGGAAAGTTGTTTAAAATTTACATGCCCTATCTGAATCTTGAAAGTTTTTTTTCTCACTATACTGTCCCTTTAAATTAGTTTTTCCTGCCCTTATTACTCGTGAACACCAAAGAAAATATAATTTATGCTTACCTGATAAATTCATTTCTTTCATGGTGGTGAGAGTCCATGAGTACCTACCCATTTCTTTCTCTTTTTTTCTTGCTTGTATCCTTTCCTACCTTTATTCTTCTTTATTGGCTATACATCAGACTGGTTTACCAGTGAGGTCATGGGAGGGTTTTTAAGGGCTCTTAGAGTTTTGCCTCATCCTAGGTGGCCAGGATTAATGGTTATGGACTCTCACCACTATGGAATAAATTAATGTATCAGGTAAGCATAAATTATATTTTTGTAACTTCAAAAAATAAAAAGTATCTAAAGCGCTTTGCGGGCTTGCTGGCTAGACACATCACGCCCCGGTCACGCTATTGGACTAAATGTAGCTCGCTCCTGCTCTGGTCTAGTAGTGGGAGAGAGATAAATTTAGTCCAATAGTGCGACCGGGTGTGCTGTGACTAGCCAGCAAGCCCGCGAATGCACTTTGGATATTAAAGGACCTCTCTGTAGATCCTGGAGCAGAGTACAACTTTAGACTACAAAATCTGCAAATACTTTTCATTTTTTAAGTTACCGCTAGAATAATGTATTATAATTCTGCACTGTGTGCAGAATTATATAACATTATTCTGAACGTTTACTATCCATTTAATGAAGAAGTCTATCAAATCCTGATCTGTTAGTAAGGGAAAACACAATTGAAATGGGAATTTAATAAAACTTGATTTATATCTTTCTCTTAAATGAGAGATTAATTTATTTAGATTTCCCTGGTTATTTCAAAACCAGCGTGTTCATTCAGCTCTTCTAATCCACAAACACATTTCTCTATAAAAGATTCCAATTGTGCAATCTCAGTGGATTCAGTCAGATTTGTGGAGGAGAAGTGAGAGATCTTCTCTTAGTGGGAGATGTCAAACTCCCCCAGGTAAACGGAATTGTCATCAATCCCATTGTCTACTGTGCTCTGCTCCTTGGATATCCTTGAAAATGCGCTTGCACCTCCTTGATTGGGCCATTCTGCTGAATGTAGACTGATGTAGTTTCAGTACAAGGGAAAAGGAAGGTGTTGCAGGTAAACTAATAAATTCACCTTCTGTGGCCAATGGGTTATTTCCTGAGCGTTAATACATAGGGGTAGATATATCATATGTCGAGCGGACATGATTGCTATAGTGCCGCCACCTGCTCACTGGCAGCCAATCGGCTGCTAGCATGGGCTGTCAATCATCTCGTCTTATGACCACTGCTTCTTAACTTCCATTTCAGGTGAGCCTGAAATAATGGGCCTCCGAAGCAGCATCCGCTGCCTTAATAAATGGAGCCCATAGTGTTCACAAGGTCAGAGGGTATCAGACACCTTTTTTGGCAAAGTAGGGGCACACTCTTTAAGTGACCACATTACAGCACTAACATTTTCAGAAACAGTCAGTGACACTTCACAGTCACTTATTTTATCTCAAAATCCACAGAAGAGCATTTCCAACAGGCCAAAAAGGGGTTTAGGAGTTGCAGGAAAGTGTGCAATTTGTGCTGCATTATGGGAAATCTCCTATTATTCCTTATTTGGAGGCAATCTTAGCCACATGTAAGCTGGCTCATGTGGCAGCTGCAGCTAGCACATTGTATTGCAGTTTAGAGTATTTTATATATATATATTATATATATATATATATATACACACACACACACAGTATGTATCACTTTTTATGCCGAAACATGTCAGACTAGTCTACCCTTGTCTGTGCTTTGTTTTTAAGCCTGTTGCTATGTTTTATTACAAAGAATAAAGTTCAAGTTTTTTTACCAATGCCGGTTTTCTTTTGGTCCTGTTTGCATTTTACGGCATAGGAGAGTGCCGTCCGTATTGGAAACAATGAAACTTGTTTGCAAGACCCCCGGTGGTTCCAGGGCTTTCCCACAGAAGCAGCACAACGGACCGCTAAGACCGGTGACACCAGAACCCACAGCGGCATTGATCCCATCAAAGGAGAGCGAGGTGAACAGTAGCACTGATCCCGCATACTACAGGCGGATAGGCAGTCACGTGACCAGAGAATCGGATGACGTCAGACGCCGAGAAGCAGATGTGAGGAGTGCAAGCAGAGCGGCGGATAACAAGGTACATGATCCGACAAGCCCAAAGAGGTGAGCCGCAGCAGAGCTTTGTTGTTATTTACACGTAAACTCGCTTGATGGGATTTCTAAGAAGACGGTACAAGTTTGAGCTGATTGTAGACGGACAGTACCAGGAAGGAGGACAAAAGGTGTCACCGAGAGCGGTAAGGCTTAATGTCACTATTCGAGCATTGTTCATCTATGGTTGATTTCTACTCTCTTGGTTTACTGAATGAGAATTTTTGGCATTACTGATAGCAAAGTGCTGTTATATATAACTATGGATAAAGTTTGCAATACTGTGGGAACAATAATTGAACCGAATACTTGGAAATATCGGTCAATCCAAGATTACATTTCATTCCTCTTTATCTGTTAATCAAGTATAAAGTTTATTACATTAGCAACATGGCTACTAGTAATTTGTATTCACTGCTATCCCTAGAGGAGCTGGAGAAAAGCAGACCCACACTAAAGGATATCTTTAATCCAGATAAAGAAGTAAAAGACATTTCAGAGGTTTTTTTACAGATGAAAAAGGCATTGTTAAAAGAATATCAAACATGGTGGGACAAAACGTCCCTTGAAAAATATGTTGATTTACATATGATACCACGAGGCCTTAGGCTTAAGAAAAGGCCAACATTTCTCATGGTAGATGATGCCTTCCTAAGAGAATGGAATGATATCCTCACAGAGTGCTCAATTAGGCTTATGCACCTGATTATTAGACATAAAGAACAGAAGTTAATTGAGGCCAAGCAACAAATACAGTACATACAAAAAGACCTAAATCAGTTTGTGGATCATAGTCACTATGAGAAACTTGACAACTTGCTAAAACAAACTGTAGATAATATGAAGAGGGATATTGATAAACTCAAGTTTCGCAAATTTACAAGAGACTCAGAGGATTATACCCTTAATAGGGTTTATCAAAATAATTCACAATAGAGTAAGAGGAATAGACGACAACGTAGACAGAAGAAAGGGGGTGACCCAGAATCCAAGGAGACAAATAGCCAACAACATCTGTCAACAAAAAAACAAGTGACTTTCTCTGACACTGACCCTGAGTCTAATGATGAAGTGGAAGTACAGGACTTTGTGGATTTTATGACCAGTGAACCCTCTTCTGATTTGATTTCTGAATTGATTAATGACTCTGATACAGGGACTATGATAGCTTCACACCCCAAAACCTTACCCTACCCCTTACCAGCCAATACCAACGGTGGAATACTCAAATTAAAAAATAAAGCAACACATAGAAATAGATATGTGAGAGCTCTAGAAAGTGAGAAACAGCATGAGCAAGGTGCACATACAGAACAGTCACAGGTTTTTCACGAGGTAGGGGCCAGACAGGGAGGAGGAGGAGGAAGGGGGAGAGGTGGGTTGCCCAGATCTCAAATAGCTCAGGGGGAACCACAGTCCCTAGAACAGAGAGAAAGATATACACTCAGAAGAGGCAGACAGAACAAATACAAAGTCTAAAAGTAATCAATTTATCCACAACAATATTGAACGATTCAGAATTGGATGTTCTAAAGCTTGGGCTAAACTTTTTCCCCTCTACAGACTTTGATGTGTTTGAAACACTTCTTGATGTCAATAAACTCATTCGTAACTGAACACTAAAACGTTTTTCACCACAAAGAATATTGAGCAAGATTATACACAAATAAACGATTATGTAGATAGAACGGTAACAAATGACCATTTTCAGGTTAATGATGCAGTTGATTTTTTATCATTATACCAATTAGAACGAGACAGTAATCAACCTGGGAATGTTAAGAGTTCGCATATGGGCTTTAGCCCCAAGTCAGTATTCTACCCCACACAGAGTAGAGGTAAAATTCTAGAACAATTTCATAGAAGGGTAGAGGAGGATTTAGTGAAACGAAAAACACAATGTAAAAACTCCAGGGACAATTTAACAGTCAAACAAAAGAATGGTCTCAAACAGTTAAAAGAAAGAGAGGATATAGTGATTAAAAACTCGGATAAAGGAGGTTCCATAGTAATAATGGACAGATTATCCTATATCCGAGAAGCACTTAGACAGCTTGAGGATGAGGAGGTGTATACTGTTCTACCAAGAAATCCTGTATTCATTTACCAGAAGGAACTGAGGGATCTTCTAGACGAGGGGTTGGAGCTGGGAGTGATAGATTCTGTAACCTTCGAGTATCTAATGGTGGAGGAACCGGTTACTCCGATCTTCCACCATTTACCGAAGGTGCACAAATCTATAGAGGATGTCAAAGGACGCCCTATAGTGTCTGGCATAGGCTCCATGTTTGGGAACCTTTCAAATTGGATTGAGACGCTGCTCCATCCATAGTCTGGAAATTACCTATCTTTCTTCAAGATACCAAACATTTGCTAAACCTGATTAATGGTTTAACTTGGGAGAAAAACTTTAGCTGGCTTACCATAGATGTGGTGGGCCTCTATTCGGCCATACCGCATAGAGAAGGGCTGGAGGCAGTTAAGTTTATGTTGGATGGTTTCAGTGACTATGATACCAATATCAAGACCTACATATTGCAGATTTTACTCTTTTTACTGACGCATAATTATTTTGAGTTCAATGGAGTGTTTTATCTGCAGAGACGTGGGACAGCTATGGGGGCAAAATTTGCCCCGGCATTTGCCAACCTTTACATGGGTTGGTAGGAGCTGTCCCACATCTATGAAGATATTAACCCATATAGAGACTCAGTTGTAGCATATAAGCGCTACATTGATGATCTGTTATTGGTCTGGTCAGGTTCTGAAGAAGAGAGTCAACAATTTGTTGAATATCTCAATAACAACAGGGTAGGCCTACAGTTCACACACATTTTCAATAGGAATAAAGTGTCCAATATGGATGTGGAACTAGAAGGAGATAAAGAGGACAAATTGGTTAAATCGACATTGTACGTGAAGCCCATATCCGCAAATGCCCTGCTCCACGCTAGGAGCTGTCACCCACGCCATATGAATTACGGTGTGGCAAAGGGCCAGTTCATTCAGATAAAGCGTAACTGCTCTAGGGAAGAAGATTTCCAGGCGGAGAGCAGGGCATTGTGGAAAAGGCTAAAGGCAAGGGGTTATCCAGATGGGCCAATTCGAAAAAGCATTTTTTGAGGTTCAGAGCATCTCTAGAGCAGATTTACTCACACCAAACAAATCTATTAAAACTAGAGGGAACAGTGAGATATCTTTTGTCACCACTTACTGTAATCAATATAGGGAAGTTTGTGAGATTATCAGGAGGAATCTGCCAATTTTGAAGGCTGATGATGCACTCAAAAATGTGGTAGATAAAGGTTGCCAATTTGTTTCCAAGATAAATGTGACTATTGGGAATCTTGTATCACCTAGTGCTCTAAGAAAACCCCCAAAAAAGAGCAGCTGGTTGAGTTGCAAAGGCCATTACAAGTGTGGTTTGCATAGTTGTATAGCTTGCAGTCACACTACAAGCAGTAAGGTGTTCCAGTCCAACTATACACAACGAGTCTTCAATTGCAATTACTGTACTAATTGTTGATCAGAGTTTGCAGTCTATGTTATAACTTGTACCTCTTGTGAAAAGCAATATGTAGGGTGTACGACACGTGAGGCTCGAGAGCGTATACGTGAACACCTTAATGATATTGAGAGAGGGAGGACAGCGACAGGAGCGTCAAAGCATTTCATATATGAGCATGACGGAAGTTTTTTACCAATGCCGGTTTTCTTTTGGTCCTGTTCACTTTTTTATATTAAATGCCTAATGTTTGGAACTTTTGTGTGTTTTTTTTTTTTTTGTTTTGTTTTTTAAAACTTTTATTTATAACCAACAGAGGGTACAATAATATACAGTGTATCATCAACACACCTCACAGGGTATGACAGGAAAGTAAAAAGTAGAAATTGATGAGACAATAAGATGTAGCAATATACATTGTCAGATATGTGAAAAATATAATAGTCACAAATGCAATGAAGACGTTGAAATTTTTCTCCGGACTGAATTGCAGTCTAGGATACAGTTGTATGTACCACAATGTTGGGATTTTATTATTTTATGTACTAACCTAAACTAACTATAATTAAACTAAACACATATTACAAATGATAAAAAAAATAAAAATAAAACCTAAACTAAACCCTAAAAGGCAAACAAAATGAAGTGATATATGATAGCCAATTTTATAGAAAAAAATTATTCTGGGGCTGAGCATGTATGGCAGTCTGTGCACATATTTTCAGATCTTCCGTTATAAAGGGATTAGACTCACTGCGGTCATAAGGTATAGGCTAGCCAAGTGGAGTATTGGGAAGTTTTCCTGACCTCGCCATCCATATAATACAATGTCACGCTCTGTATTATCTGTGTGGGTTCACACAATATTAATATTCAATGCAGGCATTACTGGAAGAGTGCTGTGTAAGTTGAGGCACCTAAGAAAGTCGTAAGTTCCATGGTATCTAGACTAGACCCACGCTAATACAAAATGCCTGCTATAGATCTGAAAGGGACCACTAAGTTAGTGGGTGCTGAGCGTGTATCCCTGGGAGCTATTGATTGTCCTTGTAGGGTTAAGCAATTGTGGTATGAAGGCAGTACCAAGAAGGCAATCTGTAAAATGAAGTATTTACTATACGTTCCTTTCAGACGGAGGGCCTAAAGTCTTCTAAGATATTGTGCTCTACGAAATATCCAATAAACGTGTATAAGGAGGACATTAGTCTAAAGATATTGAAAATAGCCTTTACCAATACAATGCATAAGTTATAAATCTACCCAGGCCTAAGTTTGATAGAAGATTACATATTTTAAATAAATATTGAAACATATATTGGTATTCTATTTCGATAGCTACTCCCAGATGCTTTAAAGGCTGTTGGTGAAGTAGGCTAGGATATTCAAATGAGTAGGCAGGTGTTACTTAAAGGGACAGTCAAGTCCAAAAAAAAACTTTCATTTTTCAAATAAGGCATGTAATTTTAAACAACTTTCTTATTTACTTTTATCAACAATTTTGCTTTGTTCTCTTGGTATTCTAGTTGAAAGCAAACCTAGGAAGGTGCATATGATAATTTCTAAGCCCTTGAAGGCCTCCTCTATTTTATTTACTTTTCACAGCAGGGGAGAGCAAGCTCATGTAGGCCATATAGATAGCATTGTGATCACGCTCGTGGCTAGTGGCAGACACTGCACTAATTGGCTAAAATGCAAGTCAATAGATAATAACTAAAAGTCATGTGATTAGGGGCGGTCAGAAGATGCTTAGAAACAAGTTAGTCACAGAAGTAAAAAGTGTATTAATATAATAGTGTTGGTTTTGTAAAACTGGGGAATGGGTAATAAAGGGATTATCTATCTTTTTAAACAACAAAAATTCTGGTGTTTACTGTCCCTTTAATTCACTATCGGCTAGATTTAGAGTTTTGTCGGTAAGGACCCGCGTATCTAACGCTGGCTTTTTTCTGGCCGCACCTTTAAAATAACTCTGGTATTGAGAGTCCACAGAATGGCTGCGTTAGGCTCCAAAAAAAGGAGCGTAGAGCATAGTTAACGCAACTTCAACTCTCGATACCAGAGTTGCTTACGGACGCGGCCAGCCTCAAAAACGTGCTCATGCACGATTCCCCCATAGGAAACAATGGGGCTATTTGAGCTGAAAAAAAAACTAACACCTGCAAAAATGCAGCGTTCAGCTCCTAACGCAGCCCCATTGTTTGCTATGGGGAAACACTTCCTACGTCTGCACCTAACACTCTAACATGTACCCCGAGTCTAAACACCCCTAACCTTACACTTATTAACCCCTATTCTGCCGCCCCCGCTATCGCTGACCCCTGTATATTATTTTTAACCTCTAATCTGCCGCTCCGTAAACCGCCGCTACTTACATTATCCCTATGTACCCCTAATCTGCTGCCCCTAACACCGCCGACCCCTATATTATATTTATTAACCCCTAATCTGCCCCCCACAACGTCGCCTCCACCTGCCTACACTTATTAACCCCTAATCTGCCGAGCGGACCGCACCGCTATTATTATAAAGTTATTAACCCCTAATCCGCCTCACTAACCCTATAATAAATAGTATTAACCCCTAATCTGCGCTCCCTAACATCGCCGACACCTAACTTCAATTATTAACCCCTAATCTGCCGACCGGAGCTCACCGCTATTCTAATAAATGTATTAACCCCTAAAGCTAAGTCTAACCCTAACACTAACACCCCCCTAAGTTAAATATAATTTTAATCTAATGATTAATCTAACAAAATTAATTAACTCTTATTAAATAAATTATTCCTATTATTCAAGCTAAATACTTACCTGTAAAATAGTACAAAAAATAAAAAAGAACTAAGTTACAAAAAATAAAAAAATATTTACAAACATTAGAAATATATTACAACAATTTTAAACTAATTACACCTACTCTAAGCCCCCTAATAAAATAACAAAGCCCCCCAAAATAAAAAAATGCCCCAAGAAGTTCAGCTCTTTTGCCTGTAAAAAAAAACATACAATACCCCCCCCCCAATTACAACCCACCACCCACAGACCCCTAATCTAACCCAAACCCCCCTTAAATAAACCGAACACAAAGCCCCTGAAGATCTCCCTACCTTGAGTCGTCTTCACCTAGCCGAGCCAAATTCTTCATCCAAGCGGAGCAAGAAGAGGTCCTCCATCCGGTAGAAGTCTTCATCCAAGCGGGGTAGAAGAGGTCTTCCATCCGACTGAAGTCTTCATCCAAGAGGCATCTTCTATCGTCATCCATCCGGAGTGGAGCGGCAGCATCCGGAAGAACTCCGACGCGGAACATCCATCCTGGCCGACGACTGAACGACGAATGACGGTTCCTTTAAATGACGTCATCCAAGATGGCGTCCCTCGAATTCCGATTGGCTGATAGGATTCTATCAGCCAATCGGAATTAAGGTAGGAATATTCTGATTGGCTGATGGAATCAGCCAATCAGAATCAAGTTCAATCCGATTGGCTGATCCAATCAGCCAATCAGATTGAGCTCGCATTCTATTGGCTGTTCCGATCAGCCAATAGAATGTGAGCTCAATCTGATTGGCTGATTGGATCAGCCAATCGGATTGAACTTGATTCTGATTGGCTGATTCCATCAGCCAATCAGAATATTCCTACCTTAATTCCGATTGGCTGATAGAATCCTATCAGCCAATTAGAATTCGAGGGACGCCATCTTGGATGACGTCATTTAAAGGAACCGTCATTCGTCGTTCAGTCGTCGGCCAGGATGGATGTTCCGCGTCGGAGGTCTTGAGGATGCTGCCGCTCCACTCCGGATGGATGACGATAGAAGATGCCTCTTGGATGAAGACTTCAATCGGATGGAAGACCTCTTCTGCCCCGCTTGGATGAAGACTTCTACCGGATGGAGGACCTCTTCTTGCTCCGCTTGGATGAAGAATTTGGCTCGGCTGGGTGAAGACGACTCAAGGTAGGGAGATCTTCAGGGGCTTAGTGTTAGGTTTATTTAAGGGGGGTTTGGGTTAGATTAGGGGTATGTGGGTGGTGGGTTGTAATTTGGGGGGGGTATTGTATGTTTTTTTTTACAGGCAAAAGAGCTGAACTTCTTGGGGCATGCCCCGCAAAGGGCCCTGTTCAGGGCTGGTAAGGTAAAAGAGCTTTGAACTTTAGTAATTTAGAATAGGGTAGGGCATTTTTTTATTTTGGGGGGCTTTGTTATTTTATTAGGGGGCTTAGAGTAGGTGTAATTAGTTTAAAATTGTTGTAGTATATTTCTAATGTTTGTAAATATTTTTTTATTTTTTGTAACTGTCAGGTTAGGAAATATCCAGAAGTAGACCCAAATGCAAGGGCGAACTTAAACAACACCCTTGCACTCTGAGTTTAATCCAGGACGTGACCCCACGACAACCTCCAAAAAACAAAGTACTCACAATATGGAGCAGGGTTAGCCTGTGCCAAAGTAATTCATGATATCAGCCAGATAGACTTCTGAATAAGGAACTGGTTTCAGGAAATGCCTTCCACAGAATCAGGAGAGCAGGGATAGTCACTTATACTCAGACAGAAGAAGGGTAAAACAGGAAACAGTTAATAATGCAGGAGTAGGTCATTTGTTATCAGGCAGTCTGAAGGTTAACACTGTGTAGACAGTCTTTGCAGAATATGCAACAGGTAATCAGGCAGTTTGAGGGTTAACACTGAGTAGACAGTCTTTGCAGAGTATGAAACAGGTAATCAGGCAGTTTGAGAGTTAACACTGTGTAGACAGTCTTTGCAGAGTATGCAACAGGTAATCAGGCAGTTTGAGGGTAAACACTGTGTAGTCAGAACTTGCAGAATTAATAACATGTAATCAGGTAGTTTGAAGGTTAACACTGTGTTGTCAGAACTTGCAGTGATAGCAACAGGTAAGCTGGTAGTTTGAAGGTTAACACAGATAATCAGTACTTGTGGAGATTGGCAACAGGATATCCAGCAGTTTGAAGGTTTACACTGAATAATAGTATTTGCAGAGTTTGGAAACAGGTAAACATGCAGATTGAAGGATTCACAGAAATAACAGTATTTGAATAGTTTGCACTTCACAGAGTAGTCTGAATATGCAGGGTTTGCAGCAGGTAAACAGGAAGTTTGAAAGTTTCACAAAACAAACAGTACTTGCATTGTTTGGTGACAGGTATTCAGGAGGTTGAAGGATAATCCAGCATAGTAAGTCCTTGAAGAGATTGGCAACAGAAAAGCAGCAGTTAGAGAGATTCCTCAGCGAAATCCTAACAGAAGCCTCAAAGTTAACAAACAAACGGACACTGGAGAAACAGGAAGCCAGAATAAAAAGCCTGGTTGTGACATCATCAGGAAGGGGTGGCTCAGACACCTGTCAATCAAGCACACAGAGAGGACTGCAGAGCTTCCCAGCAGCTGAGCGTGACAGTAACTTAGTTCTTTTTTATTTTTTTGTACTTTAGTTAGTTTATTTCATTGTATTTATTTGTAAGAATTGTATTTCATTTATTTATTGATAGTGTAGTGTTAGGTTTAATTGTAGATAATTATAGGTATTTTATTTAATTAATTTATTGATAGTGTAGTGTTAGGTTTAATTGTAACTTAGGTTAGGATTTATTTTACAGGTAAATTTGTAATTATTTTAACTATTTTAGCTATTAAATAGTTCTTAACTATTTAATAGCTATTGTACCTGGTTAAAATAAATACAAAGTTACCTGTAAAATAAATATTAATCCTAAAATAGCTATAATATAATTATAATTTATATTGTAGCTATATTAGGATTTATTTTACAGGTAAGTATTTAGCTTTAAATAGGAATAATTTATTTAATAAGAGTTAATTAATTTCGTTAGATTAAAATTATATTTAATTTAGGGGGGTGTTAGTGTTAGGGTTAGACTTAGCTTTAGGGGTTAATACATTTATTAGAATAGCGGTGAGCTCCGGTCGGCAGATTAGGGGTTAATAATTGAAGTTAGGTGTCGGCGATGTTAGGGAGGGCAGATTAGGGGTTAATACTATTTATTATAGGGTTAGTGAGGCGGATTAGGGGTTAAGAACTTTATTATAGTAGCGGTGCGGTCCGCTCGGCAGATTAGGGGTTAATAAGTGTAGGCAGGTGGAGGCGACATTGTGGGGGGCAGATTAGGGGTTAATAAATATAATATAGGGGTCGGCGGTGTTAGGGGCAGCAGATTAGGGGTACATAAGTATAACGTAGGTGGCGGTCGGCAGATTAGGGGTTAAAAAAATTTAATTGAGTGGCGGCGATGTGGGGGGACCTCGGTTTAGGGGTACATAGGTAGTTTATGGGTGTTAGTGTACTTTAGAGCACAGTAGTTAAGAGCTTTATGAACCGGCGTTAGCCCAGAAAGCTCTTAACTACTGACTTTTTTCTGCGGCTGGAGTTTTGTCGTTAGATTTCTAACGCTCACTTCAGACACGACTCTAAATACCGGAGTTAGAAAGATCCCATTGAAAAGATAGGATACGCAATTGACGTAAGGGGATCTGCGGTCTGGAAAAGTCGCGGCTGAAAAGTGAGCGTTAGACCCTTTTTTGAGTGACTCCAAATACCGGCGGTAGCCTAAAACCAGCGTTAGGAGCCTCTAACGCTGGTTTTCACGGCTACCGCCAAACTCCAAATCTAGGCCTACGTCAGCCAAGATCCTCTCTGCTAAGCTTGCAAATTAACATGTGACATGAGACAGTTAATTGCGTTGGTATAGTGATAAAGGAGTTAAGCCTGATATGTGTAGAGCTGTCAACGCAAGAGTTAATAAGATACGTGATGATATTGCATAGGAGGAATATTTATCCTACACATTTGATGACCAGCATTCACACATAATGATTAAGAACAAGTAACAACTGTAAAATCTTATTTTTTGCAGTTCTAGTAATTGATGCCATAACAATAATAGTAAATATATGTAACTAAATAGTAATTCTTTCTGCAATTTATTACCACTCCTTACAAGCCGTTTTCTATTGGGTCACCTATAGTGACAGACCACCCCTTGCCTTCAGTGGGGGAGGATGTATCCTTTCATTTCAAGTTCCAGCACATTCATGCTTTAAGAGAAGTGTTAACTACATTGGAGGTAAATAATATGAGTGCTCCTCCTGAGGCTAGTACTAAGGTGTTGGATAGGTGTTGGATCAGCATCTAAACAGCCATCATCCACATCCCTAAATCAATTTCTGAATTGGTGTCTAAAGAGTGAAACAAGTAAGGGGCACATATTCTTCCTTTCACCATGCTATGTTTCTCTTACCATCCTTTAATCAGAATGTATGGAAAACAATACCTAAGGTGGATGGAACTTTTAAGGGGACCACTAAAAAAAAGCCCAGATCTCACCTTATATCCTATATACTGGTCAGCAAGGATGCAGTATTTATCTCAGTTCTGGGCCGCCTAAACAGAAAAACCTTGACCATGAAAGCAACTACATTATCACATTACATAGAATTCAAACTCATTGAATAAAGAGGTTTTAGTTTCATGTTTTAAGATGCAATTTACATAATCCAGGGTTAGATTTGTCATTTTGGCAAAGTAAACAACTGCACAGGGGCTGCTTTCTAGCTGGGCAAGTGATCATTTTGTTTCAATACAAAAACTAGTGATTTATGTGCTTTGTACACTTGGTTGCTCAGTACAGCCAATCAGAAAACTCACAGGGAAATGTGTTTGTGTCTTAAAGGACCAGTAAATACAGTAGATTAGCATAATCAACAAATGCGTTATAACAAGACAATGCAATAGCATTTAATCTGATCTTCAAATAAGAAGTAGATTTTTTTCTAACAAATTTTAAAGTTATATATATTTCCACTCCCCCTGTACCATGTGACATCCATCAGCCAATCACAAATGCATATACGTATATTCTGTGAATTCTTGCACATGCTCAGTAGGAGCTAGTGACTTTAAAAGTGTAAATATAAAAGACTTTGCACATTTTCTTTAATGAAAGTAAATTAAAAAGTTGTTTAAAATTACATGCTGTATCTGAATCATGAAAGTTTAATTTGACCTGAGTGTCCCTTTAAACATAGTTGTCTTTCAGGGATGATAACAGTTGTGTTCATGTTAGTGGTGACATCAGTGGATTGAAAATGTAAAGAGTGTCTAATTTTCCCCCCTTTTTATTTTAAGAAAATTCAAGAGTTACAAAAAGAGAAAAGTATAACATTATATATGAAAGGATTTCATAGCAATAAGACAAAGAGAAGGTGTCTCATTTTCTAGTAACATTTCAGAAAATGAATATGGTAGAGTCTTTAAAGCAAGTATCCAGCTAGTGGGCACAGTCTACACAAAAATTGTTATTGTTTAAAAAGATAGATAACGCCTTCTCTACCCATTCCCCAGCTTTGCACAACCAACATTGTTAGATTAATATACTTTATAACATTTAAACCTCTAAATTTCTGCCTGTTTCAAAGGCTCTATTGAGAGCCTCTTAATCACATGCGCCTAGATTACGAGTTCTGCATTAGCTTTAAAAAGCAGCGTTAAGGGGTCCTAACGCTGCTTTTAACGCCCGCTGGTATTACGAGTCTGGCAGGTACAGGTGTACCACTCACTTTTCTTCCGCAACTTTTGGCTACCGCAAATCCCCTTACGTCAATTGCGTATCCTACCTTTTTAATGGGATTTGCCTAACGCTGGTATTACAAGTCTTGGAAGAAGTGAGCGGTACAGCCTCTACCTCCAAGACGGCTACCGCATATAAAAGTCAGTAGTTAAGAGTTTTATGGGCTAAAGCCGGAACATAAAGCTCTTAACTACAGTGCTAAAAAGTACACTAACACCCATAAACTACCTATGAACCCCTAAACTGAGGCCCCCCCCCACATCGCAAACACTATAATAAAATTATTTAACCCCTAATCTGCTGACCGGACATTGCCACCACCTACATTATACCTATGAACCCCAAATCTGCTGCCCCTAACATCGCAGACACCTACATTATATTTATTAACCCCTAATCTGCCCCCCCAACATCGCCGCCACCTACCTACACTTATTAACCCCTAATCTGCCGACCGGACATCGCCACCACTATAATAAATGTATTAACCCCTAAAGCGCCACAATCCCGCCTCGCAAACACTATAATACATTTTATTAACCCCTTATCTGCCCCCCAACGTCGCCGCCACTACCTACAATTATTATTCCCTAATCTCCCGCCCCCAACATCGCCGCTACTATAATAAAGTTATTAACCCCTAAACCTAACTCTAACCCTAACACCCCCCCTAACTTAAATATAATTTAAATAAAACGAAATAGTAACTAATAGTTACATTGTAGCTATTTTAGGATTTATATTTATTTTACAGGCAACTTTGTATTTATTTTAACTAGATAGAATAGCTATTAAATAGTTAATATTTAATTAATAACTATTTAATAGCTACGTAGTTAAAATAATTACAAAATTACCTGTAAAATAAATCATAACCTAAGTTACAAATACACCTAACACTACACTATCAATAAATTAATTAAATAAATTAACTACAATTATCTAAACTAAAATACAATTAAATAAACTAAACTATAGTGCAAAATAAACCAAACACTAAATTACACAAAAAAAAAATTACAAGAATTTTAATCTAATTACACCTAATCTAAGCCCCCTAATAAAATAAAAAAGCCCCCCAAAACAATAAAATTCCCTACCCTATACTAAATTACAAAAGTAATCAGCTCTTTTACCAGCCCTTAAAAGGGCTTTTTGCGGGGCATTGCCCCAAAGTAATCAGCTCTTTTACCTGTAAAAAAAAATACAAGACCCCCCAACATTAAAACCCACCACCCACACACCCCTACTCTAAAACCCACCCGATCCCCCCTTAAAAAAAACCTAACACTAACCCCCTGAAGATCACCCTACCTTGAGCCGTGTTCACCCAGCCAGGCCGAATTCTTCATCCAATCTGGGCGATGTGGTCCTCCATCCGGCAGAAGTCTTCATCCAAGCGGGGCAGAAGAGGTCCTCCATCCAGCAGAAGTCTTCATCCAAGCAGGGCAGAAGAGGTCCTCCATCCGGCAGAAGTCTTCATCCATCCGCAGCTCCATCTTCAAGACCTCTGACGCGTAACATCCTCCTCGGCCGACGGACAAACGACAAATGAAGGTTCCTTTAAATGATGTCATCCAAGATGGTGTCCCTCGAATTCCGATTGGCTGATAGGATTCTATAAGCCAATCGGAATTAAGGTAGGAAAAATCTGATTGGTTGATTTAATCAGCCAATCGGATTGAAGTTCAATACGATTGGCTGATTGGATCAGCCAATAGAATGTGGCTCAAGGTAGGGTGATCTTCAGGGGGTTAGTGTTAGGTTTTTTTAAGGGGGGGTTGGGTGGGTTTTAGAGTAGGGGTGTGTGGGTGGTGGGTTTTAATGTTGGGGGGGTCTTGTATTTTTTTTTACAGGTAAAAGAGCTGATTACTTTGGGGCAATGCCCCGCAAAAAGCCCTTTTAAGGGCTGGTAAAAGAGCTGATTACTTTTGTAATTTAGTATAGGGTAGGGAATTTTATTATTTTGGGGGGCTTTTTTATTTTATCAGGGGGCTTAGATTAGGTGTAATTAGATTAAAATTCTTGTAATATTTTTTTTTTGTAATTTAGTGTTTGTTTTTGTACTATAGTTTCATTTATTTAATTGTACTTTAGTTTAGATAATTGCCTGTAAAATAAATATAAATCCTAAAATAGCTACAATGTAACTATTAGTTATATTGTAGCTATCTTATGGTTTATTTTATAGGTAAGTATTTAGTTTTAAATAGGAATAATTTATTTAATTACAGTAATTTTATTTAGATTTCTTTAAATTATATTTAACTTTAGGGGGTGTTAGGTTTAGAGTTAGACTTAGGTTTAGGGGTTAATAACTTTATTATAGTAGCGGCGACGTTGGGGGCGGCAGATTAGGGGTTAATAATTGTAGGTAGGTGGCGGCGATGTTAGGGCAGCAGATTAGGGGTTAATGCAATTTATTATAGTGTTTGCGAGGCAGGAGTGTGGCGGTTAAGGGGTTAATAAATTTATTATAGTGGCGGCGTTGTCCGGTTGGCAGATTAGGGGTTAATAAGTGTAGGTAGGTGGCGGCGACGTTGGGAGCGGAAGATTAGGGGTTAATAAATATAATATAGGTGTTGGCGATGTTAAGGGAAGCAGATTAGGAGTTAATAATATAATGCAGATGGCGACGATGTTGGGGGTGGCAGATTAGAGGTTAATAAGTGTAAGGTTAGGGGTGTTTAGACTCGGGGTTCATGTTAGGGTGTTAGGTGTAGACTTAGAAAGTGTTTCCCCATAGGAAACAATGGGGCTGCGTTAGGAGCTGAACGCTGCTTTTTTTTCAGCCAGCTCAGCCCCATTGTATCCTATGGGGAAATCGTGCACGAGCACGTTTTGCCAGCTTACCGTAAGCGACGCTGGTATTACAGGTAGAAGTGGAGCTAAATTATGCTCAACGCTCACTTTTCTGAGGCTAACGCAGCCATTCAGAAAACTTGTAATACCAGCGTTGTTTAAAGTAAGCGCTGGAAAAAAAAGGCTTGTTAGTCCCGCAAGTTTTTACCGACAAAACTCGTAATCTAGGTGATGCTTTTTTTATTCTCTTTTCACAATAGGAGACTGCTAGTCCATGTTAGCCATATAGATAAATGTGTTCACGTCTGGGGAGTTATTTAAGAGTTAGCACAACAACAGTACTAAATGCAAGTCAATAGATTTAAAATAGTGTCATGTGATCAGGGGGCTGTCAGAAGATGCTTAGATACAAGGAAAACACAGAGGTAAAAAGTATATTTATATAACTGTGTTGGTTGTGCAAAATTGTGGAATGGGTAATAAAGGAATTATCTATCTTTTAAAACAATAAAAATTCTATTGTAGACTGTCCCTTTAATTAACATCACAAAAGGTGAAAGCAGAATTTCCAGTCCAGTTATTCTTGGTAAAGAATAGTAGGGTGCTCGTCTTTTTTTTTTTTTTGTTATTTAAATATAGCCATGATACATATTCATTAATACAGGAGTCAAATTACTTTTTTCTTTTGTTATTTAAATATAGCACATTATACATATTCATTAATACAGGAGTCAAATTTGATGACAAATAATAGATATCCCATTGTAAGTAACAAACATTACACAAGGAAGAGAAATAGTTATCTCTCTCTCTTTGTTTATTAACAAGCAGGAGAAATTCAATCAAATTAACAAAAGATAAACCATAAAAATAATGCAAAATCACGTCTAATAATTACACCATTCTTCAGCACTCAATTTCTGAGTAATAAAGTTTGTTTTAATAAAAGGAGCAATAATCTCTTTTTGCTAAGGATTTTCTAAACACCTTATAAATACTTCCCATTTTTGGATAAACTTTTTAATCCTATTGGGGATATCACCCAATGTAGCATATCGTTCACATATCAAAGTTTTCAATAATGGTTGTAATAATTGGTGGTTTATCACTCAGCCAAAGACCTAAAATACATTTTCTAGCATATAGCACAGTTAAACTCAGAAATATTTTAAATGTATTATGGCTTGAATCCCATACCAAAAGAAAAGACTTATTTCCTATTCAATTCCACCTCTAAATAAAGAATACATAATAACTAATCTTTCTATGAGCGTCTAATTAACTTGTTTGATGGTAAATTAAAAACCTTTATTTTTTGCCATTCGATTAAAATTTTAAAATAATATTAGTTTTAATTGCTGAAAACGCACAAATGTTAAACTTACTTTAGTAACTTATATAACCACTACTTTGCTACTGCGCGACACAAAGACTTTTTTTTCCCCTGAATTCGTTGCTGTTGTCCAATCCAAATTGTGGCATTTTGGCATGTTTCAATGTAAAAAAAAAAAAAAAAAAGGATCTTTTGCATCACAGCGCAAAATATGGCTTCCGCGTTTGCATTGCATGGAAGCATTGCGCTCATGAGAGCGCGCTTCCATAGACTCCAATGGAAACCTCATTCTCTTGCTCTCATGCAATGGGCAGCAAATATAAATATATATGTATATACACATATTAACACATAAATATATATGTACAGTATATAAGCATATACATATATATATTTACTGGAAACACACAGGCAAATTCTCATGGCAAAGGCATATCTGCAATCAAAAATGTTTTTTATCTTTCCAATGGCATGGAGAGTCCACAAATCCAAACAATTACTAGTGGGAATTCAATTCCTGGCCACCAGGAAGAGGCAAAGAATACCCCAGCAGAGCTGTTAAGTATCACTCCCACTTCCCATAAACCCTCAGTCATTCTTTGCCTGTGTACATCAGGAGGATGTGCGAAGTTGGTGTCTGAAGATGTTAATCCTTTAATGGGTACTTAAGCAAGGGTTGAGGATATGCTGTGTCTCTTTATAAGAGTAATGGTGGCTTTTAGCAGTTGGAAGATGGGTGAGGTAGTCCTTGCTTACCTTCCAACATTTATGCTACCCCTATATAGAAAACCAGGGTTGGTTACTCTGTTTTTCTTTTTCGAACAGGTCCGTGTCAGAGGTCGTGTGAGTCTATCATATCTGAGAAGCTGTACCTGCCCGGCAGCTGAGCTCCAAAGGTAAGTGCTTATTTCCTTCTAGGTGAGAAGGCTCAAGCACTTTAGGGATTAATCCCTCTGTTTATTGGCGTTTGTCAGAAATCTGTTCAGTGTTGGGATTCATTACTAGTGATGTCCCGAACTGTTCGCCCGCGAACGGTTCACAGCGAACATAGCTTGTTCGCGTTCGCGTTTGTGGGCGAACACATGGCGATGTTCGATCCGCCCCTATGTGTCATCATTGTGGAAACTTTGACCCTTTATGTCACAGCCGCCTGACACATTAGAGCCAATCAACATCAGACACTCCCTCACAGACACTCCCAGCTACTCGGAATCCGCCATTTTAGACTCATAACGACCTTGCTTTTTTAATGAGAGGACGTGTTGTGTTTTCGCTCCTGACATTAATAGTAAAAACATAGCTAGGCTAGTGTATTTACAGTCCAGAAGGACTCCACTCATCTCTGCTGCAAGCACAGCACCCCAAAAAGCCCTTTTTAGGGCTATATTTCGTGCCGTTTTTTTTTTTTTTTTTTTTTTTTTATTAGCATTTGCCTGGCTTTCAGCTGTGTGTTTAAGGCTCACAGTATATGCTGTGACTACTGCCACCACTGATATCTCCCTAACAACATTAGTTTAAATTTAACTAACCCAAAAATATAATTATTTTTCTAGTGTAATTTTTTTTCATTTTCTATCAGGCCAGTGTCACACAGCATATACTCTGGTTCATTGCTCTGTGCCAGCCAGCAGCCAGCAGTGTTAATATCCGTTTATAACATTATTTTTAATTTAAAGGGACATTCAACACTTAGTGTAACAGGTTTTAATATTGTAAATTAAGAAACGGAGGTCGGCCTACACTATACCCCTCCTCCCTTGCCGCCTTGCTTCTGTCCTAATCAGCGGCGCTAACTACTCTAATACCCGGTCAATATGGATGCCGAACTCCCCCCACTATTACGTAGCTGCCTTCTTCTTAAACTGATAAGCAAATCAGAATCCAGTCCTCGGACTGAAATTGCACGCGCGTGCAATTTCAGTCCGAGGACTGGATTCTGATTTGCTTATCAGTTTAAGAAGAAGGCAGCTACGTAATAGTGGGGGGAGTTCGGCATCCATATTGACCGGGTATTAGAGTAGTTAGCGCCGCTGATTAGGACAGAAGCAAGGCGGCAAGGGAGGAGGGGTATAGTGTAGGCGGACCTCCGTTTCTTAATTTACAATATTAAAACCTGTTACACTAAGTGTTGAATGTCCCTTTAAAAAAAAAACACAAAAAAATATTTTTCTAGTGTAATCTAATTACATTTACTATCATGCCTGTGTCTGTCAGGCTCACTCAGCATTAATATACCTATTTTTTTCAGTCTTTTGGTTAATTGGTCTGTGCCAGGCAGCCACCCAGCACTCATATCTATTTTTCTTTCACCTTAATTTTAATATAAAAAAAAAAAAAGTTTAAATTTGTTTGCTAGTGTAATCAAATCTAATTTTCTATCCGGCCTGTGTGTTTTGCTGACATAGAGAGCCTACTGTGTTTACTTGCTGCCCTCCCTAGTCTATGAGCCACGACTCATATGTGTTTAACCTTTTTTTAATTCCCCCCACCCCAAAAAAAATAATTTCAATCATTTTTCTAGTGTAATCTAATAGTATTTTCTATCAGGCGTGTGTGTATCCGACATACATAGCCTACTGTTTTTAATAGCTGCCCTTCCAAGGCTATCAGCCACGACTCATATGTATGTGCTTAACCTTTTTCTTGAAATTTCCAAAAAAAAGTCTTTAAATCATTATGCTAGTGTAATCTAATTGTATTTTCTATCAGGCCTGTGTCTAACTGTCTATCTGACTTACACAGCATACTGTTGTTATAATTGCTGCCCTACGTAGCAGCCAGCCAGTGCGACCACTCATAGAGTCATATGTGCATTGCACTTCTTAACATAATTTTAATATTAAAATCTAAAATTTTAAAATATTTTGCTAGTGTAATGTAACTTAATTTTCTATCAGTCCTGTGTTTTTATCACTTACACAGCATACTGTGTTCAATTACTGCCCTACCTACCATCCACGACTCATATCTGCCAGCCTGTCTGCCAGGCCCAAGTAGCCAATTAGTGGCACCAATCACAATTCTTGTAACAGTAATAAAAATAAAAAAAAATCATAATTTTTTGGACTGCAAATATTCAGTCTCCTAGGGCCATTGAATTTCATTTACCTCCTGCCTGCCACTGCCAGCCTTTTGTGCCAGGCCGTCTAGCCAACTATTTACACCAATCATAATTGTTGTCACAGTCAGACAGTATAGTTATTAATTTAAATAAAAACATTTTTTAGTGTTGATCTTAACCCTCAGTTTGCTCGTGCCTTTGAATTGCACTTTTCTACAGCCTTCCAAGCCTGTGTGCCAGGCCTACTTAAAAAATATTTACACCAATCATATTTGTTGTGACAGTATTTTTTTGGTAATAGTTGCTGTGATTTGAATCGTCAGTTTGCTGGTGCCATTGAAACGCACTTTCCTCCTGCCTTGCAGCCTGCTGTGAGCCAGGCCCCTACCTAGCCAATTGTTGTCAGCAATCATATTTCTGTTAACAGTATTGCAAAAATTGTCAATCATCACTGTTTAGACTGTCAGTAATCAGTCTCCTAGTGTCCTTGAATTGCATCTCCCTCCTGCCTGCCATCCTTTTGTGCCAGGCCGTCTTGCCAACTATTTACACCAATCCTAATTTTTTGTCACAGTATAGTTACTAATTATAATTAAAAAAATCTTTATTGTTGATGATCTTAACCCTCAGTTTGCTCGTGCCTTTGAATTCAGTTGTCTACAGCCTTCCAAGCCTGTGTGCCAGGCCTACTTAAAAAATATTTACACCAATCATATTTGTTGTGACAGTATTCTAATAATTAAAAATTAAAATTTTTGGTAATAGCTGCTGTGATTTGAATCGTCAGTTTGCTGGTGCCATTGAAACGCACTTTCCTGCTGCCTTGCAGCCTGCTGTGAGCCAGGCCCCCACCTAGCCAATTTTTGTTAGCAATCATATTTCTGTTAACAGTATTGCAAAAATTGTCAATCATCACTGTTTAGACTGTCAGTAATCAGTCTCCTAGTGTCCTTGAATTGCATCTCCCTCCTGCCTGCCATCCTTTTGTGCCAGGCCGTCTTGCCAACTATTTACACCAATCCTAATTTTTTGTCACAGTATAGTTACTAATTATAATTAAAAAAATCTTTATTGTTGATGATCTTAACCCTCAGTTTGCTCGTGCCTTTGAATTCAGTTGTCTACAGCCTTCCAAGCCTGTGTGCCAGGCCTACTTAAAAAATATTTACACCAATCATATTTGTTGTGACAGTATTCTAATAATTAAAAATTAAAATTTTTGGTAATAGTTGCTGTGATTTGAATTGTCAGTTTGCTGGTGCCATTGAAACGCACTTTCCTGCTGCCTTGCAGCCTGCTGTGAGCCAGGCCCCCACCTAGCCAATTTTTGTCAGCAATCATATTTCTGTTAACAGTATTGCAAAAATTGTCAATCTTCACTGTTTAGACTGTCAGTAATCAGTCTCCTAGTGTCCTTGAATTGCATCTCCCTCCTGCCTGCCATCCTTTTGTGCCAGGCCGTCTTGCCAACTATTTACACCAATCCTAATTTTTTGTCACAGTATAGTTACTAATTATAATTAAAAAAATCTTTATTGTTGATGATCTTAACTCTCAGTTTGCTCGTGCCTTTGAATTCAGTTCTCTACAGCCTTCCAAGCCTGTGTGCCAGGCCTACTTAAAAAATATTTACACCAATCATATTTGTTGTGACAGTATTCTAATAATTAAAAATTAAAATTTTTGGTAATAGTTGCTGTGATTTGAATCGTCAGTTTGCTGGTGCCATTGAAACGCACTTTCCTCCTGCCTTGCAGCCTGCTGTGAGCCAGGCCCCTACCTAGCCAATTGTTGTCAGCAATCATATTTCTGTTAACAGTATTGCAAAAATTGTCAATCATCACTGTTTAGACTGTCAGTAATCAGTCTCCTAGTGTCCTTGAATTGCATCTCCCTCCTGCCTGCCATCCTTTTGTGCCAGGCCGTCTTGCCAACTATTTACACCAATCCTAATTTTTTGTCACAGTATAGTTACTAATTATAATTAAAAAAATCTTTATTGTTGATGATCTTAACCCTCAGTTTGCTCGTGCCTTTGAATTCAGTTGTCTACAGCCTTCCAAGCCTGTGTGCCAGGCCTACTTAAAAAATATTTACACCAATCATATTTGTTGTGACAGTATTCTAATAATTAAAAATTAAAATTTTTGGTAATAGCTGCTGTGATTTGAATCGTCAGTTTGCTGGTGCCATTGAAACGCACTTTCCTGCTGCCTTGCAGCCTGCTGTGAGCCAGGCCCCCACCTAGCCAATTGTTGTCAGCAATCATATTTCTGTTAACAGTATTGCAAAAATTGTCAATCATCACTGTTTAGACTGTCAGTAATCAGTCTCCTAGTGTCCTTGAATTGCATCTCCCTCCTGCCTGCCATCCTTTTGTGCCAGGCCGTCTTGCCAACTATTTACACCAATCCTAATTTTTTGTCACAGTATAGTTACTAATTATAATTAAAAAAATCTTTATTGTTGATGATCTTAACCCTCAGTTTGCTCGTGCCTTTGAATTCAGTTGTCTACAGCCTTCCAAGCCTGTGTGCCAGGCCTACTTAAAAAATATTTACACCAATCATATTTGTTGTGACAGTATTCTAATAATTAAAAATTAAAATTTTTGGTAATAGTTGCTGTGATTTGAATTGTCAGTTTGCTGGTGCCATTGAAACGCACTTTCCTGCTGCCTTGCAGCCTGCTGTGAGCCAGGCCCCCACCTAGCCAATTTTTGTCAGCAATCATATTTCTGTTAACAGTATTGCAAAAATTGTCAATCTTCACTGTTTAGACTGTCAGTAATCAGTCTCCTAGTGTCCTTGAATTGCATCTCCCTCCTGCCTGCCATCCTTTTGTGCCAGGCCGTCTTGCCAACTATTTACACCAATCCTAATTTTTTGTCACAGTATAGTTACTAATTATAATTAAAAAAATCTTTATTGTTGATGATCTTAACTCTCAGTTTGCTCGTGCCTTTGAATTCAGTTCTCTACAGCCTTCCAAGCCTGTGTGCCAGGCCTACTTAAAAAATATTTACACCAATCATATTTGTTGTGACAGTATTCTAATAATTAAAAATTAAAATTTTTGGTAATAGTTGCTGTGATTTGAATCGTCAGTTTGCTGGTGCCATTGAAACGCACTTTCCTCCTGCCTTGCAGCCTGCTGTGAGCCAGGCCCCTACCTAGCCAATTGTTGTCAGCAATCATATTTCTGTTAACAGTATTGCAAAAATTGTCAATCATCACTGTTTAGACTGTCAGTAATCAGTCTCCTAGTGTCCTTGAATTGCATCTCCCTCCTGCCTGCCATCCTTTTGTGCCAGGCCGTCTTGCCAACTATTTACACCAATCCTAATTTTTTGTCACAGTATAGTTACTAATTATAATTAAAAAAATCTTTATTGTTGATGATCTTAACCCTCAGTTTGCTCGTGCCTTTTAATTCAGTTGTCTACAGCCTTCCAAGCCTGTGTGCCAGGCCTACTTAAAAAATATTTACACCAATCATATTTGTTGTGACAGTATTCTAATAATTAAAAATTAAAATTTTTGGTAATAGCTGCTGTGATTTGAATCGTCAGTTTGCTGGTGCCATTGAAACGCACTTTCCTGCTGCCTTGCAGCCTGCTGTGAGCCAGGCCCCCACCTAGCCAATTGTTGTCAGCAATCATATTTCTGTTAACAGTATTGCAAAAATTGTCAATCATCACTGTTTAGACTGTCAGTAATCAGTCTCCTAGTGTCCTTGAATTGCATCTCCCTCCTGCCTGCCATCCTTTTGTGCCAGGCCGTCTTGCCAACTATTTACACCAATCCTAATTTTTTGTCACAGTATAGTTACTAATTATAATTAAAAAAATCTTTATTGTTGATGATCTTAACCCTCAGTTTGCTCGTGCCTTTGAATTCAGTTGTCTACAGCCTTCCAAGCCTGTGTGCCAGGCCTACTTAAAAAATATTTACACCAATCATATTTGTTGTGACAGTATTCTAATAATTAAAAATTAAAATTTTTGGTAATAGTTGCTGTGATTTGAATTGTCAGTTTGCTGGTGCCATTGAAACGCACTTTCCTGCTGCCTTGCAGCCTGCTGTGAGCCAGGCCCCCACCTAGCCAATTGTTGTCAGCAATCATATTTCTGTTAACAGTATTGCAAAAATTGTCAATCTTCACTGTTTAGACTGTCAGTAATCAGTCTCCTAGTGTCCTTGAATTGCATCTCCCTCCTGCCTGCCATCCTTTTGTGCCAGGCCGTCTTGCCAACTATTTACACCAATCCTAATTTTTTGTCACAGTATAGTTACTAATTATAATTAAAAAAATCTTTATTGTTGATGATCTTAACTCTCAGTTTGCTCGTGCCTTTGAATTCAGTTCTCTACAGCCTTCCAAGCCTGTGTGCCAGGCCTACTTAAAAAATATTTACACCAATCATATTTGTTGTGACAGTATTCTAATAATTAAAAATTAAAATTTTTGGTAATAGTTGCTGTGATTTGAAACCTCAGTTTGCTGGTGCCATTGAATAGCACTTTCCTCCTGCCTTGCAGCCTGCTGTGAGCCAGGCCCCCACCTAGCCAATTGTTGTCAGCAATCATATTTCTGTTAACAGTATTGCAAAAATTGTCAATCATCACTGTTTAGACTGTCAGTAATCAGTCTCCTAGTGTCCTTGAATTGCATCTCCCTCCTGCCTGCCATCCTTTTGTGCCAGGCCGTCTTGCCAACTATTTACACCAATCCTAATTGTTGTCACAGTATAGTTACTAATTTAAATAAAAAAAATCTTTATTGTTGATCTTAATCCTCATTTTGCTTGTGCCATTGAATTGCACTTTTCTACTGCCTGCCAGCCTGTGTGCCAGGCCCAACTATCCAATTAGTGCTAGCAATCATATTTCTTTTAACAGTATTGCAAAATTTGTCAATCAACACTGTTTTGACTGTCAATCTGCAGTCTACTAGTGCCCTTGAATTGCATTTTCCTCCTGCCTGCCTGCCTGTGAGCCAGTCCCAACTAGCCAATTAGTGCCACCACTCATATTTATTGTAACAGGATTGTAATTTTTGTTAATCATCAAACTGTTTTGACTGTGATTCTTCAGTCTCCTAGTGCCATTGAATTGCAGTTTCCTTTCTCCCAGCGTGTGTGCCAGACAGGCTCATTTGCCAAATAGTGCCAAACAATCATATTTGTTGCCACAGTACTAGTAATATTTCAAAAAATTAACAATTTGTGATTTTTAAAACATCTGTCTTTTTTGTTGTTGTCAGTCTCACAGCGTATACTGTGCCCACTTTCACAGTGCCACCACTCAATTGGTGTAATAGTATTGTTAGTGTCCATTTTAAAAAAAATGACAGGCAGAGGCAGGCCACCCCGCAGGTTCCGTGGTCGTGGTCGTGGTGCTGTGATTCCTTTAGACCCTACAAATATGCACATTGTTCAGACGCCGGGTGCCAGGGGGGATGCAAAAACTTCTGAGGAGGACCTAGTTGAATGGCTAACACAGGAAACCCAATCTTCTTCAGCTTCCGCTGCTAGTCCTCCTAACCTTGACGCACCATCTAAGTCCAGCTGTGCTTTGGGCAGGTCTCAAGTGACCAGTGACACTCCGCCGCCTGTCGCCACCACCAACACTAGCACCACAGCCACTTCACTTGATCTGTCACAGGAGTTATTGACACATCATTTTGAAGAAATGAGTGATGCGCAACCATCATTGACAGAGGATGCAGATAATAGTGATCAGTCTCAGTCAGGCAGCATTACCGACATGGACATGGAGGTACGGTGTGATGATGATGGTGATGTTGTACCCGCTGCTGCTTCCTTTCTTGATGTTTCAGATACAAGTGAAGCGGTTGATGATGATGTGTCGGTGGATGTCACGTGGGTGCCTGCTAGAAGAGAAGAAGAAGAGGGGGAAAGTTCAGATGGGGAGACAGAGAGGAGGAGGAGGAGGAGGAGGAGACGATTTGGAAGCACGGGGAGGTCGTCTCAAGGAGCTAGTGGCACAGTCAGACAGCATGCATCGTCACCAGGGGTCAGCCAGACAGCCCGCCGACGCCCATCAACGCATGCTGTTGCCACCACCAGAATGCCGTCATCACAGAGCTCAGCAGTGTGGCATTTTTTTTGTGTGTCTGCCTCTGACAACAGCGATGCCATTTGCAACCTGTGCCAAAACAAACTGAGTCGTGGGAAGTCCAACAGCCACCTAGGTACAACTGCTTTGCGAAGGCACATGGTCTCCCATCACAAAGGCCGATGGGAAGAACACATGAGTAGAAGCAGCACACAAAGTGAAAGCCACCCTCCTCCTCCTGCTCCAGCATCTTCAGCCACGTCAACCAGTGCTGTCCTCCTTGCCCCCTCTCAACCATCCTCCACTCAGTCTCTCTTACGCAGCAGTTCCTGGTCATCTGCCCACAGTCAGGTGTCTGTCAAGGACATGTTTGAGCGTAAGAAGCCAATTTCTCAAAGTCACCCCCTTGCCCGGCGTCTGACAGCTGGCTTGTCTGAACTCTTAGCCCGCCAGCTTTTACCATACAAGCTGGTGGAGTCTGATGCTTTCAAAAAATTTGTATCTATTGGGACACCGCAGTGGAAGGTACCTGGCAGAAATTTCTTTTCACAAAAGGCAATCCCAAACCTGTACTCTGTTGTGAGAAAGGAAGTTATGGCATGTCTGGCACACAGCGTTGGGGCAAGGGTCCATATGACCACGGATAGCTGGTCTGCAAAGCATGGTCAGGGCAGGTATATCACCTACACTGCGCATTGGGTAAACCTGCTGACTTCTGACAAGCGTGTCACGGCTGTGTAATCAATTTTTTTTTCTACATTCACGGTTGCAAATAATGATCTGTGGGTTTCTAAAATCAATGCCTTTCCTGTAATCTTTTATTCAAAAGGATGACATATCTCCTCTTTCATGCTGTTGTTTCGGTTGAGGCTCCAGGACCCTCGTATTAAAAAGGCCTGAGCATAAATAAGTGTGACGGATGTGTAATCGATTTTTTTTTCTAAATTCACGGTTGCAAATAATGATCTGTGGCTTTCTAAAATCAATGCCTTTCCTGTAATCTTTTATTCAAAAGGATGACATATCTCCTCTTTCATGCTGTTGTTTCGGTTGAGGCTCCGGGACCCTCGTATTAAAAAGGCCTGAGCATAAATAAGTGTCACGGCTGTGTAATCAATTTTTTTTTCTAAATTCACAGTTGCAAATAATGATCTGTGGGTTTCTAAAATCAATGCCTTTACTGTAATCTTTTATTCAAAAGGATGACAGTACTACCAAAATACAGCCAATGAAGGGCCTTAGGAAGACTGAGCCAAGGTTGGATTGTAGTATTTGGTTAGGCTAATCATGATGGCCATGTAGACCACCACCACTGAGAGTCCTGGAAGTAACAGGGATGATGAGATGAAAGAGCTAAGAATAGTAGAACTTGAAACAACAGAGTTAGCCATGGGTTTTAGTGAAAAACCGCTTGGCTTTTTTTGGCTTTGGGTGCGGCTATTCATGCAGGCCATATAGAGCTGACAACATTCGGTGTCGTATCAGCTATTAAACTAATAAGAACAGTACTACCAAAATACAGCCAATGAAGGGCCTTAGGAAGACTGGGCCAAGGTTGGATTGTAGTATTTGGTTAGGCTAATCATGATGGCCATGTAGACCACCACCACCGAGAGTCCTGGAAGTAACAGGGATGATGAGATGAAAGAGCTAAGAATAGTAGAACTTGAAACAACAGAGTTAGCCATGGGTGTTAGTGCAAAACCGCTTGGCTTTTTTTTGGCTTTTTTTTGGCTTTGGGTGCGGCTATTCATGCAGGCCATATAGAGCTGACAACATTCGGTGTCGTATCAGCTATTAAACTAATAAGAACAGTACTACCAAAATACAGCCAATGAAGGGCCTTAGGAAGACTGAGCCAAGGTTGGATTGTAGTATTTGGTTAGGCTAATCATGATGGCCATGTAGACCACCACCACCAAGAGTCCTGGAAGTAACAGGGATGATGAGATGAAAGAGCTAAGAATAGTAGAACTTGAAACAACAGAGTTAGCCATGGGTGTTAGTGAAAAACCGCTTGGCTTTTTTTGGCTTTGGGTGCGGCTATTCATGCAGGCCATATAGAGCTGACAACATTCGGTGTCGTATCAGCTATTAAACTAATAAGAACAGTACTACCAAAATACAGCCAATGAAGGGCCTTAGGAAGACTGGGCCAAGGTTGGATTGTAGTATTTGGTTAGGCTAATCATGATGGCCATGTAGACCACCACCACGAGAGTCCTGGAAGTAACAGGGATGATGAGATGAAAGAGCTAAGAATAGTAGAACTTGAAACAACAGAGTTAGCCATGGGTGTTAGTGCAAAACCGCTTGGCTTTTTTTTGGCTTTTTTGTGGCTTTGGGTGCGGCTATTCATGCAGGCCATATAGAGCTGACAACATTCGGTGTCGTATCAGCTATTAAACTAATAAGAACAGTACTACCAAAATACAGCCAATGAAGGGCCTTAGGAAGACTGGGCCAAGGTTGGATTGTAGTATTTGGTTAGGCTAATCATGATGGCCATGTAGACCACCACCACCGAGAGTCCTGGAAGTAACAGGGATGATGAGATGAAAGAGCTAAGAATAGTAGAACTTGAAACAACAGAGTTAGCCATGGGTGTTAGTGCAAAACCGCTTGGCTTTTTTTTGGCTTTGGGTGCGGCTATTCATGCAGGCCATATAGAGCTGACAACATTCGGTGTCGTATCAGCTATTAAACTAATAAGAACAGTACTACCAAAATACAGCCAATGAAGGGCCTTAGGAAGACTGGGCCAAGGTTGGATTGTAGTATTTGGTTAGGCTAATCATGATGGCCATGTAGACCACCACCACCGAGAGTCCTGGAAGTAACAGGGATGATGAGATGAAAGTGCTAAGAATAGTACTACTTGAAACAACAGAGTTAGCCATGGGTGTTAATCCAAGACCGCTTGGATTTATTTTTGTATTGGGTGCAGCTAATCATGCAGGCCATATAGAGCTGACAACATTCGGTGTTGTATCAGCTATAAAAATAATAAGAACTGTACTATCAAAATACAGACAATGAAGGGCCTATGAAGTCTGAGCAAAGGTTGGATTGTAGTATTTTGTTCGGCTAATCATGATGGCCATGTAGACCGCCCGTAACAGGGATGAAAGTGCTAAGAATAGTACTAATTGAAACAACAGAGTTAGCCATGGGTGTTAGTCTAAGACCACTCGGCTTTTTTTTGGGTTTGGGTGCAGCTAATCATGAAGGACAGATAGACCTGCCACCATTTGGTGTTGTAACAGGTATGAAAATGCAAAGAACAGTACTACATAACACAACCTACTTACCATGGGTCCCAGAACTTATGTTTGGTTGTTATATTTTGTAAGGGTAATCATGCAGGCCATATAGACCTCCACCGATAGGGTGAGTATGAGTAACAGCTATTAAAATGCGAAGGACATTACTAATTAACACAACATAGTTACCATGGGTCGCAGACCAAGAGCAGATGTCTTATTATTATATTTTGTATGGGTAATCATCCAGGCCGTATAGACCTCACCAAATAGGGGGAGTTACAGAGATTAAAGTGCTAAGAATGGTAGTACTTAAAACACAACCTCGTTAAAATAGGTAGCAGACCACATGTCTTATTATTATAATTTTTCAGGGTAATCTGGCAGGCCATATAGAACTCCCACGATAGGGGGGGGGGGGGGACAGGGATTAAAGTGCTAAGAAAAGTACTAATTGACACAAGCTAGTTGGGTCCAAGAACGCATGTTTGATTATTAGAATTTATTAGGGTAATTATATATCTAACAAATATATCTATTTCTCTTCTATCGATTCTATCTAACTATCAATCTATGTATATCTATCTATCCTATCTATCACTATCAATCTATCTTCTGTCCGGGATGTTTTGAGACAGCCACTTTGGGAATGTTAGTTGATTTTGACCCATTATGGCTTAAAAGCAGACTCTGCATCAACTATGTAATTTTCCATGGGAGTTTTGCCAGGGATCCCCCTCCAGCATGCAACAGTCCAGGTGTTAGGACCCTTGAAACAACTTTTCCATCACTATTGTGGCCAGAAAGAGTCCTTGTAGGTTTTAAAGTTCGCCTGCCTATTGAATTCAATGGCGGTTCGCGCGGTTCACGCGTTCGCGAACAATACCGGAAGTTCGAGTCCGCGGTTCACGAACCGAAAATTTTAGGTTCACGACATCACTATTCATTACAAGGGCGACATTGGCAGGGCACTGTGTTGCTGGGCATATGTGCTGTATTAACGGCTCTATGTTAAGGGACTGAGGCTGTCAGGAGGATGCATTATTTGATTTAATATGCACTATGTCTAAAATCCTTTTACCTTATTCTATCTGTAGCGTCATGGTGTTGTTATAGAATCACAATAGAAACTCAGTGCGATCTGGGCGCATACTGAATCACAATGTTAGAGGCAGATTGCATGGAAAGGTTATTTTTTTATTTTGTTGAGCCCTTACAGTGGTTTTAATTCTGTTTTGATTACTAAAACGAAAAGAGGAGAGAATTTTCTTTTAATACATAGTGCAGCGTATTCGCGCGCTTCTCTTATGTCGTGCTTGTATTTTAGCGGTCACGTGAAGGCTGCACAGTGTTCTAAAATATGTCGCGACCGCATAAGAATGCGGGACCTACGTCACTACCGGTGACGTGAATCAGCTGCTGGAGGTGTGTGGCACTCACTGCACATGCACAAGAGGCCCAACCTCCTTAAAACAGCTGTTTAAGGCTACGCAACGGGTCGAGGAATTCTATGGCCCTTAATCTTCATTGCGCAAGTGCACACAGCCCTACTCCTTACTCATTGGAGACAAGGCACTGGTGGGGCTTATGTAGGTTACAAAAGGGGTGCTAATGGGACTTATGTAGGTTACAGAGGGTACTTGTGGGGTTTACAGTGAGAGCTGATGGGCTTATGTAGGTTACACAGGGGGTACTTATCGGGTTTACAGGGGGAGCTGATGGGACTTATGTAGGTTACACAGGGGGGTGCTTATGGGGGTTACAGTGGGAGATGATAAGGCTTATGTAGGTTACAGATCGGGTACTTATGGGGGTTACAAGGGGAGCTGATGGGACTTATGTAGGTTACACAGGGTGTGCTTATGTGAGTTACAGTGGGAGCTGATGGGGCTTATGTAGGTTACAGCTCCCACTGTAACCCCCATAAGTAACCCCTGTGTAACCTACATAAGCCCCATCAGCATCCCCAGTAACCCCATAAGCACCCCCTGTGTAACCTACCTAAGCCCCATCAGCTCCCTCAGTAACCCCATAAGCACCCCCTGTGTAACCTACATAAGCCCCATAAGCACCCCCTGTAACCCCCATAAGTACCCCCTGTGTAACCTACATAAGCCCCATCAGCTCCCCCAGTAACCCCATAAGCACTCCCTGTGTAACCTACTTAAGCCCCGTAAGCACCCCCTGTAACCCCCACAAATACCCCCTGTGTAACCTACATAAGCCTCATCAGCACCCCCTGTAACCTCCAAAAGTACCCCCTGTGTAACCTACATAAGCCCCATCAGCCCCCCTGTAACCCCCATAAGTACCCCCTGTGTAACCTACATAAGCCTCATCAGCACCCCCTGTAACCTCCAAAAGTACCCCCTGTGTAACCTACATAAGCCCCATCAGCCCCCCTGTAACCCCCATAAGTACCCCCTCTGTAAACTACATTAACACCGGCGCCCCCCATTTAACCCCCATAAGCACCCCTTGTGTAACCTACATAAGCCCCATCAGCTCCCACTTTAACCCCCATGAGTAACCCCTGTGTAACCTACATAAGTCCCATAAGCACCCCTTGTAACCCCCATAAACCACCCTCTGTAACCTACATAACCCCCATCAGCACCCCTGTAATCCCCATAAGTACCCCCTCTGTAAACTACATTAACACCAGCACCCCCCATTTAACCCCCATAAGTACCCCCTCTGTAACCTACATAAGCCCCATCAGCTCCCCCTGTAACCCCTATAAGTACCCCCTGTGTAACCTACATAAGTCCCATCAGCCCCCCGTAATCCCCATAAGCACCCCTGTGTAACATACATAACCCCCATAAGCACCTCCTGTAACCCCCATAAGTACCACCTCTGTAACCTGCATAAGCCCCATCAGCTCCCCCTGTGTAACCTACATAAGCCCCATCAGCACCCCCTGTAACCACCATAAGCACCCCCTGTGTAACCTACATAACCCCCATAAGCACCCCCTGTAACCCCCATAAGTACCCCCTGTGTAACCTACATAACCCCCATCAGCACCCCCTGTAACCCCCATAAGCACCCCCCTGTGTAACCTATATAAGCCCCATCAGCTCTCCCAGTAACCCCCCCATAAGCACCCCCTGTGTAACCTACATAAGCCCCATAAGCACCCCCTGTAACCCCCATAAGTACCCCCTGTGTAACCTACATAAGCTCCATAAGCACCCCCTGTAACCCCCCCATAAGCACCCTCTCTGTAGCCTACATAAGCCCCATCAGCACCCCTTGTAACCCACATAAGCACCCCCTCTGTTAACTACATAGGCCCCATCAGCACCTCATGTAACCCCTATAATCACCCCCTCTGTAACCTACATAAGCCCCATCAGCACCCCTTGTAACCCCTATAAGCAACCCCTCTGTAACCTACATAAGCCCCATCAGCACCCCCTGTAACCCCTATAAGCACCCCCTCTGTAACCTACATAAGCCCCATCAGCACCCCCTGTAACCCAACTAAGCACCCCCTCTGTAAACTACATAAGCCCCATCAGCACCCCCTGTAACCCACCTAAGACCCCCTCTGTAAACTACATAAGCCCCATCAGCACCCCCTGTAACCCCCATAAGCACCCCCTGTGTAACTTACGTAAGCCCCATCAACACCCCCTGTAACCCCCATAAGCACTCCCTGTAACCCCCATAAGCACCCCCTCTGTAACCTACCTAAGCCCCATCAGCACCCCTGTAACTCCTATAAGCACCCCCTCTGTAACCTACATAAGCCCCATCAGCACCCCCTGTAACCCCCATAAGCACCCCCTGGTGTGTCTGTGAAGTCAGTGTCTGTACAACCAATAGTATTGTGTTGCCAGTGTGCCAACTGCGCCTTGTCTCTGATGAGTGAGAGTAGGTCCATGTGTGCATGCACGGCATTGTGCGTACATGCACAATGAAGATTACGGGCCATAGAATTCCTCGACCGGTTGCGTAGCCTTAAACAGCTGTTTTGAGGAGGTTGGGCCTCTTGCACATGCGCAGTGAGCGCTACACACCTCCAACAGCTGATTTCACGTCACCGGAAGTGACTTAGGTCTCGCATTCTTATGCGTCACAATTTATTTTACAACACCGGCTTCCTCTTACTCCCCAATGCGGTTTAGTCCTCATCGGTCTCTGTAATCTGGAGACTTTTTCTGATCTAGTCGCATCAGAGTTCTGGGTTATTCCAGAAGTGGTGAGTCTCCCCGGCTTGGACTGGGGCAATTGCGGTGCCGTATGGCATATTTGCCAAGCACCCCCTGTGTAACCTACCTAAGCCCCATCAGCTCCCCCAGTAACCCCATAAGCACCCCCTGTGTAACCTACATAAGCCCCATAAGCACCCCCTGTAACCCCCATAAGTACCCCCTGTGTAACCTACATAAGCCCCATAAGCACCCCCTGTAACCCCCATAAGTACCCCCTGTGTAACCTACATAAGCCCCATCAGCTCCCCCAGTAACCCCATATGCACCCCCTGTGTAATCTACATAAGCCCCGTAAGCACCCCCTGTAACCCCCATAAATACCCCCTGTGTAACCTACATAAGCCCCATAAGCACCCCCTGTAACCCCCATAAGCACCCCTTGTGTAACCTACATAAGCCCCATAAGTGCTCCTGTAACCCCCATAAGCACCCCCTGTGTAACCTACATAAGCCTCATCAGCACCCCTGTAACCTCCAAAAGTACCCCTGTGTAAACTACATAAGCCCCTTCAGCCCCCCTGTAACCCCCATAAGTACCCCCTGTGTAACCTACATAAGCCTCATCAGCACCCCCTGTAACCTCCAAAAGTACCCCCTGTGTAACCTACATAAGTCCCATCAGCCCCCCTGTAACCCCCATAAGTCCCCTCTGTAAACTACATTAACACCAGCGCCCCCCATTTAACCCCCATAAGCACCCCCTGTGTAACCTACATAAGCCCCATCAGCTCCCACTGTAACCCCCATAAGTACCCCCTGTGTAACCTACATAAGTCCCATAAGCACCCCTTGTAACCCCCATAAACCACCCTCTGTAACCTACATAACCCCCATCAACACCCCCTGTAACCCCCATAAGTACCCCCTGTGTAACCTACATAACCCCCATCAGCACCCCCTGTAACCCCCATAAGCACCCCCCCCCTGTGTAACCTACATAAGCCCCATCAGCTCTCCCAGTAACCCCCATAAGCACCCCCTGTGTAACCTAAATAAGCCCCATAAGCACCCCCTGTAACCCCCATAAGTACCCCCTGAGTAACCTACATAAGCCCCATAAGCACCCCCTGTAACCCCCCCATAAGCACCCCCTCTGTAGCCTACATAAGCCCCATCAGCACCCCTTGTAACCCACATAAGCACCCCCTCTGTAACCTACATAAGCCCCATCAGCACCCGTTGTAACCCACATAAGCACCCCCTCTGTAACCTACATAGGCCCCATCAGCACCTCCTGTAACCCCTATAATCACCCCCTCTGTAACCTACATAAGCCCCATCAGCACCCCTTGTAACCCCTATAAGCAACCCCCTCTGTAACCTACATAAGCCCCATCAGCACCCCCTGTAACCCCTATAAGCACCCCTCTGTAACCTACATAAGCCCCATCAGCACCCCCTGTAGCCCAACTAAGCACCCCCTCTGTAAACTACATAAGCCCCATCAGCACCCCCTGTAACCCACCTAAGAACCCTCTCTGTAAACTACATAAGCCCCATCAGCACCCCCTGTAACCCCCATAAGCACCCCCTGTGTAACTTACGTAAGCCCCATTAGCACCCCCTGTAACCCCCATAAGCACTCCCTGTAACCCCCATAAGCACCCCCTCTGTAACCTACCTAAGCCCCATCAGCACCCCCTGTAACCCCTATAAGCACCCCCTCTGTAACCTACATAAGCCCCATCAGCACCCCCTGTAACCCACCTAAGCACCCCCTCTGTAAACTACATAAGCCCCATCAGCACCCTCTGTAACCCCCATAAGCACCCCCCGGTGTGTCCGTGAAGTCAGTGGCTGTACAACCAATAGTATTGTGTTGCCAGTGTGCCAACTGCCCCTTGTCTCTGATGAGTGAGAGTAGGTCCATGTGTGCATGCGCAGCATTGTGCGTGCATGCGCAATGAAGATTACGGGCCATAGAATTCCTCGACCGGTTGCGTAGCCTTAAACAGCTGTTTTGAGGAGGTTGGGCCTCTTGCACATGCACAGTGAGCGCTACACACCTCCAACAGCTGATTTCACGTCACCGGAAGTGACTTAGGTCTCGCATTCTTATGCGTCACGATTTATTTTAGAACACCGGCTTCCTCTTACTCCCAATGCGGTTTAGTCCTCATCGTTCTCTGTAATCTGGAGACTTTCTCTGATCTAGCCGCATCAGAGTTCTGGGTTATTCCGGAAGTGGTGAGTCTCCCCGGCTTGGACTGGGGCTATTGCGGTGCTGTATGGCATATTTCCTGCAACTCAGTAAAAGGTAAATTTGTAACACTTATTATGGGTTTTTTTATGACAGCCTATTTAGTGTTGGGATATAGGTCTTATTGTTATATTTATTAATATCAGATCTGATTAAACTTTTTTTTTTTTTTTTTAAAGCTGAATAGCTGTGAAGTCCAAGATCAAGAGTTTACTTCCCAACCAGCATCACTCAGAATAAATTATTATTTACTAGTACTAAAGCCCGTGTACACGGGCCATTTTTGCAGTACTGCGGTCCCACCCCTTGCTCTCTCCCCCCTCTCTTTTGCTCTCTCTTCCCCCTCTCTTTTGCTTTCTCTCCCCCCTCTCTTTTGCTTTCTCTCCCCCCTCTCCTTTGCGCTCTCTCTCTCCCCTCTTTGGCTCTCTCCCCCTTTCTGTCACGCTCGGCTGCAGTCCTCTCTGTGTCCTTGATTGACAGGTGTCTGAGCCACCCCTTCCTGATGATGTCACAACCAGGCTTTTTATTCTGGGCTTCCTGTTTCTCCAGTGCCCGTTTGTTTGTTTAACTTTGTGGCTTTTGTGTGGAATTCGCTGTGGAATCTCTCTAACTGCTGCTTTTCTGTTGCCAATCTCTTCAAGGATTTACTATGCTGGATTAACCTTCAACCTCCTGATTAACTGTCTCCAAACAATGCAAGTACTGTTTGTTTTGTGAAACTTTCTAACTGCCTGTTTACCTGCTGCAAACCCTGCAAATTCTGACTACTCTGTGTACTGCCAAACTATTCAAATACTGTTATTTCTGTGAAACCTTCAATCTGCATGTTTACCTGTTTCCAAACTCTGCAAATGAAATTATTCAGTGTAAACCTTCAAACTGCTTGATATCCTGTTGCCAGTCTCAACAAGTTCTGACTACACAGTGTTAACCCTCAAACTGCCTGATTACTTGTTGCATACTCTGCAAAGATTGTCTACACAGTGTTAACCCTCAAACTACCTGATTAAATGTTGTTAACTCTGCAAGTTCTGACTACACAGTGTTAACCCTCAAACTGCCTGATTACCTGTTGCATACTCTGCAAAGACTGTCTACACAGTGTTAACCCTCAAACTGCCTGATTACTTGTTGCATACTCTGCAAAGACTGTCTACACAGTGTTAATCCTCAAACTGCCTGATTACCTGTTGCATACTTTGCAAAGGCTGTCTACACAGTGTTTACCCTCAAACTGCCTGATAACAAATTACCTACTCCTGCATTATTAACTGTTTCCTGTTTTACCCTTCTTCTGTCTGAGTATAAGTGGACTATCCCTGCTCTCCTGATTCTGTGGAAGACATTTCCTGAAACCAGTTCCTTATTCAGAAGTCTATCTGGCTGATATCTTGAATTACTTTGGGCACAGGCTAACCCTGCTCCATATCGTGAGTAAATTGTTTTTTGGAGGTTGTCATGGGGTCACGTCCTGGATTAAACTCAGAGTGCAAGGGTGTTGTTTAAGTTCGCCCTAGCATTTGGGTCTTCTTCTGGACATTTCCTAACCTGACACTTTCTTTTGCTCTCTCTCCCCCCTCTTTTGTTCTCTCCCCCCTCTTTGGCTTTCCCCCCCCTTTGGCTCTCTACCCCCCCCCCTCTTTGGCTCTCCCTCCCCCCCCCCCCCCCCTCTTTGGCTCTCTCTCCCCCTCTTTGGCTCTCCGCTCTTTTGCTCTCTCTCCTCTTTGGCTCTCTCTCCTCTTTGGCTCTCTTTCCTCTTTGGCTCTCTTTCCTCTTTGGCTCTCCCCCCCCCCCCCTTGGGCTCTCTGGTGGCGACACCCACCGGCCACACCCCATCACGACGCTCCCGTCGGCCGTTGCCTGACACTCCGCTTCAGCCTTGCTCTGTGCTGAGTGCTGAGTGTCAGGATCCAAACGGCCAGGTATGTTTGTCACGTGCAGTCTCTACTGCGCATGACTGCATCTGACAAACATACATTTATTATATAGGATCTGTTTTTATTGTCTAGAGACTCAGGTGATCAAATGTGTAACCCCTTAGAGCCCTCTAGATCTTTATGATATTTATTAATATCTTTAATTCTTCTTCTATTTTTATTAAGAGACACAGGTGTTCAAAATATTTAACCCTTTAGAGTTCTCTGCCTTTTAGGATTTGTTTCTCCTGACTTGCCTAAAATTTCTCCTCAATGTCCCCGTCCCTAGCAGCTACACTAGCAGTGCCCTGTGGTTCCACTCACTTTGCCTTAGGGTGTAATTTTTCCAGGTCATTTTGCAATTCAGATTACCTCTGTGGTGTCTGCGGCCCTGAGTGCCTTATCTATCTTAGGTGAGAGGAAAAAGAAAATCTAAGAATATTTCCTCTAAGCAGGAATATCTAATATCGCCGAGGCTGCTTTGGTGAGTTTATCCCAATTTTCTGAAATGACCATCTTCAGCAGCCTTTGAAGGCGAAATCTCCAATTCAGATTCTCATGTAGTTAGAACCGTGGAATCAGGGGAAGTTAGTTTTAAGCTTGAGCATCTCCGTTTCCTACTCAAGGAGGTTCTGGCTACTCTGGAGGATTCTGAGCCTACAGTCGCTGAGACTTCTAAGGTCAATAAACTGAATAGAGTTTTTGACGGCAAGCCTAGATCTGTGGAAGTGTTTCCTGCCCCTGTCCGTATGTCGGACATAATTTTGCAGGAATGGTGAAGACTGGGAGTTACCCTTTTTCCCTTCTCTGATCTTTAAGTATAGTTTCCTATTGCAGACTCTGTGCGGGAGCTTGGCACACTGTCCCATGGGTGGATGGAACTATATCCACATTGGCTAGAGATCTAAGATTCATCTAGAGGATAGTACCTCTTTTAGAAATTCTATGGATAGGAATCTGGAGGGGTACTAGATTTTTCTTCTCCAAGGTCTGCTATGGCAGCAGGTTGCTAGTAGGGTAGCGGTCGCGGGTGCAGCCTCCTATTTGTTTGACTCCTTATCTGAACTGATTTTGGAGTAGAAATCTGTGGAGGAGATCCAGGTCATGGTCAAGGCATTTAAACTAGCTAATACCTTCATTGTGATGCCAGTATGCTGGTGGTGTCTCTGAATGCAAGGACTTCCTGTCTTGACATTCTACCTAGCCTCTTCTCTTCAAAGGGAAGACTTTAATTGGTTTGGGTCTGGACGCCATAATTTCCTCTGTCATGGGTGGAAAAGGGGCCTTTCTGACCCATGATAAGAAGACTAGACCTAAGGGTCGCCAAACTTCTAATTTTTGTTCCTTTAGTAACTTCAAAAGACAATTTCCTCTTCTTCTTCCAAACCTGAGCAAGCCAAGACCTTGTGGAGATCTAACCAGCCTTGGAATAAGGGTAAGCAATCCAAGAAGCCTTCCGCTGAGTCTAGATCAGCATGATGGGTCTGCCCCCGATCCAGGCATGGATCAGGTGGGGGTGAGGCTTTATTTCTTTTATCAGGCTTGGATTCTCAATGTTCCAGATCCTTGGGCAGTGGAAGTAGCTCCCAGGGATACAAAATAGGATTCAATTCTGTCCTCCCAGAAGCAGATTTCTCCTGTCAAGATTATCTGCAATCCAGACAAAGAGAGAGGCTTTCTTAAACTGTGTAAAGGATCTCGCTTCTCTAGGAGTGATTGTCCCAGTTCCTCTATCGGAACAAGGTTAAGGATTCTATTCCCAAGAAAGAGGGAACTTTTCGACCCATTTTAGACCTCAAGTGTCTCAACAAATTTCTCAAGGTTCTGTCCTTCAAAATGGAGACTATCAGTTCTATTCTCTCTTTGGTTCAGGAGGGTCAGTTCATGACTACCATTGACCTGAAGGACATGTACCAATTCCTGTGGTTTGCCTTTCTGGACAAACACTTCCGATTTGTAGCCCTTCCTTTCAGCCTTGCCACTGCCCCTCAAATATTTACAAAAGTTCTAGGGGCTCTTTTGGCAGTGGTCAGATTTCAAGGAATTGCAGTGGCTCCGTACATGGACTATATTTTGGTTTAGGCACCATCTTTTCATTTAGTATGATCCCATACAGATTCTCTGTTGTTGATTCTACGCAACCACAGGTGGAAGGTGAATCTGGAAAAGAGTCACTTGGTGCCAAATATCAGAGTTTAGTTTTTGAGGACATTCATAGACTCGATCTCCATAAAGATTTTTTTGACTGAGGTCAGAAAATCCTAGCTTCTTGCTGCTTTTCTTTCACTTCAGTCCTCTGTCTGTCCATCAGTGGCTCTGTGTATTTGTTCTTATGGTGGCTTCCATGGACATTATTCAGTTTGCTCTTTTCCATCTGAGACCTCTACAGTTAGGCATGCTCAGACAATGGAACGGAGACACCTCGGACATCTCTCAGAGCATAGTTCTAGACACCCAGACAAGAGACTCTCTGTCCTGCTGGATCTCCCAGGACCATCTGTCCCAGGGCATATGCTTCCTGAGACCATCTTGGGAGATTGTGACCGCAGATGCCACCCTTTAGGGCTGGGGAGCAGTTTGGGGTTCCTTAGGAGCTCAGGGACTTTGGTCTCAGGAGGTGTCTGTCCTCCCTATAAATATCCTAGAGTTGAGAACCATCTACACTGCTCTGATAGCTTGGACTCCTTTGAGTTTAGTCCGGTTTATCAGATTCCAACCAGACAATATTACTTTGGTGGCGTATATCAACCACCAGGTCCAGGGAGGAACTCGGAGCTCCTTCATTATGAAGGAGGTGACTAGCATTCTTCAGTGGGCGGAGTCTCACAATTGCCACTTATCTGCTATTCACATCCCAGGGGTAGACAACTGGGAAGCAAATTATCTGAGCAGGCAGACTTTTCATCCAGGGGAGTGGGCTCTCCATCTGGAAGTGTTCTCAATGATAACTCTCAGGTAAGGAGTTCCGGAGTTGTATCTGATGGCGTCTCGTCTAAATGCCAAGCTTCCAAAATACGGATCTAGATCAAGAGATCCGTAAACAGCTCTGGTCAATGCTCAGGCGGTTCCATAGGACTTCAGTATAATTTATCTGTTTCCTCCGTTTGCCCTCCTTCCTCGGATGATAGCCCGTATCAAACAGGAGCAGGCTTCGGTGAT
Organism: Bombina bombina; assembly: GCF_027579735.1. Lineage (NCBI taxonomy): Eukaryota > Metazoa > Chordata > Amphibia > Anura > Bombinatoridae > Bombina > Bombina bombina. Next base: position 384,070 of record NW_026511204.1, on the reverse strand, counting down.
TCTAATTACTCCAGCGTGGCCTCGCAGAATTTGGTTTGCAGACCTTGTAAAGATGTCCTCCTTTCCCCCGTGGAAATTTCCTCTGAGGAAAGACCTTCTACTTCAGGGTCCTTTCCTACATCCAAACCTAGATTATCTGAAGCTGAATGCTTGGATATTAAACGCCTAGTCTTGTCTAGACATGGTTTTTCAGAAAGGGTTATTGATACCATGCTTTAGGTGTGTAAACTAGTATCTCGCAAGATTTACCATAAGGTGTGACGTAAATACCTTTATTGGTGCGAATCTAGGGGTTTCTCTTGGAGTCGGGACATTCTGTCCTTTCTTCAGGAGGGCTTAGAGAAAGGCTTGTCAGTTGTACTTGCCAGATGTTCAATCTTTTGTTCAGGCCTTGGTCAGAATCAGGCCTGTGTTTATACCTGTTGCTCCTCCATGGAGCCTGAATCTTTTTCTTAGTATTCTGCAGCAGGCTGCATTTTAGCCTATGCACTCTGCTGATATTAAATTGTTATCTTGGAAAGTTTTGTTTCTTCTCACTATTTCTTCTGATCATAGAGTTTCTGAGCTTTCGGCTCTGCAGTGTGATCGCCCTTATCTTATTTTTCATGCGGATAAGGTGGTCCTTCATACTAAGTTGGGATTTCTTCCTAAAGTGGTTTCGGACTGCAATATCAATCAGGAAATTGTTGTTCCTTCATTCTTTCCAAATTTGACAAATTCTATGTTTTTTCCTCAGCTGAGGCTTCTTTTGGGAGGAAAGTTCTTCAAGTGGTGGTGCCTTCTGTTTAGGTCTGCCTGTTTTGTTTTCCCTCCCTTCCATTCTGTGTTCTCTAGCTTTGTTATTGGTTCCCACTAGTAATTGAATGGATTTGTGGACTCTCCATGCCCTTGGAAAGAAAACAAAATGTATGCTTACCTGACAAATTATTTTCTTTCCTGGCATGGAGAGTCCATGACCCGCCCTTAATTTATTATAAAGACGACTTTTGTCTTTTTTCAAACCTCAGGCACCTCTAAACCTATGTGTCCTCTTAGCTTTCCATATTCCTTTGGCTGATAGACTGAGGGTTTATGGGAAGTGGGAGTGATACTTAACAGCTCTGCTGGGGTGTTCTTTGCCTCCTCCTGGTGGCCAGGAGTTGAATTCCCACTAATAATTGAATGGATTCAGGGACTCTCCATGCCAGGAAAGAAAATAATTTATCAGGTAAACATAAATGTTGTTTTTCCCAAATATAATATTCCTGAGGTTCATTTCCAGTTTATCCTTAAAGGTATACCATTTATGTTAGATAATAATAATTTTAAGTTTGTACTGTGTGTACTGTGCCACAATCTATTGATTTGCTAAGGTAGCACCTATATTATCTGACAATCCTTAAATGCTTTGTTCAACAAAAAGGTATATGAATTTTATTTGTCTTCTTAAAGGTCATATGTTTATGTGTTATGTACACTAGCATCTTTATTTTACTGGGGAAAAAACAAAACAGAACATTTTCAGGACTATTTGAGTAATCTGTGCCTAGGGAAATAATTATACATCAGAAAATTTTTATGGTAGAATTTCACTATATACCTTATTAGCATTTGATTGTCTACTTTTTTGTATGCAAGCAGGCATTTTGGACCAGCTATGTTGATACTATATTAAGATTTCTTTAATAATTGTTGATGTTTTTTTGTTCATAAGCACAAGGCTAACTGGATATTATGCTATTCATTATCAGGCCTTTTTGACATATGTGTCTGTCAATCCCTCATATGTTTTAACTTGTTACAGTGCTAACCCCAAAGATAATTACTGCAACTGAATCTATGTTATATACATATATATATTGCTTAAGTTCTTCTGCCATCTGCTGGTTTAATGTATTATTACATTTGGTAACCACAATTTTTTCCATCACATTTTTGTACCTGTAGATCTTTACACTTACAGTGTAAAATTATGGTTACAGATGTAGAGCAAAACTATTGTACATGTATTGTACATTAACATCACTCAGGTGCAACCAATAACTTTTCTATTTTTGCGCTCATATCACAAGTTCAAAGTAATCAGTGGTGCTTTTTACTCAGGCCAGCAGTGCTCCGTAGCTCCTGAGCGGCACTCCTACTGTGTGTTTAACCCCTTTTGAGGGGGTTAAACACACAGTAGTCTAGGGTCAACAGTCTTAAAACTAGATGCTGTAACAAATTTGAGCATTTTAATTTTAGACTATCATAGCCCTTTAGTTCGGTACTATACTATTGATAATAATGGTTTACTTAGGGTGTTAAAAAGTGATCATTTTTACTGCGGTATTTTGGATTGGGCTCAGGCAAAACAGTTAACTCCCCACTTGTAATATAAACACATGAGTGCACTAATAGTGCTCCCTGCGCTATCCATTAAAAGTACTGGGCTTACTAAAATAAAAAAAGTTTTCACCACATTAAGATCCTTTAGTTAAAATATCTAACCATCCACTTTTAATACCAGGTTGTGTATTATACGTTTTGTGAGATAATACACTCTGTGTTATTGATTGCGCTCCACTTGTAATCTAGACCATAATACTTTTTTATTGTAGCAAAAATCTATTTCAACAATTTTTTTATAGATTACTGAATTATTTATCAGTTCATCAGATAAGACCTCTTATGCCATGTTTTAAATTGTTTGTGTGTGTATATATATATATATATATATATATATATATACACTCTGTATATGGTGTCATTTTAGTCAATTATTTTACACACATATTACATTTCTATAAAGCCATATGTGTTCAAAAATTAAATGAAAATGTTCTACTCAAAATTATATTACTTAATCTAATAATGTTTCTAGGTGTACACATGATTATTTTGTATTATCTACATGTAACATTTCTCTTTCATAGACATCACACATTGTAATGTATATCCATAGTTTTAAAGTCAAATATCTCTATGATTTATCAATTTACTGATTTTTAAAGCGACATGAAAACCAACATTTTTCTCCTGTGAGTCAGACAGAGCATACAATTTTAAAAATAAAACAACATCATTATATTATCAAATTTGGTTTGTTCTTATGGTATTCTTGGTTGAAGAGGGTAACTAGCTAGGGAATGTGCATGTGTCTGGAGAACAACATGACAGGAAACACTTCGCTACTTAGTGCTCATGCACATGTATAACCTTTTCAAATGTATTCTAGAAAAACTGCTGCTAAATAATGCTCCAGACACTTGTATGTTCCTAAGTTTACATACCTGCATTCTACCCTAGCATGCTAAGAAACGGAAGCACATTTAATAAGAGAAGGAAAGTGTATATTATATTTTTTAATGTTACACACTATCTGGATCATGAAAGAAAATGTTTGGGCATTAAAGGGACATTAAAACCAAAATTTTTCTTCCATGATTTAGATAGAGAATACCATTTTAAACAACTTTCTAATTTACTTCAATTATCTAATTTGCTTAATTCTCTTGATATTCTTTCCTGAAAAGCATATCTAGATAGACTCAGTAGCTTCTGATTGGTAGCTGCACATATATGCCTCATGTGATTGGCTCACCAATGTGCATTGCTATTTCTTTAACAAAGGATATCTAAAGATTGCAGCAAATTAGATAATAGAAGTAAATTGGAATGTTGTTTAAAATTGTTTTCTCTATCTGAATTGTGAAATAATTTTTTTGGGTTTAATGGCCCTTTAAGTGCATGATATAATTACTTAAACAAAAATCACCAGACCTACATGTAAAAAGAAAAATCAGCTGTAGTTCCTTGAATGACACCCCTTGTACACCCCTGAAGTACATAATTATATACTAAAGCTTTGTTGCAACACAATAAAATAAATAATGAAACACGGACATCTCAATATTTAAAGAAAACAAAGGAATAATGCTGAATTCTGCAGTATTAATTTGTTTCCTTTAAAAAGTCTTACCTAAGCTGGCTGGAGAACCGCGCTAACCCGCTCCTCCTCTTCTTCACAGAGCCCCAGTGACACTAACAGGAGGCTTAGAGCGGCGGCTCCCAGGGCCTGCACTAAAGGAGAAAGGCTCTCCAGCAAGCTTAAAGGGACAGTCTAGACCAAGATAAACTTTCATGATTTAAATAGGATATGTCATTATAAACAACTTTCCAATATCACCAATTTTACTTTGTTCTCTTGGTATCCTTAGTTAAAAGCTAAACCTAGGAGGTTCATACGCTAATTTCTTAGACCTTGAAGGCCACCTCTCATCTGAATGCATTTTAACAGTTTTTCACCACTAGAGGGTGTTAGTTCATGTGTGTCATATAGATAACACTGTGCTCACGTATGTGGAGTTACCTAGGAGTCAGCACTGATTGGCTAAAATGCAGGTCTGTCAAAAGAACTGAAATAAGGGGCAGTTTGCAGAGGCTTAGAAACAAGGTAATTACAGAGGTAAAAAGTGTATTAATATAACTGTGTTGGTTATGCAAAACTAGGGAATGGGTAATAAAGGGATTATCTGTCTTTTATTATCTATCTTTTAAAAAATGTGGGTGTAGACTGTCCCTTTAATCAAGCAAAAGATAAAGTAGTAATTACTATAGAGGAATAGTACATCTACACTAACCCCCAGGAAGGCCAATTATATCTGGGATTGTCTGACTCACTAATAATTTGTCAATATATATTTATTATTTCCTAAAGCCTTTGGTTAAACAAACAAAAGCATATTTAAGGGACACTGCAGATGTTATTAATATGTTGTAAGGTATGAAATGGGGAAGGAATTACAGCTAAATTACATGTGTGTCCGCTTTACACACATATATTCCTCATGGGAAAGGCATATCTGCAATCAAAAATGTTTTTTTTCCCAAATATAGTATTCCTGAAGTTCATTTGCAGTTTTCACTTAAAGGTATTCAATTTATTTTATATCATAATAATTTTCAGTTTAAAAATAAATTTTACAGACAAATTAAGGGGACTGTGATGGGGACTACATTTGCTTCATTGCATGCAAACATATATGAATGGATTTGAAAATGTATTAGTGTGACATTTATTTTTGCTGAATATAATTCATTATTCAAGCTACATTGATGATATCATTGTGGTGTGGGATGGGTCAGAAAAGGATGGCAGAGCTTTCATTGAACATCTAAACAATAATTTTAATTTGAAATATGTAGGGAAGATTTCAGCAGCTGAGATTACATCTTTGGATTTGAGTTTATTTCACACCAATGAAGGATAAATAACAGTAAGAAATGATAGGTTAACCTACAGATAAGAAAGTTTTTTTAAGCACCAAAAGTCACCATCTGAAAAGATGGAAGACAAACGGTCCTTTGGGAAAATATCAAATAATTAAACGTAACTTTACATATCAGGAAGATTTTTAACAAGGAAGCGTCCATTCCAGATGCAACATTTGCGCAGAAGGGTTATGATTGGAACTTATTAATATACGTAAAGTCTAAAGTTTCCAGAATGGATAGAGATAGTCTACAAAAGAAATGCAATGATACTCAGAATAAAGCTAAATGTATTTTTACATATAATGAAAGAAGCAGAGCTATTAGGAAAACTCTTAACAATCATTGAAATGTTTTAAAAGAGGATCTATATTTGGGGGTTCATATAGGTTTAAAGCCTGATGCAATTTTTAAAAAGAATAAAGACCTAAAATATATCATAGCCCCCCGTAAATTATGAAAAATACAGAACAATAATTCTATATTTATAAACTGGTTACCAAATCAGTTCAGCATTTATATATGTGTCAAATATAGATGCAATATGTGCACGTATGTAGATCAGACTGATACATTTTGGAATTTTAATGGAAAAAATAAATATGAGGTGAAACACAGATATTCATAAACCTTGATACAATCCTTGAAAAAACCAAGCGTCTTTTGTTGAAATGTACATCGGATACACTGGGAACTACGTCATTAGGAGGGTGGGGACTATCCTTTTTTAGCCGAAACCCACTAAGAACAGATGCCAAGTTAGGCATTGTTTTGTGTATGCAGAAGGTTATGGAAATTCCTTTTGTAAACCAGAGTGATTGTATTATTTCCCTTTTAATAAATAGTTTTACCTGATTTCAAGTTTTCGCATATTCTTCTATTTTGGAGGATTTTATATGGGCTATTTAAGAGCTGAGTGATAGCTCTCCAGTACGTGATTATGGTCCTTCCCTGCATTGCTGTGTTTTATGAACCGGGCTTCACTAACATATTTCCTTCTTTCTTGGAGGTCTTAAGAATAGCATGAAAGAACATCACAAGATTTTTGGACTCACATTATATATCCTTTGTGTGTGCACTGATTCACAATTATTTTTTTGTTTATGATTTTTTTTCTTCTGTTATTACAAGTTTACGCTTGTATTTCTACAGATATGTGGTGTACATATTGTCATGTAGTTGCAATCTTTTATACATTGGGGGAACTAAGAGGAGCATAGGCACTAGATTGGGAGAACATGTGTGTAATATCAGAAATAGAGTTGAGAAACATAGGGCCAGATTACAAATGGAACAGTATTTAAAGCACTAGTATTACAAGTTGAAAGTAAAACGTTTTGGTTCATGCGCTAACCCGATGCACGCAAAAAAGCCAAAGTTAGAATATTGCAAACGTAATCCCCCCACAGAAGTCAATGGAGCAAAAAAGGGGTAAAAAAATGAACACCCTGTTCGAGCACAAACCTGATTGCATGGTCTCTAACCCGACATGAAAATATGAATATTTCACATTTCAATGTTCTTCACATATCAGAATATGTTCTATTTATTCATAAATACATATTTCTACATATAGCTAATAGCTTGGAGGCGATACGCTCAAAAGTCCCTTTGCAACATTTACAGTTTTTGTGTCCTAACCTTAGACCTTCTAGCTAGTGTCTAACCATGAATTGCAAACTGTACCCTAGGATGATCAAGCTAGTTGTGGCCTCCCTAGAAAAAAAATTTAAAAAAATAGTAATGGTACACAGTAACAGACTGGACTGGATGTACATAACATTTCTAAATTATATGTATAAATATAAAGTATAAATATAACACTTTACTCCTTAAACCAGAATTCACTGTTGAGGTATTTTATATTAAATAAAACAGAACACACAACACGCACAAAAAAGAAAAGAGAAATAAAAAAATATTCACACTTCTTAAAAAAAAATCTTTACAGTACAATGGAAAGGTATCAGACTGAATTAGTTGCAAGAAAAAGCATGAATTATGAAACAGAAAAGTGATCTGTAGCTAAGTTTCCATAGGCAATGAGAGAATCACCTTGTCCTATTTAGCCAAAAAGGCCTTCATCTTATTTTCCGTAAAGATCAGAGGGTCATGCTGATCAATGATCATTTGGTACTGCATATTTTGGATAAAAGCTGATATAGACGGGAAGTCATTATGTTTCCATGATTTAAGGATGGCATGCCTAGCAATCAGTATTGCCGTATTGATCAAATGCTTATTTTGAACGGGGAGGGGGCCTTAGTCAGAAAAATTATTTGTCTAGGACTAAATTTGATCTTTATGGTAATAATCTTATTCAGCTAATAAGCAACCTTATGCCAGAACGTTTGCAATTTTGGGCAGGACCAAAATACATGAATAATGTCTGCGTTAGGCGCCGAAAACCTAGTGCAGTGGTTAAATTGCTGGTTAGACCATTTAAACATAATATTTGGGGTGATATAAGATCTGTTCAGAAGTCTAACATACAATTCTCTCAATGAGCATAAACGGGTATACTTAGATATTGAAGAGAAGCTCTCTTTGAACTCTTCAAACCGAAGACCGCTTACATCTGCCAACCATTTATTATAGAGCTTTTGAAGGCTAGGCTTAGCAAGTGCGGCAACAAGTAATCTATAAAGTGGGGTGATGGAATGCAGCCCTGCTTGATAGATCTTTATAACTGAGTCCAATACACAAGGAAGCCATGTCTCTTTTTCCAAAAGTTTATTAAAGGATAGGTAATGTCTTATTTGTAAATATGCATAAAAGTTATTTCTATTCAAAGAGTATTCTAGCACAGTTCCTCAAAAGACTTTATTGTAAAATATTGGGTATCTTTTAATTGATAAATAGAGTTTAGACCTTTCTGAGACCAGAGCCTGAAGACATTAGATTTAAGATTCAAAAGTCGGGTTACCTATAATGGATAAGTATTTTATGCATACAGTAACCAACTGTAGTTTTTTATTTAATCTATGCCAGGCTTGGATAATATTAAATACAGTGAATTGTGGGAGTGCAAGTTTAAGGGTTGATGCTTTTGATGCCTGTAATAATGCTTTTAAGGACTAAGGAGGCACTATGTTTTCTTCAGCCTGGGTATGAGTAATGTAGTTAGAGTCTGTTAGCCAATCCAGTGCAACATTGGCCATGCAGGCCCAGTTATATAACTGAATATTGGGTAAAGCCAGACCTCCATCTTTTTTAAGATGGGTAAGTCTTAAGATGGCAATATATGGTTTGTTTTGCCCCCAAATAAATGACATATATTGAGAATTGAAGAGACAAATATCATTTCTCAATATGAAAATAGGAAGCAAAAAGAATATCTTTGGGAAGAGGATCATTTTAATCAGGGTTATTTTTGCTGATAATGAAAGAGGAAGTTTTGACCAGCTCTTAAGGGAGGCCGTACATTTCTTCCAAATGGAAGTAAAATTTAAATTGTACCATCTGTCAGGATCACTACACAAAAAGATACCTAAATATTACATTTTATTTAGTGTTTGTAGAAAGGGGTTTGTTTTAAAGCTATCTTTCTTTTTCCTGATCCATAGTAGCTCTTACTTATTAATATTAACTTTGTAGCCTGAGAAGGAACTATAGAGCGTAATTAGGTCAATCAGTCTCGAGATACTCTTTTTAGTGTTGGCCATATAGAAAAGTAAGTCATCTGCTTATAGTGATAGTACAAATTTCTGCTTCCCTATTGTTATGCCCTCTAGTTCTGCTCTACACAAGACAGCAAAAGGTTCCAGTGCAAGATTAAAAAGAAGAGGGGATAGAGGGCAGCCCTGTCTTGTTCCATTTTGTAGTGCTATATTAGGAGAGTTTAGCCCTTTAACAATAAGAGATCAAATTGGGTTTTGATAGATTAGATTAACAAAATTTAGAAATTGCCCATTAAAACCAAAGATTTTTAGTGTCATTATCAAGTGATCCCATGATATCGAATCAAATGCTTTTTCTGTGTCGCTGGTGAGCAGGGCAAAATCTTTATGAGGGTGTAGCTTGACCTTGGATCGGAAGTGAAAGGTTTTGATCATAATCGTAGTGGTTCTGATGTTTTTCATAGCGGTCCTACCATTCATAAACCCTGTCTGATCTGTGTGTATAACGTTTTCAATAATTTTTTAGTGTCTATTTGCTATAAAATAGGTTAAAAACTTGTAATCGCAGTTAAGAAGGGATATTGGTCGGTAGGAGTCTAGTGATTCAGCATCCTTGTCCTTTTTTAAAATAAGTTTAATGTTTGATGCCATGAAGTATGCCAAGGGTTTCTTATTTCGAGAAAAATAGTCATTAAATAGTACACAAAGAGTGGGAGAGATCTGCTCCGTTAGAATCTTATAGAATTCACTATGAATCTAATCATGGCCAGGCGCTTTGCCATTGGCAGATCTATTAATAGCATCTTTGACTTCTTCTAAGGTTATAGGATTATAACCTGTTCTACAGAGATTTTTGATACTTCAATCTTATTCTAGAATTCTTGTTTACTCTCTTTGTTGATAGGATCTGCTGAATATATCTTCTGAAAATGAGTGAAGAACGTTTTTTGAATCTCAACAGGAATTGAATATCCTACCTCTTTTACTTTAATAGCTGCTATGTTATTTTTCTTTTGCCTATTTTTAATGAGATTTGCTAAAAACTTTGCAGATTTGGGGCCGTGTGTGTTAAAATTAGCTTTATTTTCAAGTTGAAGTAATTGTTGATTAATAAAAGTCTTTTTCTACTTTTGCATTTTGATAATCAGCCCAATGTATTCTAGTCGGGCTCTCAATATATTTTAAATATTTATTTTTAAGATGATTAGCTAATTGATTTTCTCTAGCTCTTAATACTTTCTGCCTTTTAATCATGTAAGCCTTGATCACCCCTCTAAGAAAGGCCTTAGCAGATTAAAAAAAAAATCTGTTTTGTGTATATGGGAAGCATCGAATTTACTAAATTCCCCCATTGAGCCACCAACCAGTTCCTAAATTTAATATTCTGGAGGAGGAATGTAGGAAAGAATAATTTTCCTGTTTGTTTTGCATTTTTTAGCTTCAGAGAAAGAGAGACTATTGCATGGTCCGACATTATGATGTCTTCAATTCCAGTCTCAAGCTCTGATCCCAGCAGGGCCTCACTGACCAAGAACAGGTCAATTCTCAAAAATACTTTGTGTGCCATGGACTCACAGGTGAAAGTTCTTGAGTCTGGGTTTTGTAATCTCCAGATGTCTTTAAGATTTAAGTCTTTTGAAAAGCTGTCGAGAAGCTTGGCTTCCTTGTTATACTTAATCCGAATTTTAGGATTTAGTCTATCTAACATAGGTTTAAAGCATGCGTTAAAGTCACCACCTACTATTAATTTAGAGTCCTTATAGTTTATTCATTTTAACGTATCTTGATTTCTAGGATGACAAATCTGCCCTCCTCATCAGCCAATTGAGATATAATTTGATCATCTAAATTTTTATGGAATAGGCAGGCCACCCCCCTTTTCCTATAGACCACCAGTGTGTAAATTACTTCCCCACCCAGCCACAGGTCAATTTTCCAAATCTATCCTATTTAGGTGTGTTTCCTGAAGAAATACAATATCTGTGGTGGAATTTTTAAGATATTGAATAATACGTTTTCTTTTAATAGGGCAGGAGATTCCATCATAGGAATTTAATTGCATCCCTCATTACACCACTCTTTTATATATAATATTTCACAATACACCAGCACAGCAGTTCATAAATAAATATGAATTTTATTATAAACCCATTAAAATAAGCGACATTTCGGGGTGAACATAGTCATGCTCTCTGTTACATATAGCCATATTCATGTCTTTTAAACACAATATCTCTTGCGCCAAAATTTTCATAACTTGAACCTTAGCTCCATCTTGTGGCCACTCTTATGTATTACACTTTACAATTGGCCCATGTAACAAATATAAAACAATGTACCACCTTTGAAAGACAATATAGCAGCTAGACAAGATACTAAATGTACATAGTATACGTATGTTACAATTTCTTTCATGTAATTAGCAAGAGTCCATGAGCTAGTGACGTATGGGATATACATTCCTACCAGGAGGGGCAAAGTTTCCCAAACCTCAAAATGCCTATAAATACACCCCTCACCACACCCACAATTCAGTTTTACAAACTTTGCCTCCGATGGAGGTGGTGAAGTAAGTTTGTGCTAGATTCTACGTTGATATGCGCTCCGCAGCAAGTTGGAGCCCGGTTTTCCTCTCAGCGTGCAGTGAATGTCAGAGGGATGTGAGGAGAGTATTGCCTATTTGAATGCAGTGATCTCCTTCTAAGGGGTCTATTTCATAGGTTCTCTGTTATCGGTCGTAGAGATTCATCTCTTACCTCCCTTTTCAGATCGACGATATACTCTTATATATACCATTACCTCTGCTGATTCTCGTTTCAGTACTGGTTTGGCTATCTACTATATGTAGATGAGTGTCCTGGGGTAAGTAAGTCTTATTTTCTGTGACACTCCTAGCTATGGTTGGGCACTTTGTTTATAAAGTTCTAAATATATGTATTCAAACATTTATTTGCCTTGACTCAGAATGTTCAACTTTCCTTATTTTCAGACAGTCAGTTTCATATTTGGGATAATGCATTTTAATGTAACATTTTTCTTACCTTAAAATTTGACTTTTTCCCTGTGGGCTGTTAGGCTCGCGGGGGCTGAAAATGCTTCATTTTATTGCGTCATTCTTGGCGCGGACTTTTTTGGCGCAAAAATTCTATTTCCGTTTCCGGCGTCATACGTGTCGCCGGAAGTTGCGTCATTTTTTGACGTTATTTTGCGCCAAAAATGTCGGCGTTCCGGATGTGGCGTCATTTTTGGCGCCAAAAAGCATTTAGGCGCCAAATAATGTGGGCGTCTTATTTGGCGCGAAAAAATATGGGCGTCACTTTTGTCTCCACATTATTTAAGTCTCATTTTTTTATTGCTTCTGGTTGCTAGAAGCTTGTTCTTTGGCATTTTTTCCCATTCCTGAAACTGTCATTTAAGGAATTTGATCAATTTTGCTTTATATATATGTTGTTTTTTCTCTTACATATTGCAAGATGTCTCACGTTGCATCTGAGTCAGAAGATACTACAGGAAAATTGCTGTCAAGTGCTGAATCTACCAAAGCTAAGTGTATCTGCTGTAAACTTTTGGTAGCTATTCCTCCAGCTGTTGTTTGTATTGATTGTCATGACAAACTTGTTAAAGCAGATAATATTTCCTTTAGTAAAGTACCATTGCCTGTTGCAGTTCCTTCAACATCTAAGGTGCAGAATGTTCCTGATAATATAAGAGATTTTGTTTCTGAATCCATAAAGAAGGCTATGTCTGTTATTTCTCCTTCTAGTAAACGTAAAAAATCTTTTAAAACTTCTCTTCCTACAGATGAATTTTTAACTGAACATCATCATTCTGATTCTGATGATTCCTCTGGTTCAGAGGATTCTGTCTCAGAGGTTGATGCTGATAAATCTTCATATTTATTTAAAATGGAATTTATTCGTTCTTTACTTAAAGAAGTACTAATTGCTTTAGAAATAGAGGATTCTGGTCCTCTTGATACTAAATCTAAACGTTTAAATAAGGTTTTTAAATCTCCTGTAGTTATTCCAGAAGTTTTTCCTGTCCCTGATGCTATTTCTGCAGTAATTTCCAAAGAATGGGATAATTTGGGTAATTCATTTACTCCTTCTAAACGTTTTAAGCAATTATATCCTGTGCCGTCTGACAGATTAGAATTTTGGGACAAGATCCCTAAAGTTGATGGGGCTATTTCTACCCTTGCTAAACGTACTACTATTCCTACGTCAGATGGTACTTCGTTTAAGGATCCTCTAGATAGGAAAATTGAGTCCTTTCTAAGAAAAGCTTATCTGTGTTCAGGTAATCTTCTTAGACCTGCTATATCTTTGGCTGATGTTGCTGCAGCTTCAACTTTTTGGTTGGAAACTTTAGCGCAACAAGTAACACATCGTGATTCTCATGATATTATTATTCTTCTTCAACATGCTAATAATTTTATCTGTGATGCCATTTTTGATATTATCAGAGTTGATGTCAGGTTTATGTCTCTAGCTATTTTAGCTAGAAGAGCTTTATGGCTTAAAACTTGGAATGCTGATATGGCTTCTAAATCAACTTTACTTTCCATTTCTTTCCAGGGTAACAAATTATTTGGTTCTCAGTTGGATTCCATTATTTCAACTGTTACTGGTGGGAAAGGAACTTTTTTACCACAGGATAAAAAATCTAAAGGTAAAAACAGGGCTAATAATCGTTTTCGTTCCTTTCGTTTCAACAAAGAACAAAAGCCTGATCCTTCATCCTCAGGAGCAGTTTCAGTTTGGAGACCATCTCCAGTCTGGAATAAATCCAAGCCAGCTAGAAAGGCAAAGCCTGCTTCTAAGTCCACATGAAGGTGCGGCCCTCATTCCAGCTCAGCTGGTAGGGGGCAGGTTACGTTTTTTCAAGGAAATTTGGATCAATTCTGTTCACAATCTTTGGATTCAGAGCATTGTTTCAGAAGGGTACAGAATTGGTTTCAAGTTGAGACCTCCTGCAAAGAGATTTTTTCTTTCCCGTGTCCCAGTAAATCCAGTAAAAGCTCAAGCATTTCTGAAATGTGTTTCAGATCTAGAGTTGACTGGAGTAATTATGCCAGTTCCAATTCCGGAACAGGGGATGGGGTTTTATTCAAATCTCTTCATTGTACCAAAGAAGGAGAATTCTTTCAGACCAGTTCTGGATCTAAAAATATTGAATCGTTATGTAAGGATACCAACGTTCAAGATGGTAACTGTAAGGACTATCTTACCTTTTGTTCAGCAAGGGAATTTTATGTCCACAATAGATTTACAGGATGCATATCTGCATATTCCGATTCATCCAGATCATTATCAGTTCCTGAGATTCTCGTTTCTGGACAAGCATTACCAGTTTGTGGCTCTGCCGTTTGGCCTAGCTACAGCTCCAAGAATTTTTACAAAGGTTCTCGGTGCCCTGCTGTCTGTAATCAGAGAACAGGGTATTGTGGTATTTCCTTATTTGGACGATATCTTGGTACTTGCTCAGTCTTTACATTTAGCAGAATCTCATACGAATCGACTTGTGTTGTGTCTTCAAGATCATGGTTGGAGGATCAATTTACCAAAAAGTTCTTTGATTCCTCAGACAAGGGTAACCTTTCTGGGTTTCCAGATGGATTCAGTGTCCATGACTCTGTCTTTAACAGACAAGAGACGTCTAAAGTTGATTACAGCTTGTCGAAACCTTCAGTCACAATCATTCCCTTCGGTAGCCTTATGCATGGAAATTCTAGGTCTTATGACTGCTGCATCGGACGCGATCCCCTTTGCTCGTTTTCACATGCGACCTCTTCAGCTCTGTATGCTGAAGCAATGGTGCAAGGATTACACGAAGATATCTCAATTAATATCTTTAAAACCGATTGTTCGACACTCTCTAACATGGTGGACAGATCACCATCGTTTAATTCAGGGGGCTTCTTTTGTGCTTCCGAACTGGACTGTAATTTCAACAGATGCAAGTCTCACAGGTTGGGGAGCTGTGTGGGGATCTCTGACGGCACAAGGAGTTTGGGAATCTCAGGAGGTGAGATTACCGATCAATATTTTGGAACTCCGTGCAATTTTCAGAGCTCTTCAGTTTTGGCCTCTTCTGAAGAGAGAATCGTTCATTTGTTTTCAGACAGACAATGTCACAACTGTGGCATACATCAATCATCAAGGAGGGACTCACAGTCCTCTGGCTATGAAAGAAGTATCTCGAATTTTGGTTTGGGCGGAATCCAGCTCCTGTCTAATCTCTGCGGTTCATATCCCAGGTGTAGACAATTGGGAAGCGGATTATCTCAGTCGCCAAACGTTGCATCCGGGCGAATGGTCTCTTCACCCAGAGGTATTTCTTCAGATTGTTCAAATGTGGGAACTTCCAGAAATAGATCTGATGGCGTCCCATCTAAACAAGAAACTTCCCAGGTATCTGTCCAGATCCCGGGATCCTCAGGCGGAGGCAGTGGATGCATTATCACTTCCTTGGAAGTATCATCCTGCCTAATATCTTTCCGCCTCTAGTTCTTCTTCCAAGAGTAATCTCCAAGATTCTGAAGGAATGCTCGTTTGTTCTGCTGGTAGCTCCGGCATGGCCTCACAGGTTTTGGTATGCGGATCTTGTCCGGATGGCCTCTTGCCAACTGTGGACTCTTCCGTTAAGACCAGACCTTCTGTCACAAGGTCCTTTTTTCCATCAGGATCTGAAATCCTTAAATTTAAAGGTATGGAGATTGAACGCTTGATTCTTGGTCAAAGAGGTTTCTCTGACTCTGTGATTAATACTATGTTACAGGCTCGTAAATCTGTATCTCGAGAGATATATTATAGAGTCTGGAAGACTTATATTTCTTGGTGTCTTTCTCATCATTTTTCCTGGCATTCTTTTAGAATACCGAGAATTTTACAGTTCCTTCAGGATGGTTTAGATAAGGGTTTGTCCGCAAGTTCTTTGAAAGGACAAATCTCTGCTCTTTCTGTTCTTTTTCACAGAAAGATTGCTATTCTTCCTGATATTCATTGTTTTGTACAAGCGTTGGTTCGTATAAAACCTGTCATTAAGTCAATTTCTCCTCCTTGGAGTTTGAATTTGGTTCTGGGAGCTCTTCAAGCTCCTCCGTTTGAACCTATGCATTCATTGGACATTAAATTACTTTCTTGGAAAGTTTTGTTCCTTTTGGCCATCTCTTCTGCCAGAAGAGTTTCTGAATTATCTGCTCTTTCTTGTGAGTCTCCTTTTCTGATTTTTCATCAGGATAAGGCGGTGTTGCGAACTTCTTTTGAATTTTTACCTAAAGTTGTGAATTCCAACAACATTAGTAGAGAAATTGTGGTTCCTTCATTATGTCCTAATCCTAAGAATTCTAAGGAGAAATCGTTGCATTCTTTGGATGTTGTTAGAGCTTTGAAATATTATGTTGAAGCTGCGAAATCTTTTCGTTAGACTTCTAGTCTATTTGTTATCTTTTCCGGTTCTAGAAAAGGCCAGAAAGCTTCTGCCATTTCTTTGGCATCTTGGTTGAAATCTTTAATTCATCTTGCCTATGTTGAGTCGGGTAAAACTCCGCCTCAGAGAATTACAGCTCATTCTACTAGGTCAGTTTCTACTTCCTGGGCGTTTAGGAATGAAGCTTCGGTTGACCAGATCTGCAAAGCAGCAACTTGGTCCTCTTTGCATACTTTTACTAAATTCTACCATTTTGATGTATTTTCTTCTTCTGAAGCAGTTTTTGGTAGAAAAGTACTTCAGGCAGCGGTTTCAGTTTGAATCTTCTGCTTATGTTTTTCGTTAAACTTTATTTTGGGTGTGGATTATTTTCAGCAGGAATTGGCTGTCTTTATTTTATCCCTCCCTCTCTAGTGACTCTTGTGTGGAAAGATCCACTTCTTGGGTAGTCATTATCCCATACGTCACTAGCTCATGGACTCTTGCTAATTACATGAAAGAAAACATAATTTATGTAAGAACTTACCTGATAAATTCATTTCTTTCATATTAGCAAGAGTCCATGAGGCCCGCCCTTTTTGTGGTGGTTATGATTTTGTATAAAGCACAATTATTCCAATTCCTTATTTTATATGCTTTCGCACTTTATCACCCCACTTCTTGGCTATTCGTTAAACTGAATTGTGGGTGTGGTGAGGGGTGTATTTATAGGCATTTTGAGGTTTGGGAAACTTTGCCCCTCCTGGTAGGAATGTATATCCCATACGTCACTAGCTCATGGACTCTTGCTAATATGAAAGAAATGAATTTATCAGGTAAGTTCTTACATAAATTATGTTTTTTCTAATTGAAGTACATATTTATATTTTCCAGAAAAATGACATAATTAGCTGCAAATTAAATGATTAGGTGCAACAGATTTTAAGGAACACAAACACTTCAGTAGGTATATAAAGTGGGTTTTTTATTTAAAAAAAAAAAAAAGTATTTTTAGAAAAAAATAACATTTTTTAAAAGTTTTTTCTAGAAAAAATACTTTCCCACTTATTGATTAATATTAACCTAGTCCTCACATTAAGCAGTTTAGGTCAAAATCTTTATTTAGACCCTTAGGCACCAGTGTCTCCATTTTATGGATCCACCACATCTCTCTTTGTTTCAGCAGCCTTTCTCTGTCTGACCCATTTCTTGGTGGCTTAACTTGTTCTATGATCTGCCATCTTAACTGACTAATCCCATGTCCCTGTTCAATAAAATGCTTCGATAATGGGGCCTCAAGATTGCCTCTCCTAATGTTAGAGCGATGTTTACTCATTCGCTCTCTAACTTTTTGCGTTGTTTCCCCCAATGGATGGAAGAAGTGTGGACCTTTGATGATGGAGCTACAGCTCATACATCCTAGACAGGGATAGCTCTCCTTTCTTTTAATTCCCATGTAGGTTTTTTAGACAGAGCAAAGCAGTTAGAATTGCCTTTTGGCAAATATTTGCTATTTACCATGAATGTGAAAAGTCTGTACACCTCGATTAAGCATGAAACTGTGATTGCCATTATAAATAAAACACTCATGGTAAGTGGCAAATATACGAAGGCACAATGCCTGTTTGTTGAAAAACTGCTCTGTCTTATTCTGTATTGGAACTATTTTCTCTTCCAGGAGGAGTGGTTTATCCAGGTGAAGGGAACAGCAATGGGTTCCAATGTCGTCCCATCATACGCCAACCTATATATGAATGATTTTGAAGAAAGAAGGGTGTATGAAAACCAACTATTCAAATCTTATGGAGCAGTTTGGTGGTGTTACATCGATGATGTGTTTGGCGTGTGGTGGGGCGACGTTGAAACTCTTGAGAAATTTGTCACGGAACTTAACTCTGAGGTAAGGGGTCTGCAGTTCACTATCACATATAGTGAGGAATCAGTCACCTTTTAAAATACCAGAATATCTAGAGGAATTAATGGGTTAAAATTTGACTTGTTTACAAAAGAAACAGACAAAAACACACTATTAAAATATGATAGTTTCCACCTGAAAATGTTAATCGACTCCCTACCAAAAAGCCAACTGCTAAGAGTGCAGAGGATAGTAAGTGATGACATGGATAGGGATTTGAGATACAAACAAATGAAAAGAAAATTTATAAAGAGAGGTTACCCTGAAAGCCTCATTAATTCGAAAATGAAAGAGGTTCAATACTCTATACATAAAAAGGATAAAAAAGAGAAAAGTGCGAGGATGTTTTTTGTATCCCAATATAGCCCATATAGTAATAAAATTACAGGGGTTATTAAGAAAAATTGGCATATACTTAAAAACTGTAATCCTGATATTAAAATATTGCAGGAACCCCCACTTATGGCCTTTAGACGTGTTAAGAGTTTACGGGACCATTTGATCAAGACAGATATAGGCCCTAGTAAAGGTAGCAAACAAACCTACATGGGAAGTAAAAGAAAGGGGAGCTATCCCTGTCTAGGGTGTATGAGCTGTAGCTCCATCATCAAAAGTCCACACTTCTTACATCCACATAGTGGGAAGAGATATGATATAGACGGTTTCTTTACTTGTGACAGCACATTTGTGGTGCATCTAATAAAATGTCCGTGTTCCTTGTTCTATTTGGGGGAAATAACGCAAAAAGTTAGAGAGCTAATGAGTCAACATCGCTCTAACATTAGGAGAGGCAATCTTGAGGCCCCATTATCAAAGCATTTTATTGAACAGGGACATGGGATTAGTCAGTTAAGATGGCAGATCATAGAACAAGTTAATCCACCAAGAAATGGGTCAGACAGAGAAAGGCTGCTGAAACAAAGAGAGAAGTGGTAGATCCATAAAATGGAGACACTGGTGACTAAGGGTCTAAATAAAGATTTTGACCTAAACTGCTTTATGTGAGGACTAGGTTAATAATCACCGCTATTCTAATAAATGTATTAAACCCTAAACCTAAGTCTAACACTAACCCTAACACCCCCCTAACTTAAATATTAATTAACTAAATCTAAATAATATTTCTCTTATTAAATAAATTAATCCTATTTAAAACTAAATACTTACCTTTAAAATAAACCCTAAGATAGCTACAATATAAATAATAATTATATTGTAGCTATTTTAGGATTTATTTTTATTTTACAGGCATCTTCCAATTTATTTTAACTAAGTACAATAGCTATTAAATAGTTATTAACTATTTAATAGCTACCTAGCTAAAACAAAGAGAAATTTACCTGTAAAATAAAACCTAACCTAAGTTACAATTACACCTAACATTACACTATACTTTAATAAATTATTCCTATTTAAAACTAAATACTTACCTGTAAAATAAACCCTATGGCCTAGATTTGGAGTTTGGCGGTAGCCGTGAAAACCAGCGTTAGAGGCTCCTAACGCTGGTTTTAGGCTACCGCCGGTATTTGGAGTCATTCAAAAAAGGGTCTAACGCTCACTTTTCAGCCGTGACTTTTCCATACCGCAGATCCCCTTATGTCAATTGCGTATCCTATCTTTTCAATGGAATCTTTCTAACTCCGGTATTTAGAGTCGTGGCTGAAGTGAGCGTTAGAATTCTAACGACAAAACTCCAGCCGCAGAAAAAAGTCAGTAGTTAAGAGCTTTCTGGGCTAACGCCGGTTCATAAAGCTCTTAACTACTGTGCTCTAAAGTACACTAACACCCATAAACTACCTATGTACCCCTAAACCGAGGTCCCCCCACATCGCCGACACTCGATTAAATTTTTTAACCCCTAATCTGCCGACCGCCACCTACGTTATCCTTATGTACCCCTAATCTGCTGCCCCTAACACCGCCGACCCCTATATTATATTTATTAACCCCTAATCTGCCCCCCACAACGTCGCTGCCAGCTACCTACACTTATTAACCCCTAATCTGCCGTCCGCACGCCGCCGCCAGCTACATTATAGCTATGTACCCCTAATCTGCTGCCCTAACATCGCCGACCCCTATATTATATTTATTAACCCCTAACCTGCCCCCCACAACGTCGCCGCCACCTACCTACAATAATTAACCCCTAATCTGCCGACCGCAAAGAGCCGCCACCTACATTATAGCTATGTACCCCTAATCTGCTGCCCCTAACACCGCCGAACCCTATATTATATTTATTAACCCCCAACCTGCCCCCCTCAACGTCGCCTCCACCTGCCTACACTTATTAACCCCTAATCTGTCGAGCGGATCTCACCGCTACAATAATAAAGTTATTAACCCCTAATCCGCCTCACTCCCGCCTCAATAACCCTATAATAAATAGTATTAACCCCTAATCTGCCCTCCCTAACATCACCGACACCTAACTTCAATTATTAACCCCTAATCTGCCGACCGAATCTCGCCGCTATTCTAATAAATGGATTAACCCCTAAAGCTAAATCTAATCCTAACACTAACACCCCCCTAAATTAAATATAATTTAAATCTAACGAAATTAATTAACTCTTATTAAATAAATTATTCCTATTTAAAGCTAAATACTTACCTGTAAAATAAATCCTAATATAGCTACAATATAAATTATAATTATATTATAGCTATTTTAGGATTTATATTTATTTTACAGGTAACTTTGTAATTATTTTAACCAGGTACAATAGCTATTAAATAGTTAAGAACTATTTAATAGCTAAAATAGTTAAAATAATTACAAATTACCTGTAAAATAAATCCTAGCCTAAGTTACAATTAAACCTAACACTACACTATCAATAAATTAATTAAATAAAATACCTACAATTACCTACAATTAAACCTAACACTACACTATCAATAAATTAATTAAATTCAATATCTACAAATAAATACAATGAAATAAACTAACTAAAGTACAAAAAATAAAAAAGAACTAAGTTACAAAAAATAAAAAAATATTTACAAACATAAGAAAAATATTACAACAATTTTAAACTAATTACACCTGCTCTAAGCCTCCTAATAAAAGCCCCCCAAAATAAAAAATGCCCTACCCTATTCTAAATTACAAAAGCTCAAAGCTCTTTTACCTTACCAGCCCTGAACCCTTTGCGGGGCATGCCCCAAGAAATTCAGCTCTTTTTCCTGTAAAAAAACACATACAATACCCCCCCCCAACATTACAACCCACCACCCACATACCCCTAATCTAACCCAAATCCCCCTTAAATAAACCTAACACTAAGCCCCTGAAGATCTTCCTACCTTGTCTTCACCTCACCGGTATCACACCGATCTGTCCTGGCTCCGATATCTTCATCTAAGCCCAAGCGGGGGCTAGACATCCATCATCCGACGGCTGAAGAAGTCCAGAAGAGGCTCCAAAGTCTTCATCCTATCCGGGAAGAAGAGTAGATCCGGACCGGCAACCATCTTCTTCCAAGCGGCATCTTCTATCTTCATCCGATGAGGACCGGCTCCATCTTGAAGACCTCCACCGTGGGCCCATCTTCTTCTGACGACGACTTCCCGGCAAATGACGGTTCCTTTAAGGAACGTCATCCAAGATGGCGTCCCTCGAATTCCGATTGGCTGATAGGATTCTATCAGCCAATCGGAATTAAGGTAGGAAAATTCTGATTGGCTGATGGAATCAGCCAATCAGAATCAAGTTCAATCCGATTGGCTGATCCGATCAGCCAATCAGATTGAGCTCGCATTCTATTGGCTGATCGGAACAGCCAATAGAATGCGAGCTCAATCTGATTGGCTGATTGGATCAGCCAATCAGATTGAACTTGATTCTGATTGGCTGATTCCATAGAATCCTATCAGCCAATCGGAATTCGAGGGACGCCATCTTGGATGACGTTCCTTAAAGGAGCCTTCATTCGTCGGTAGTCCGTCGGGCCAGCAGGATGTTCCGCGTCGGAGGTCTACAAGATGGATCCAGAAGAAAGAAGATTGAAGATGCCGTTGATAGAAGACTTCAGCCGGATCATGGACCTCTTCAGCTCCCGCTTGGATGATGACTTCAGCCGGATCATGGACCTCTTCAGCTCCCGCTTGGATGAAGACTTCAGCCAGATCATGGACCTCTTCAGCCCCCTGCTTGGGCTTGGATCAGGACATCGGAGGAGCTCTTCTGGATCGATCGGTGAACCTGGTATGGTGAAGATAAGGTAGGAAGATCTTCAGGGGCTTAGTGTTAGGTTTATTTAAGGGGGGTTTGGGTTAGATTAGGGGTATGTGGGTGGTGGGTTGTAATGTTGGGGGGGTATTGTATGTGTTTTTTTTACAGGCAAAAGAGCTGAATTCTTTGGGGCATGCCCCGCAAAGGGCCCTGTTCAGGGCTGGTAAGGTAAAAGAGCTTTGAACTTTAGTAAATTAGAATAGGGTAGGGCATTTTTTTTATTTTGGGGGTCTTTGTTATTTTATTAGGGGGCTTAGAGTAGGTGTAATTAGTTTAAAATTGTTGTAATATTTTTCTGATGTTTGTAAATATTTTTTTATTTTTTGTAACTTAGTTCTTTTTTATTTTTTGTACTTTAGTTAGTTTATTTCATTGTATTTAATTGTAGATATTGTATTTAATTAATGTATTGATAGTGTAGTGTTAGGTTTAATTGTAGGTAATTGTTGGTATTTTGTTTAATTAATTTATTGATAGTGTAGTGTTAGGTTTAATTGTAACTTAGGTTAGGATTTATTTTACAGGTAATTTTGTAATTATTTTAACTATTTTAGCTATTAAATAGTTCTTAACTATTTAATAGCTATTGTACCTGGTTAAAATAAATACAAAGTTACCTGTAAAATAAATATAAATCCTAAAATAGCTATAATATAATTATAATTTATATTGTAGCTATATTAGGATTTATTTTACAGGTAAGTATTTAGCTTTACATAGGAATAATTTATTTAATAAGAGTTAATTAATTTCGTTAGATTTAAATTATATTTAAGTTAGGGGGGTGTTAGTGTTAGACTTAGCTTTAGGGGTTAATACATTTATTAGAATAGCGGTGAGCTCCAGTCGGCAGATTAGGGGTTAATGTTTGAAGTTAGGTGTCAGCGATGTTAGGGAGGGCAGATTAGGGGTTAATACTATTTATTATAGGGTTAGTGAGGCGGATTAGGGGTTAATAACTTTATTATAATAGCGGTGCGGTCCGGTCGGCAGATTAGGGGTTAATAAGTGTAGGCAGGTGGAGGCGACGTTGTGGGCGGCAGATTAGGGGTTAATAAATATAATAAAAGGGGTCGGCGGTGTTAGGGACAGCAGATTAGGGGTACTTAGGGATAATGTAAGTAGCGGCGGTTTACGGAGCGGCAGATTAGGGGTTAATAATAATATGCAGGGGTCAGCGATAGCGGGGGCGGCAGAATAGGGGTTAATAAGTGTAAGGTTAGGGGTGTTTAGACTCGGGGTACATGTTAGAGTGTTAGGTGCAGACGTAGGAAGTGTTTCCCCATAGCAAACAATGGGGCTGCGTTAGGAGCTGAACGCGGCTTTTTTGCAGGTGTTAGTTTTTTTTTAGCTCAAACAGCCCCATTGTTTCCTATGGGGGAATTGTGCACGAGCACGTTTTTGAGGCTGGCCGCGTCCGTAAGCAACTCTGGTATCGAGAGTTGAAGTTGCGTTAATTATGCTCTACGCTCCTTTTTTGGAGCCTAACGCAGCCATTCTGTGGACTCTCAATACCAGAGTTATTTTAAAGGTGCGGCCAGAAAAAAGCCAGCGTTAGATACGCGGGTCGTTACCGAAAAAACTCTAAATCTAGCCGTAAGATAGCTACAATATAAATAATAATTATATTGTAGCTATTTTAGGATTTATATTTATTTTACAGGTAACTTTGTATTTATTTTAGCTAGTTAGAATAGTTATTAAATAGTTATTAACTATTTAATAACTGCCTAGCTAAAAGAAATACAAAATTACCTGTAAAATAAATCCTAACCTAAGTTACAATTAAACCTAACACTACACTATCATTAAATTAATTAAATAAATTACCTACAAATAACTACAATTAAATTCAATTAAATAAACTAACTAAAGTACAAAAAATAAAAAAAGCTAAGTTACAAAAAATAAAAAAAATAAGTTACAAACATTTAAAAAATATTACAACAATTCTAAGCTACTTACACCTAATCTAAGCCCCCTAATAAAATAATAAAGCCCCCCAAAATAAAAAAAAATGCCCTACCCTATTCTAAATTAAAAAGTTACCAGCTCTTTTACCTTACCAGCCCTTAAAAGGGCCTTTTGCGGGGCATGCCCCAAAGAATTCTGCTCTTTTGCCTGTAAAAAAAAAATACAACCCCCCCAACATTAAAACCCACCACCCACATACCCCTAATCTAACCCAAACCCCCCTTAAATAAACCTAACACTACCCCCCCTGAAGATCATCCTACCTTGAGTCGTCTTCAGCCAGCCGACCCACCGATGGAACCGAAGAGGAGATCCGGAGCGGCAGAAGTCATCATCCAGGCGGCGCTGAAGTCGTCGGGAAGAAGAGAATGGCTCCGCGTCGGCTCGTCTGAAGATGGCTCCACTCCGCTCCGGATGGATGAAGATTGAAGACGCCGCCTGGATGAAGACTTCTATCGGATGGAAGACTTCTTCAGCGCCGCCTGGATGATGACTTCATTGGATGGAAGACTTCTTCAGTGCCGCCTGGATGATGACTTCTGCCGCTCCGGATCTCCTCTTCGGTGGGTCGGCTGGCTGAAGACGACTCAAGGTAGGATGATCTTTAGGGAGTGGTGTTAGGTTTATTTAAGGGGGGTTTGGGTTAGATTAGGGGTATGTGGGTGGTGGGTTTTAATGTTGGGGGGGTTGTATTTTTTTTTTACAGGCAAAAGAGCAGAATTCTTTGGGGCATGCCCCGCAAAAGGCCCTTTTAAGGGCTGGTAAGGTAAAAGAGCTGGTAACTTTTTAATTTAGAATAGGGTAGAGCATTTTATTTTATTTTGAGGGGCTTTGTTATTTTATTAGGGGGCTTAGATTAGGTGTAAGTAGCTTAAAATTGTTGTAATATTTTTTAAATGTTTGTAACTTATTTTTTTATGTTTTGTAACTTAGCTTTTTTATTTTTTGTACTTTAGTTAGTTTATTTAATTGAATTTAATTGTAGTTATTTGTAGGTAATTTATTTAATTAATTTAATGATAGTGTAGTGTTAGGTTTAATTGTAACTTAGGTTAGGATTTATTTTACAGGTACTTTTGTATTTCTTTTAGCTAGCAGTTATTAAATAGTTAATAACTATTTAATAACTATTCTAACTAGCTAAAATAAATACAAAGTTAGCTGTAAAATAAATATAAATCCTAAAATAGCTACAATATAATTATTATTTATATTGTAGCTATCTTAGGCCTAGATTTAGAGTTTTGTCGGTAACGACCCGCGTAGCTAACGCTGGCTTTTTTCTGGCCGCACCTTTTAAATACCGCTGGTATTGAGAGTTCACAGAATGGCTGCGTTAGGCTCCAAAAAGGGAGCGTACAGGCATATTTACCGCCACTGCAACTCTCGATACCAGAGTTGCTTACGGACGCGACCAGCTTAAAAAACGTGCTTGTGCACGATTCCCCCATAGAAAACAATGGGGCTGTTTCAGCTGAAAAAAAACCTAACACCTGCAAAAAAGCCGCGTTCAGCTCCTAACGCAGCCCCATTGTTTGCTATGGGGAAACACTTCCTACGTCTGCACCTAACACTCTAACATGTACCCCGAATCTAAACACCCCTAACCTTACACTTATTAACCCCTAATCTGCCGCCCCCGCTATCGCTGACCCCTGCATATTATTATTAACCCCTAATCTGCCGCTCCGTAAACCGCCGCTACTTACATTATCCCTATGTACCCCTAATCTGCTGCCCCTAACACCGCCGACCCCTATATTATATTTATTAACCCCTAATCTGCCCCCCTCAACGTCGCCTCCACCTGCCTACACTTATTAACCCCTAATATGCCGAGCGGACCGCACCGCTACTATAATAAAGTTATTAACCCCTAATCCGCCTCACTAACCCTATAATAAATAGTATTAACCCCTAATCTGCCCTCCCTAACATCGCCGACACCTAACTTCAAACATTAACCCCTAATCTGCTGACTGGAGCTCACCGCTATTCCTATAAATGTATTAACCCCTAAAGCTAAGTCTAACCCTAACACTAACACCCCCCTAAGTTAAATATAATTTAAATCTAACGAAATTAATTAACTCTTATTAAATAAATTATTCCTATTTAAAGCTAAATACTTACCTGTAAAATAAATCCTAATATAGCTACAATATAAATTATAATTATATTATAGCTATTTTAGGATTTATATTTATTTTACAGGTAACTTTGTATTTATTTTAACCAGGTACAATAGCTATTAAATAGTTAAGAACTATTTAATAGCTAAAATAGTTAAAATAATTACAAAATTACCTGTAAAATAAATCCTAACCTAAGTTACAATTAAACCTAACAATACACTATCAATAAATAAATTAAATAAAATACCTACAATTACCTACAATTAAACCTAACACTACACTATCAATAAATGAATTAAATACAATATCTACAAATAAATACAATTAAATAAACTAACTAAAGTACAAAAATCGAGCTCAATCTGATTGGCTGATCGGATCAGCTAATCGGATTGAACTTGATTCTGATTGGCTGATTCCATCAGCCAATCAGAATTTTCCTACCTTAATTCCGATTGGCTGAAATAATCCTAAAAAAGACGATCAATTTAGAAGTCACTCCTATGTATATATATATATAAATCTTGTCCGTCGAGTATACTTTTACTTTGTGTACTTTCCACCAATATGTTAAAGTTTTCTTCGTGGTGTATACAGGCAAGCTTGTGCTGTTGAGTGGCTATATCTGTAGTATAAATGTGTATACAGAGTACTTCATGTAACAAACAGACATTGCCACAATGTGACTCACCCCTCAGAGGACTGTAACTTCGTCCGATTTACTAGGGCTTCCATAGGCCCTCCGATCCTTTCCATCGACTCTCAAGTTGCCGGGCTCACTCCAGGAGCCACCTATGCCCCCGCTACTCACGCAGCTCGTGTGCCCGGCTCCTCTTGTTGACGTCACTCTTCGGCGTGTTCCAACCTCTGTTACGCTACGTATCTCTACGCACAGCTCCGTAGCCACCCAATGCAATTGCCTTGCCGCTGCCAACCGCCACTCGAACTCCCACGTCTGGGCCAACTCTCCGGCTCAAGGATCCGCCTGCTGAACCAAGGTAGGGTCTGTGTAGAAGGAAAAAAGGAGCTTCCCACTCCTTTTAAAACTTGTAGAAAAAATAGTTTCCAAAAAAGGCCACGACCCTCAATTCAATAATAAAACGTCCATTTATTGTGTACACATAGTACAAACAATTAAAAAAGAATCCTATCAGCCAATCGTAATTCGAGGGACGCCATCTTGGATGACGTCCCTTAAAGGAACCGTCATTCTTCAGTTGGACGTCGTCGGAAGAAGATGGATCCGCGCTGGAGTTCTTCACGATGGAGCCGGTCCTCATCGGATGAAGATAGAAGATGCCGCTTGGAAGAAGATGGTTGCCGGTCCGGATCTACTCTTCTTCCCGGATAGGATGAAGACTTTGGACCCTCTTCTGGACTTCTTCAGCCGTCGGATGATGGATGTCTAGCCCCCGCTTGGGCTTGGATGAAGATTTTGGAGCCAGGACGGATCGGTGATACCCGGTGAGGTGAAGATAAGGTAGGAAGATCTTCAGGGGCTTAGTGTTAGGTTTATTTCAGGGGGGTTTGGGTTAGATTAGGGGTATGTGGGTGGTGGGTTGTAATGTTGGGGGGGGTATTGTATGTGTTTTTTTACAGGCAAAAGAGCTGAATTTCTTGGGGCATGCCCCGCAAAGGGCCCTGTTCAGGGCTGGTAAGGTAAAAGAGCTTTGAACTTTTGTAATTTAGAATAGGGTAGGGCATTTTTTTATTTTTTATTTTGGGGGGCTTTGTTATTTTATTAGGGGGCTTAGAGTAAGTGTAATTAGTTTAAAATTGTTGTAATATTTTTCTAATGTTTGTAAATATTTTTTTATTTTTTGTACTTTAGTTAGTTTATTTCATTCTATTTATTTGTAGATATTGTATTTATTTCATTTATTGATAGTGTAGTGTTAGGTTTAATTGTAGGTAATTGTAGGTATTTTATTTAATTTATTTATTGATAGTGTAGTGTTAGGTTTAATTGTAACTTAGGTTAGGATTTATTTTACAGCTAATTTTGCAATTATTTTAACTATTTTAGCTATTAAATAGTTCTTAACTATTTAATAGCTATTGTACCTGGTTAAAATAAATACAAAGTTGCCTGTAAAATAAATATAAATCCTAAAATAGCTATAATATAATTATAATTTATATTGTAGCTATATTAGGGTTTATTTTACAGGTAAGTATTTAGCTTTAAATAGGAATAATTTATTTAATAAGAGTTAATTTATTTCGTTAGATTTAAATTATATTTAACTTAGGGGGGTGTTAGGGTTAGACTTAGCTTTAGGGGTTAATCCATTTATTACAGTAGTGGCGAGATTCGGTCGGCAGATTAGGGGTTAATAATTGAAGTTAGGTGTCGGCGATGTTAGGGAGGGCAGATTAGGGGTTAATACTATTTATTATAGGGTTATTGAGGCGGGAGTGAGGCGGATTAGGGGTTAATAACTTTATTATAGTAGCGGTGCGGTCCGCTCGGCAGATTAGGGGTTAATAAGTGTAAGCAAGTGGAGGCGAGGTTGAGGGGGGCAGATTAGGGGTTAATAAATATAATATAGGGGTCGGCGGTGTTAGGGGCAGCAGATTAGGGGTACATAAGTATAACGTAGGTGGCGGTCGGCAGATTAGGGGTTAATTATTGTAGGTAGCTGGCGGCGACGTTGTGGGGGGCAGGTTAGGGGTTAATAAATATAATATAGGGGTCGGCGGTGTTAGGGGCAGCAGATTAGGGGTACATAAGTATAACGTAGGTGGCGGTCGGCAGATTAGGGGTTAAAAATATTTAATCGAGTGGCGGCGATCTGGGGGGACCTCGGTTTAGGGGTACATAGGTAGTTTATGGGTGTTAGTGTACTTTAGAGCACAGTAGTTAAGAGCTTTATGAACCGGCGTTAGCCCAGAAAGCTCTTAACTACTGACTTTTTTCTGCGGCTGGAGTTTTGTCGTTAGATTTCTAACGCTCACTTCAGACACGACTCTAAATACCGGAGTTAGAAAGATCCCATTGAAAAGATAGGATACGCAATTGACGTAAGGGGATCTGCGGTATGGAAAAGTCGCGGCTGAAAAGTGAGCGTTAGACCCTTTCCTGACTGACTCCAAATACCGGCGGTAGCCTAAAACCAGCGTTAGGAGCCTCTAACGCTGGTTTTCACGGCTACCGCCAAACTCTAAATCTAGGCCTTAGGGTTTATTTTACAGGTAAGTATTTAGTTTTAAATAGGATTAATTTATTTAAGTATAGTGTAGTGTTAGGTGTAATTGTAACTTAGGCTAGTTTTTATTTTACAGGTTAATTTCTCATTATTTTAACTAGGTAGCTATTAAATAGTTAATAACTATTTAATAGCTATTGTACCTAGTTAAAATAAATTGAAAGTTGCCTGTAAAATAAAAATAAATCCTAAAATAGCTACAATATAATTATTATTTCTCTTGTAAGGTGTATCCAGTCCACGGATCATCCATTACTTGTGGGATATTCTCATTCCCAACAGGAAGTTGCAAGAGGACACCCACAGCAGAGCTGTAATATAGCTCCTCCCCTAACTGTCATAGCCAGTCATTCTCTTGCAACTCTCAACAAGCTAGGATGTTGTAGGAGAGAGTGGTTAAATATAGTTAGTTTATTTTCTTCAATCAAAAGTTTGTTATTTTTAAATAGTACCGGAGTTGTGCTATTTTATCTCAGGCAGTAAATAGAAGAAGAATCTGCCTTAGGTTTCTATGATCTTAGCAGGTTGTAACTAAGATCCATTGCTATTCTCACATATGTCTGAGGGGATTACACAGATGAGGTAACTTCAGCGAGAGAATGGCGTGCAGTTTATTTTGCTATCAGGTATGTGCAGTTATAATTTTTTCTAGAGATGAAAAACACTAGAAAATGCTGCTGATACCGGATTAATGTAAGTTAAGCCTGAATACAGTGATTTAATAACGACTGGTATTATGCTTACTCCCAGGGGTAATACCCTTATGATATTACAATATAAATGTTTGCTGGCATGTTTAATCGTTTTTATATATTCATTGGTGATAAAACTTTATTGGGGCCTAGTTTTTTCCACATGGCTGGCTTAAATTTTGACTAGAAACAGTTTTACTGAGGCTTTCCACTGTTATAGTATAAAAGTTACAGATGGTGAAGTTAAAATTACAAACTGTGACATCCAGCTTCCCTCAGGAGTCCCCTGTATGCTATAGGACATCTCTAAAGGGCTCAAAGGCTTTCCAAAGTCGTTTATTGGGGAAGGTAGGACCACAGCTTGCTGTGGCAGTTGGTTGTGACTGTTAAAAAAAAAAAAAAAAAAAAAAAAAGTCTATTTCGTTTTTTTGATCCGTTTTTTGAACTAAGGGGTTAATCATCCATTTGCAAGTGGATGCAATGCTCTGCTAGCCTATTACATACACTGTAAAAATTTTGTTTGATTTACTGCATTTTTTCACTGTTTTTCAAATTCTGACAAAATTTGTTTCTCTTAAAGGCACAGTACCGTTTTTTAGATTTGCTTGTTAACTTGATTTAAAGTGTTTTCCAAGCTTGCTAGTCTCATTGCTAGTCTGTATAAACATGTCTGATATAGAAGAAACTCCTTGTTCATTATGTTTAAAAGCCATGGTGGAACCCCCTCTTAGAATGTGTACCAAATGTACTGATTTCATTTTATGCAATAAAGATCATATTCTGTTTTTAAAAAAATTATCACCAGAGGAATCTGACGAGGGGAAAGTTATGCCGACTAACTCTCCCCACGTGTCAGACCATTTGACTCCCGCCCAAGGGACTCACGCTCAAATGGCGCCAAGTACATCTAGGGCGCCCATAGCGTTTACTTTACAAGACATGGCGGCAGTCATGGATAATACACTGTCAGCGGTATTAGCCAGACTACCTGAACTTAGAGGTTAGCGAGATAGCTCTGGGGTGAGACAAAATGCAGAGCATACTGACGCTTTAAGAACCATGTCTGATACTGCCTCACAATATGCAGAAGCTGAGGAAGGAGAGCTTCAGTCAGTGGGTGATGTTAATGACTCAGGAAAGATACCTGATTCTAATATTTCTACATTTAAATTTAAGCTTGAACACCTCCGCGTGTTACTTAGGGAGGTTTTAGCTGCTCTGAATGACTGTGATACCATTGCAGTGCCAGAGAAATTTTGCAGACTGGATAAATGCTTTGCAGTGCCGGTGTGTACTGATGTTTTTCCAATACCTAAAAGGTTTACAGAAATTATTAATAAGGAATGGGATAGACCAGGTGTGCCATTCTCTTCCCCTCCTATTTTTAGAAAAATGTTTTCCAATAGACGCCACCACACGGGACTTATGGCAGACAGTCCCTAAGGTGGAGGGAGCAGTTTCTACTCTAGCAAAGCGTACTACTATCCCTGTCGAGGACAGTTGTGCTTTTTTAGAGCCAATGGATAAAAAATTAGAAGGTTACCTTAAGAAAATATTTATTCAACAAGGTTTTATCCTACAGCCCATTGCATGCATTGCCCCTGTCACTGCTGCTGCGGCGTACTGGTTTGAGTCTCTGGAAGAGGCTTTACAGGTAGAGACTCCATTGGAAGACATACTTGGCAAACTTAGAGCACTTAAGCTAGCCAATTATTTTATTTCTGATGCCATTGTCCATTTGAATAAACTAACAGCTAAGAATTCTGGTTTTGCTATACAGGCTCGCAGAGCGCTATGGCTTAAATCATGGTCAGCTGACGTGACTTTAAAATCTAAGCTACTTAACATTCCCTTCAAGGGGCAGACCCTATTCGGGCCTGGTTTGAAGGAGATTATTGCTGATATCACGGGAGGAAAAGGTTGTGCCCTTCCTCAGGACAGGTCCAAATCTAGGGCCAAACAGTCTAATTTTCGTGCCTTTCGAAACTTCAAGGCAGGTGCGGCATCAACTTCCTCTAATAATAAACAAGAGGGAACTTTTGCTCAATCTAAGACGGTCTGGAGACCAAACCAGACCTGGAAAAAAGGTAAGCAGGTCAAAAAGCCTGCTGCTGCCTCTAAGACAGCATGAAGGAACGACCCCCTATCCGGTAACGGATCTAGTAGGGGGCAGACTTTCACTCTTCGCCCAGGCGTGGGCAAGAGATGTTCAGGATCCCTGGGCGTTGGAAATTATATCCCAGGGATATCTTCTGGACTTCAAAGCTTCCCCCCACAAAAGGGAGATTTCACCTTTCACAATTATCTGCAAACCAGATAAAGAGTGAGGCATTCTTACACTGTGTACGAGACCTCCTAGTTATGGGAGTTATCCATCTAGTTCCAAAGGAGGAACAGGAACAGGGTTTTTACTCAAATCTGTTTGTGGTTCCCAAAAAAGAGGGAACCTTCAGGCCGATTTTGGATCTAAAGGTCTTAAACAAATTCCTCAAAGTTCCGTCGTTCAAGATGGAAACTATTCGTACCATCCTACCACTGATCCAGGAGGGTCAATATATGACTACAGTGGATCTAAAGGATGCTTATCTTCACATTCCGATACACAAAGATCATCATCGGTTTCTCAGGTTTGCCTTTCTGGACAGGCATTACCAGTTGTAGCTCTTCCCTTTGGATTAGCTACAGCCCCAAGAATCTTTACAAAGGTTCTAGGGTCGCTTTTGGCGGTCCTAAGGCCGCGGGGCATAGCAGTAGCCCCTTATTTAGACGACATCCTGATACAGGTGTCAAACTTCCAAATTGCCAAGTCTCATACGGACGTAGTACTGGCATTTCTGAGGTCGCATGGGTGGAAAGTGAACGAGGAAAAGTGTTCTCTATCCCCACTCACAAGAGTTTCCTTTCTAGGGACTCTGATAGATTCTGTAGAAATGAAAATTTACCTTGACGGAGTCCAGGTTATCAAAGCTTCTAAATTCCTGTTGGGTTCTTCATTCCATTCCGCACCCTTTGGTGGCTCAGTGTATGTAAGTAATCGGCTTAATGGTAGCGGCAATGGACATAGTGCCGTTTGCACGCTTACATCTCAGACCACTGCAACTATGCAGGCTCAGTCAGTGGAGCGGGGATTACACAGATTTGGCCCCTCAACTGAATCTGGACCAAGAGACCAGGGATCCTCTTCCCTGGTGGCTATCTCGGGTCCATCTGTCCAAAGGTATGACCTTCGCAGGCCAGATTGGACTATTGTAACAACAAATGCCAGCCTTCTAGGTTGGGGTGCAGTCTGGAACTCCCTGAAGGCTCAGGGATCGTGGAATCAGGAGGAGTTTCTCCTTCCAATAAATATTCTGGAACTAAGAGCGATATTCAAGGCTCTTCAGGTTTGGCCTCAGTTAGCAACTCTGAGGTACATCAGATTTCAGTCGGTCAACATCACGACTGTAGCTTACATCAACCATCGAGGGGGGAACAAGAAGTTCCCTAGAGATGTTAGAAGTTTCAAAAATAATTCACTGGGCAGAGATTCACTCTTGCCACCTATCAGCTATCCATATCCCAGGTGTAGAGCACTGGGAGGCGGATTTTCTAAGTCGTCAGACTTTTCATCCGGGAGAGTGGGAACTCCATCCGGAGGTATTTGCACAACTGATTCTCCGTTGGGGCAAACCAGAACTGGATCTCATGGCGTCTCGCCAGAACGCCAAGCTTCCGTGTTACGGATCCAGGTCCAGGGATCCCAAGGCGACACTGATAGATACTCTAGCAGCGCCCTGGTCTTTCAACCTGGCTTATGTGTTTCTACCGTTTCCTCTGCTCCCTCGACTGATTGCCAAGATCAAGCAGGAAAGAGCATCGGTGATTCTGACAGCACCTGCGTGGCCACGCAGGACCTGGTATGCAGATCTAGTGGACATGTCATCCTTTCCACCATGGTCTCTGCCTCTGAGACAGGACCTTCTACTTCAGGGTCCTTTCAACCATCCAAATCTAATTTCTCTGAGGCTGACTGCCTGGAGATTGAATGCTTGATTTTATCAAAGCGTGGCTTCTCCGAGTCAGTTATTGATACCTTAATACAGGCACGAAAGCCTGTCACCAGGAAAATTTACCATAAGGTATGGCATAGATATCTTTATTGGTGTGAATCCAAGGGTTACTCATGGAGTAAGGTCAGGATTCCTAGGATTTTATCTTTTCTCCAAGAAGGTTTGGAAAAAGGATTGTCAGCTAGTTTCTTAAAGGGAGAGATTTTTGCTCTGTCTATTCTTTTGCACTAGCGTCTGGCAAATGTTCCAGACGTTCAGGCATTTTGTCAGGCTTTAGTTTGAATCAAGCCTGTGTTTAAACCTGTTGCTCCACCATGGAGCTTAAACTATTCCATAGATATCAAACTTTTATCTTGGAAAGTTCTTTTTTTTTTTTTTTGGTAGCTATTTCCTCGGCTCGTAGAGTCTCTGAGCTATCTGCCTTATAATGTGATTCTCCTTATCTGATTTGTCATACGGATAAGGTAGTCCTGCGTACCAAACCTGGGTTCTTACCTAAGGTGGTATCTAACAAAAATATCAATCAAGAGATTGTGGTTCCATCCTTGTGTTACACAATCTGGGCGTGGTCTGTGCTTTAAAGTTTTACTTACAAGCTACTAAAGATTTTCATCAAACATCTGCTTTGTTTGTTGTCTACTCTGGACAGAGGAGAGGTCAAAAGGCTTTGGCAACCTCTTTTTCTTTTTGGCTAAGAAGCTTAATCCGCTTAGCCTATGAGACTGCTGGACAGCAGCCTCCTGAAAGGATTACAGCTCATTCCACTAGAGCTGTGGCTTCCACTTGGGCCTTTAAAAATGAGGCTTCTGTTGAACAGATTTGCAAGGCGGCGACTTGGTCTTCGCTTCATACTTTTTCAAAATTTTACAAATTTGATACTTTTGCTTCTTCGGAGGCTATATTTGGGAGAAAGGTTTTACAGGCAGTGGTTCCTTCCATTTAAGTTCCTGCCTTGTCCCTCCCTTCATCCGTGTACTTTAGCTTTGGTATTGGTATCCCACAAGTAATGGATGATCCGTGGACTGGATACACCTTACAAGAGAAAACACAATTTATGCTTACCTGATAAATTTATTTCTCTTGTGGTGTATCCAGTCCACGGCCCGCCCTGTCATTTTAAGGCAGGTAATTTTTAAATTTAAACTACAGTAAACCACTACACCCTATGGTTCCTCCTTTCTCGGCTTGTTTTCGGTCGAATGACTGGCTATGACAGTTAGGGGAGGAGCTATATTACAGCTCTGCTGTGGGTGTCCTCTTGCAACTTCCTGTTGGGAATGAGAATATCCCACAAGTAATGGATGATCCGTGGACTGGATACACCACAAGAGAAATAAATTTATCAGGTAAGCATAAATTGTGTTTTATATTGTAGCTATATTAGGGTTTATTTTAAAGGTAAGTATTTAGTTTTAAATAGGATTAATTTAGTTAATAAGAGAAATATTATTTAGATTTATTTAATTAATATTTAAGTTAGGGGGGTGTTAGGGTTAGTGTTAGACTTAGGTTTAGGGGTTAATAATTTTATTACAGTGGCGGCGGTGTCGGGGGGGAAGGATAGGGGTTAATAAACTTATTATAGGTGTCGACGGTGTAGGGGGGGCAGATTAAGGGTTAATAAGTTTAATATAGGTTGCGGCGGGGTCCGGGAGCGGCGGTTTAGGGGTCAAACTATTTATTTAGTTGTTGCGAGGTCCGGGATCCACAGGATAGGGGTTAATAACTTTATTATAGGTGGCGGCGGTGTAGGGGGGGCAGGATAGGGGTTACTAGGTATAATGTAGGTGGCGGCGGGGTCCGGGAGCGGCTTGCGGCGGGGTCTAGGAGCGGCGTTTTAGGGGTTAATAACTTTATTGAGTTGCGGGGGGCTCCGGGGGCGCCGGTATAGGGGGTAGAACAGTGTAGTTAGTGTGGGTGCTTAGTGACAGGGGTATCAATAAAGCTGTCAAAAAGCCAAAGAGCAGCGAGATCTGATGAGTGATAACTCTCACAGTCCACTGCTCATCGCCCCGTACTTGGTGCACGGCTTTTTGACAGCTTTTTTGATAACTTAGGCGAAATTTTGCAGGTCCGCGGCAGCGATGGTAGGCGAGCTTAGGCGGGCGTATTGGACCGGCGAAGGCAGGTAAAGTAGACGGCTTGATAACTACCCCCCTTAGTATCTTGTCTAGCTGCTATATTGTCTTTCAAAGGTGGTACATTGTTTTATATTTGTTACATGGGCCAATTGTAAAGTGTAATACATAAGAGTGGCCACAAGATGGAGCTAAGGTTCAAGTTAAGAAAAATTTGGGGCGAGATGTTGTGTTTAAAAGATATGAATATGGCTATATGTAACAGAGAGCATGACTAAGGTGTTCACCCCGAAACGTTGCTTATTTTAATGGGTTTATAATAAAATTTGTATTTATTTATGAATAGCTGTGCTGGTGTATTGTGAAATATTGGATACTTAAGGGGTGTGCAGTTAACCCCAAACACCGTGCACAGATAGAGTGGTGCTGTTTTCCCAATGTTGTGTACTCTTTTATATCTGGTAGGCAGAGAGAGGAGGGAACAGAGGAGAGGGGAAGAGGAGAGAAAAAAAAAAAAAAAAAAACCAAAACTAACACACAGGTTAAAAAAAGAATTTTTAACAACAGTCTGAAGATTCATTATATAGTTTAGTAGGATCTAATAGTATGTCGACCCATTCTTAAAAATGTGTCTTAGAGGCAGTAGGCTTCACGCTTTCTATAAATTGTCTAGCATCTTCCGCATTATTAAAGATGATAGTTTTAGAGTCCTAGGGGCCCATTTATCAAAGGGCTTGCGGACCTGATCCGACACTGCGGATCAGGTCCGCAAGACCTCGCTAAATGCGGAGAGCAATACGCTCTCCGCATTTAACATTGCACCAGCAGCTCACAAGAGCTGCTGGTGCAACGCCGCCCCCTGCTGACTCGCGGCCAATCGGCCGCCAGCAGGGAGCTGTCAATCAACCCGATCGTATTCGATCGGGTTGATTTCCGGCGGTTCCTGTCCGCCTGCTCAGAGCAGGCGGACAGGGTTATGAAGCAGCGGTCTTTAGACCGCTGCTTCATAACTTGTGTTTCTGGCGAGTCTGAAGACTCGCCAGAAACACGGCCCTTCAAGCTCCATACGGAGCTTGATAAATGGGCCTGATAAAGGATTCTTAACTTTGCTGGATATATAAGAGAGGTTTTAATTCCCATATTTATGAGCTGAGTACAATGTGGGGCCATTTCACATCTCTTACTGGAGGTTTCAGCTGAGTAGTCTTGAAATATGGGGTGTTCTTTAATATGAAAAGGGACTATTTTGCGATATGGGTGAAGCACTTTGAGTTTATCCTGGAAGTTCAGGAATCTGATCATGACAGATCTTTTAGGAATTTTGGCGTCACCCCTACCCACTATTCTGTGTGCTTTTCCACTGCCATGGGGAGGGAATCTATAGAGATTCCCAGAGCTTGAGGCAAGGTGGTTGTTTCAAATTCCAGCAGATATGCAAATTCTACTATTTCGGGCAATCCCACTATTTTTAAGTTATTTCTGCAGGATCCATCCTCCATGTCCTCTATTCTGTTTTGTGAGATCTGGATTTTCTGTGTTTGTATTTTTTTTTATTTGTATTTTTTTTTATAATTTTTATTGAGGTGAAAGAGAAAGCATTACATACATGTAATAATACGTAGAGCATAGGTAACAAGACAGAAACAAAATCATACAGACAGATCTGTTACATCACAGATGCATTACTGTAGGCATAAAATAAATTAAACCTCATTTTTCCT
Source organism: Bombina bombina (assembly GCF_027579735.1). Classification (NCBI taxonomy): domain Eukaryota; kingdom Metazoa; phylum Chordata; class Amphibia; order Anura; family Bombinatoridae; genus Bombina; species Bombina bombina. The sequence continues at coordinate 345,795 of NW_026511204.1, read as the reverse complement.
TTTAGTTTGAGGGATGGGGAGGTTCTCCTGTAATCTTAAAGGCATCCTTTGGACCGCACCTTTGCAAGTAATGAGTTACATAAATAGAAATATAAGAACCGCACTAATATTATCAACTATTATCCTATAAGTTATAAAGCATATGGAAAGGTATGTTCAACATAGACATGAGTACAAATAAAGATGAAGGTGACCCCCATACCATTTATACAATGTAAACTGGAATATTAATTAACTTAAGCAGAATAATCACTCTGAAGTTGTCCCCCTGTTACATTAGGCAGCACATAGGCATCAAGCAAAATAAGCAGTACATAAGTCACCAGTCTGAGTATTCAACATGGTATACTGAAATTTATGTTTCACCAAACATAAATATATGTTTCCTCATACACAAGGGAAAAACTGACTCATAAAAACTTTCCTCCTGATAATAAAGAGTTTAACCCTAGCTGTAGTCTGTAGGAGGCAGTAGGAGAGAGAAACTTAAAAAAAAGATTGTATATACATAAATACCTAGCTGTAACCCATATATATATATATATATATATATATATATATATATATATATATATATATATATATATATAATATATATATATATATATATATATATATATATATATATAAGTAGAGGGGATATCAGTAGAGGATACCTCGACAGATGTATAGCTGGGAATTTCTGAGAAAACACAAATATTATGATAGAGTAAGCCCAATTTGCACAGAGATATGTGACATATAAAATACAATTGAGCCTTTACTCCCCTCCGGTGGTAAAAGATGGTAATTACACCTTCCACATGCAAAAAAATAAAGAAATATATAATTTTGAGGCTAAGTTCCTCTATGCGGTGTATTGTGATATAAATAAATGAGATCTATGGGGCTTAAAATGGTAAATTTTCTGCCTATCTATCCCAGGTAACCCCTATTAGAGACAACACAACATTGCATAAAACATGTGTAAGCTTTAAAAGAAGAAGTAAACAATCACATTTGAAGATGGTAATTAAAAGCTTGTCAAACAATACTCCATAGCTCTTCAGAATCAGTCTAAGACCTCATAGAAGTAGCCCCTGTATTATGCAAACCACCAGAGAATGGAGAATATAAGCATATTAGAACGTAAATTACAAAACTTTTTACCCTACGCCAGTTCTCAGTTATAGGCAGAAAGCTTTCAAGCAGGAACATGTGACAATAACAAGTTGGCATTTGACTAAGCTTGCCAAATACCCACCACGGCAGTAATGTCATTAATTTCTTCTTAATGTCCATGTCTTGTAAGCTTCCCATAAAGTCAATGAACACATTGTCCTTACATAGAAGTGTCACAGTTCCATTTGTCAGGTCGGTCTCCTGATAGAGGGGAACATGATGTTGGAGAGTCACATCGCCATTAGAAATTGTCCAATTTTTCTTCTGTCTCCTGGTAGTTGTCACAGACAGCTTTCGTTGCCTTAGAGAGGCTGACTCCTCAAGAGACCGTGTAAAGTGCTGAGGGAGTGTGTTCGCTGCAAGACCCTCACCTCCTTTCTGAGACACAATTACCGGCTCTCTCAGGGCTTCGCTCAGTAGCGAGGTGAGGTGTAGATAGGGTTTTGCACTAGCGGGTATGTGCGCAGCCACCACAATTTGTACATCCAAGGTCTCCGTTATACACACTTGGCTAGAGGTAATCTCTGGATGAAGCCCTCCATTACTCATATCGATGGCCACCTCCGGTGCTCCTTTTACTGCTGTGAGAGACTCAGACTCCACATACAATGCTCCTTTTGCTGCTGGGAGAGCCCCAGACTTCACATACAGGGGTTTTGTTGGAGTTTCGTCTGATAACGTAGCTGCGATGGCATCATATTGGTCGCACTCAGGGGCAGTCAGATAGCTGCTCATGGAGGAAGTTTCTAAGGGGGCTTGAAATGCTTTATTTAGGGTTTCTGAAAATGCCTTTTGGTGAACGTGAAGCAAACTACGTAGCTCACTCAGCAAATCAACAGGTTCCATGGTAGGAATGTTCATAGCTGGGGTACTTAGTGTGAACTGCTGGCTCTCCTATTTTAGGATATCGTAACCCCGGAGTTCAGGGGGGGTAATGTTGCAGCAGCCCCAGACCTACGCTCCAAATCCTTTGCAGGCACTTCTTCTATCTCTGTACTTACTGCGTAGGTGCAGAAGTTTTTCAATATGGCTTCAGGGCTTGAGAAGAAGTGTGTCACGTAGCTGACTCAACAAACATAGGCAAAAGCTTTGCCAAATGTATCCACTCTTAGAGTTTGGCTGTTAATAATAGTAGAAAGCTGCTACAGGGTAGGAAATGTCGATTTTCCACAAATAACTCCTATAATTAGTGTCTGTCTCAGAGAGCTTCATTGAGACACGTCTTGCCGCATTGAGTGTAGGCTCCGCCCCCCCATGTTTGTATTTTAACAATGAAGTCATGTATGTGCAGTAAGTCTTAAACTTCAGACACTCTATTTTCTGCCTCTGTAATTCTGTTTACAATTTGCTTCATATCCTGGAATAGTGTACTGAGGTCTTTCATCAAACCTTCGGATTTATACTTATTTGTACTTAAATACTTATCCATATAGTGACTATGTAAACATATTAGGAATATCTATAGTGTTTTATCCCTGTAGAAAAACTTCTACTTTGTAGCCTTTCCTACTCAGAGGTATCGGTGTTTTATACTTAAATGTGCTAACTTCTTAATCATGGGTACAAGTGTTAAAAATAGATATCAATTTATTACATTTACTGCTATTAGAGCAGGCTAAATGAAATTCCTTTTCCACTTTCCCTTTCTTTACTAGGGGACCTTAGTGAACATATATACAGTATATACAGTGCAAGTTTACATTGAGAATATATAAATCAATAGCCTTCTTTGATGAATGCGACAGCAATAGTAATAAAAATATATAGATTTACAATTAAACTAATGTATTTCAGCTTTAAAATATTGTTCAGATTCTTTTGACAAAGAGCTCTTAAAGAATTGTTTAACAGCAAGCTTATATCATCCCAGGTACAATATAAAAAATAAACACCACTATGTAAGGGCAGACCTGAAACAGCAGATTTGCCACGAATCTTAAAAGATGCAGGTCTAATATACATTAGAATTTTACAACCTGAAGTTTTAGCCAACAGGGAATAATATATATCTTTAACTAAAGAGATATGACTTCGGCTCTCTTCTCCCTATTCAATGTGGAAGCTTAAATATATTGTGGGGCGCCTTTGACAGTTGCTAACATGCATTTAGAGAAAAAAATCTATCAAGTAAACCTACTGAATCAAGTTAACCTACTGAGTCAAAAGCATATGGCAAAGATGACCATCTATATAAAAGATATATAGGAAATAGTCTAGACAATAGTCTTTTGAGTAAGGACCTTACATAGCATTTTCAAGGTTGTAGCAGACAACTTCATAGCAGTTTAAACAAATTAAATAATCAGAAAGTTTCATAAGAAACAAGTACAAATAAGTATCATAATCTCATACTCCTGTGTTATGGGGAGTCATGTAGTAGTTTAGAAACATTTATGAGCCATGCAGGATTTTATGCTTCAACAGGGACTATAACAGTTTTGTGGTTAAGTCCTTCAAATGTGGTAGAGGGGGGGTGATATTCTTCGGTGTTATAAGCAAACCATAAGAATTAAGGGAGTAGGTTAACTCTAATGCTTAGCCATATCTGGCATATGGCTGCTCCTTAAACCCTCTTTTTCTTTTTTTATTCCCAAGGGGTTATATCAATTTCTGTAAAAAGGAACTGTTTATGTAACCATTTATAGTGGAAGACAAATGGGTTTTCTTCACAACTACTTCCCTATGGGCAGGAATTTTTTACCTTGACACGTAGCTCTTTTATTTATTCTTCCTTCACCTTTCTGTAATTTTTTTTGTTTAGGCAGAATGAATTCTGCGTAATGGAAATGTAAGTATTTCAAATAAATAAGGCGCAAACAGGCTTAGTAAAATGAAGAGGAAGACCCAGACTACTTATCTGTTTTCGCTTCCCCACTCCAGTGTATTCGCAGGGAATTCAGAGGATCAGGCCACCAAGTCCTTTAGATAGCCGCACACGTGTTCTGCGATGTGCTTTAATTTGGACGGCTAGAAAAAACAAGGTGAGCATCATGCTGACGCTTCTCCTAACCCACAGGTGCACGCTTAATGATTGCGGTATGACCCGCTCTTCCTGGGGCACAGACCACTGCTGGGATCCTGAGAGGTGCTTGTCCTGCCTCTTCCTGCCTTTTTAAAGCCTTCGGTGGCCTACCAGCAATGATATTAAGCCTTTTTGTCCTCTGCCTGTCTCCAGAAGCTGAGACACTGTCAGGTTTTCGACTTGGGTTCCGGCTGTTGCAGCCCCAGCGACCGGGCTAATAGTAGCTAATGCGACTTCCACCACAGAGCGGCTCACGGCAGGGAAACTCCTCACAGCGTGAGAGGTCCCGGGCTTGGATTGCAACTTTTTTCCCAACCAACGGGCACTAGATCGGGCTGAGCGCGTGAGGAGTTGGTCTCTAGCGCAGGGCACCGATTTCGCTCCTCTTCTCAGCTCCACCCACTCCGGAAGTCCTGATCTTACTCTTTAGCGTGCATATAACTAAATAGAGGAAATAGAATAACTATGTGGTTTAGATAAAATAGAACAGTTTGAACAAATTTTTATTCTTTGGTGTATTTAAAAGTGGATTATTCAAAATGTAATACTTGAATAAAAGCCTAGATGTTCTTGTAACTTTTACTTGTCAGGCTTGTGGAGGCTTGTCCTTTTCGAATTCTCTAGTGCAACAGTGGGGGTAGCCCCTATCATATGATAAGTAAATTCAACTGTGTGGTTTCTGAAACCATTTTCATGTATTCATTTCTTGTATAATCCCTTTAGAAAATGGTGTTGCTTCACTCTGGAAACATATCTTCAGACTGTGACTTAACCGTCTTCAATGTGTCACTTTCAGACACTTATGTATATTGTAAAAATATATTGATTATGCTTACCTGATAATTTCCTTTTCTTCTGATGGAAAGAGTCCACAGCTGCATTCATTACTTTTGGGAAATAAGAACCTGGCCACCAGGAGGAGGCAAAGACACCCCGGCCAATGGCTTAAATACTCCTCCCACTCCCCTCATCCCCCAGTCATTCTGCCGAGGAACAGTAGAAGAATTATCAGGATGAAAAGGCGCCGGAAAAATATAAGGACGCCCCACATAAAATTACCGGTGGGGAGCTGTGGACTCTTTCCATCAGAAGAAAAGGAAATTATCAGGTAAGTATAATTTATGTTTTTCTTCTTAAATAGAAAGAGTCCACAGCTGCATTTATTTGGGAAAACAATACCCAAGCTATAGAGGACACTGAATGCCAAGATGGGGGGGTACTAAAGGCGGCCCCTACTGAGGGCCCCAGGCCTGAACTTCTACCCAACAAAAAATCCTGCTTCAGCCGAAGCCGAGGAAAAATGTTTTAAAGGAAAAACCCCAATGACACTGACTCGCAGCTAGTCCAGAGCCAAACTAGAGACCGGAAAATGGACTCGACTGAGCCAACAGTCCACCAAGAGACACCATCGCCCAACAGGCGGTCCCCCACCAATCACCCCTCACAAATGAAGGGGAAACCAGACGAAATCCTCAAGGGGACGAGGCAAAGGAGGACCGAGGAAACTGAAAGGTCCCGTAATACAAAAAAGAACACCACCAAGAGTGGGGCCAGCTCACAGAGACCCAAATGAACCCAAACAGGGAAGGAGGCTACACCTATACCAAGCAAAATCCGGGATAAAACCGGGCACAGAGACAGAAAAGATATCTCCCCATCATCCTGCAAGCATGGATGCAACTAAAGAGACAAAGTTCTCCCAGCGCCTGCCCATAGAATACCAAAGTATTCGACCATGAAAAGCGTGTAATAGACCCAGACGAAAACCCCAAGTTTGAGAACACAGAGTTCATAACAGGATGACACAAAGGGAGCATGCAATGAAAAGAAGCGGTCATCAAGAAAACAAACCCCGCAAAACAGCACTTCGATAGAGGGTCCGCTCCTGGCAACCTAAGCTGCCGGAACTACTCACAGGTCCCTAAAAAGGGGAACACAAAGCCTCCATTGAGGCCCCCCGAGAAGGAGAGTACACCCTAGCAGACTGAGCTATCAGGATAGACACAGCTCACCATCCAGAGGAGACTGCGACCCTTAGACCGCTCTGGCATCCTGACCTTCAGACCCACACTCAGCTGGATCAACCCAGCCACAGGGATCCAATACAGGGGAACAAAAGAATCCCAAAACTGGTACAGGAACGAGCGCAAGATGGTACAGCCATCCCCCCAGAGTACAAGAACAACCTGACTCTGAAAACAGACAAGGCCATAGACCTAAGGCTCTATCAAAACAAGGCCCCACAGTCTGAAATGGAGCCAGCAAGACCCCAGGTGGAACCAATTCCACCCTCCACTTCCCGACTATGAGAAGCCCCAAGAAAGGACTCCATCTCCTAGGAAGGAGAATATCCCCTACAGAAAAAGGGAAGAGGCCGGAAGGGCAACAACTGTCCTCAAGGCCCGAAGCCACCAGCTAATTGCGAAGACAAATCCCCAACACAAATGTCCTAGAAAAGGACCCCCCTACAAGTAGCTCGCCAAACAGAGGCACAGCCAACCCATTCTCCTGCAGAGCAGAGAATCCATGGGTACACTGGCAAACTGACCAGGGGAATGCAACCCTAAGGCGCACCAGAAATTGTAAATCCATTGCCAGCAGCCGGGTATAAACCCACAACCCTTGAGGATGCAAGTCACACAGCTAACCCCTAGATGACATGGGTTACTCTGTTGTAAAGAGTAATAAATACTCCGAAACCCAGGCCAACCCTGACCCGGTCAGGTAGATGGAGCAAGGACCTAGCCCAAGTTCCCACTACCGTGGAACACCCCGACCAGCCCTGAGATCCAAAACAACCCAAAACTGGGTCGGGAAAAGGAGCAAAACCCCAGAAAGCAGAAGTCTCAGGTAGAAAAACAGGTCTGGCACCTAATAGTTCAGGCAGCCATACCCTGAAACTAACCAGCCCAACTGGCCCAAAAAACAGACAAAGGGAATGGAAGCATATCCAGAGAACCGGATAGCAATAAGAGCTCAAAAGCCCCGACCAAAGGGAGGAATAACCCCTAGCCAAAGTCCAAAACTCCAAGGAGCAAGGCTAGAAGTCGATGAAGATACTTCTCAAAGCCTCAGGAAAACTGAAGGGATGCCTCAAGGTCCACAAAACCCTATTAGCAGGGCTAGTCTCCCCATCACCTCCACACAGGCAGAGGACACAGGGAAGAAGAATTCGCTAAGCCTTCTCAGCTCTGGGGATCAACCATCATCCGGAACGCAGATCCCTAAAAAGAGATCTAACTCATCCGAAGATAATGGAGGAAGACCCAAAAGGTCTCATAACTCAGTCAGACCATACACATCCAAGAGTAAGAGCTGCAACTAGATACACTAGAAACAGCTTACACGTACACCTAAAAGGTGCCACAGGTTTGAAATTGCAAAACCTTCCGCATGCTGGACAGCTATCCATACAAGCTGTTGGATCAGGCCCCAACAGGACCATCCACAGGCCTAAAACTGAAGGCCAAACCACACAAACTGCGGCAACGGGGTGCTAAGCCCTCCAACCCTCCCCCACATGGAGGAGGAAACTCTAGGTTCTGAGGAAACAAAAGTCAGATAGAGTGACATTGCAGAACACACCCCTGACCAGTCATCTATGACTGAAGGCTATAAGGACTGAAACCATCCTTCCTGCCTCCCGGACCCACAGGTCCTCTCGAATGCTTAGGTGAACATGTAAAGAAATGATAACCGATCACTTGGCGCTTCTACCGAACCAGCCAAGCAGAACAGCGCCACATGTCTGAACAGTCGCAGGAAAGAACAAACCCAACAGGCCCAGCCTGCACTCAGGGTCCTAACCAGCAAGCTGCATAAATCCTCCCTCAGAAGGGAAGAAAGGAAAACAGGCATTATTAACATAGGACTAACATGTCCAAAACAACTTCCGAAGAAGTAATAAAGAGTATCGATCCCAGAAGGTTCCCAAAGGAAACATAATGAAAATAAAAGGCATCCCATTGGATACAAATAAAATATAAGGCAACCCGAAGGTTAACGCCCAAAAAAAGACACAGGCCTACCCGTAGGACCATCCAAATGGAGCCCTATCTGTCAAAACTGGGAAAGAACTCCAAAACAAAGACAATAGGAGATTACCTCATCTCCACATGTCTAACGAGTTGTACAATTCGGACTATCAGACTGAAAAGTCCTGTATCTGAAAACTATAGGGTCATTCAATAACTCAAACAGATGTCTGAGCAATACGCGAAGGCGCGCAATCCGGTAACGAAAGGCACAACACTCCGAAACAGAACCCTCAGGATACTGCGGAGGCCCACCCCAAGGCGGAATACCCGGGACAATAGGGCACAAGCACATTCTCAAAGAACCGTCTGGACTCTGCAGACGAGCAATCTCCAACATTATCTGAAAGCGAAAACATGCTGCAAGCTCTGGGGGGAACACGCCACCCCGCATAGAGGAACCATAAACTGGGTTACCTGCGTGTGTAGGAGGAATAATCGGTAGGGAACTCGCCCCCTGGAAGACAGGACTCCCAGAGGCGGATGGCTCAGCAGATCCCTGATGCCCCGAGCCTGAGGAACAGGGTGCTCTCATATGGCATATGGAACAAAACTGGTTGACAGGAGACAACAAGGCCAAACCTGATTCGTCACTGGACACAGAATCTGAATCTGATATCATAATCGTCTCGGTATCAGAATCCTCCGTAACAGACACTGAAATGGGCCCAGGCTCAGCATCAGAATCCCCCATAACTGTAAAGAGGATATAGGAATATGGACTATAAACAGTAAAAAACAAAAATGGCACCTGACGCCACCAATGGCTGGGGCACTCACCACCTCCTATAACTAGACCCCTGCAAACTAGAATATCTCAGTCGCCACATGGTCGGGAATGCGGAAATGGGAACAGAGCGTAACCACGCCCGGACACAGGATGAACCGTACAGTCCAAAAAGCGCTCCCAGCCAAAAGTCTGCGTCACTTCCAAAGGCCTCAAAGATCCAAGCCACGAGCCCATCGAACAAGCTTCCCTGCCCTATAACTTATCCCTGAGGGATCTGATATGGACCCCTCCACACTGCAGGAGAAGCCTAGCTGTGGTAAACCCGGTGGTTAAGAGAATGTCTTGCCTCGTAGGAACAGTTAAGACACTACAAACAGGTAGCACCCCATCCATCCCATATAACCTCTACAGGTCTGCCAGACTCACATCCGGTAACTTGGGCCAGATTAGATATCCTGAAGGTAGCAGACCTGTGTTCCGCTGTCTCCCAGGGCTCCTTTTGTCACACTCAATCAAATTAAGAGTTCCTATCCAATCCCATCATTCCTGATTTTTGAATACACTAGGGTGGTTAGACTATTGTCCAGTTGGGGTTTTAGGCCCTCATCTTCTCGCCAGCAAACAATTTGGGAAGCTAGATGGCAACAGGGGCTCAGATTAGGTAAACCAATGGTACTGCACTATAACCTGATGGAAGGCACGGCACCAGCAGCCAAGGCCACCCATATTCTGAAGTGGGAACAAAAGTAAGATTTTTGGGTACCCTCCCGGGAATGGCAGCGTACATTTTTACTCACAAAAAAAGCTCTACATTGTGTCACCATATATGAAACTTATATCAAACTCCTTATGCACTGGTATTACGTCCCAGCTAGGTTAGCCACACTCTTCCCTGCAACCCCCCCCCCCTGACATGTTGGAGTGATTGCAAACATATAGGAGATATGACCCACATTTGGTGGAGCTGCCCCAAACTTAAGCTTCAACACACTTTTAGGCCTATGAATTACCCTTTACGGAACCCCAGAGGTGGCCTTATTCCACTTAGACTCCTGTAAATTGCCCAGGCACCATGGCCTTCTTTGTATATACTTATTCTCTGCAGTTAAACTTTCTATTGCCAGAGCTTGGAAAAGATGGAATCCTCCCTCATGGTCAAATATTGTTACAACCATGGCGTATCTATACTCCATGGAGAAAAATATATGTCATACATTAGGAAAGTCGGACTTATTTGAGTTAATTTGGGCTGAATAGCAGCATAGGTTTAATACCCACTGGCTGCCCAGTACCGAGATTTGAGGGGATTTCCTCTTTCTTACTGAGAGCATCTGTTGTCTCCCACCAGTTCTGACCCAGAGGAGGAGCATTATTACGGACCCTGTTCTTCTCATTTAAGTACCTCAAACCCCCCCCACACACCTGCCCCCCCTGTCTTCTGGATAATATTGATAGATCTAGTTAGCTCTCCTAGGTGGATGAGGGCTGGGATCTATAAGTACACATTTGCTTTGTTGTGTTATTCCTTTGTTTATTCTCTTTTACTTTATTTTCTTGTATAAACATGTGACTTTGAAAATGCAGTACGCTTTTGGGGGCGTACAGTTGTTATATTTGCTTACTCTCTGAAAATCGAATAAAATATATTTGAAAAAAAAAGAAGAAAAATTAATTTTGTACATGCAGTTTTTGCGTGATTTTTTCCTACTGAATTAGCTTAATACATGTTCCCTCTAAAAAAAATTTACAGCTGTGCAGAGCTGTATAGATGTCCGAGCAGACATTTTTTACACGACCTGGCGACTGGGCAGCACATATATATATATATATATATATATATATATACACACTGTATATATAACAAATATCTCAAAGCACCCATAGCCCCAGGAGTTTACTCTCCCCCAGATCTCTGCAGCTTTCTCTCTCTCTCTACTCTTCCCCCCAGGTCTCTGCAAATCTTTCTACTCTATTCTCTGATCTCTATAGATCTCTCCCTTATGACTCTTCCCTCAGGTCTCTATTAATCTCACTCCCTCTAGATCAGGGGTTTTAAAACTTGACCTCAGGCCTCCCTAACAGGATAGATCTTCAGGATTTTCCTAGGTTAGAGCAGGTTAATAACCATGTTTACTAATCAGCTGATTATGCTCCACTTCAGATATCCTTAAAATCTACCCTGTTAGGGAAGCCTGAGGTCAGGTTTGAAAACCTCAGCCATCAAGTCTCTATGGCTGATTCTCTTCCCACAGGTGTCTATGGCTTATTGCAACCACCTCCCAAATAATATGGCATATTATTTTTCCTCATACACCCCTGTGTTTCTTTTTCTCCTTTCTCTCCCCGTGTCTCTATATTTCTCTAAAAAGGTGTATGAGTCCCTATTTCTACTCCCTGTGTCTATAACTTTTTCAACCTCCTGGGACGAAAGGCAAAGAATGACTGGGGGATGAGGGGAGTGGGAGGAGTATTTAAGCCTGTGGCTGGGGTGTCTTATTTCCCAAAAGTAATGAATTCAGCTGTGGACCATCCCCATATTTTGAGGCAGCGATGCTTACACATATTTCTCAGTGGGGTGTATTTTTCCTCAAACCCGTGTTTCTTTTTCTCTTTCTCTCCCCGTGTCACTATACACTTTTTCCCATTTTTATTACAATTTGTTTCAACATCGCTTTCCTAATCAAAATTTGAGTATCCATCTTTCTCTACACTCTATACCCACTGCATGTCAGACTGCTCTATTCACCTCTTTTATTTTTTCTACCCATATCGCATTGTTTCAGCCCCAGACATCTCAGTCTTTTTTTCTGCATACCACCGAACTGGTGGTATGCAGAAAAAAAGACTGAGATGTCTGTCACTCTCTGCTCTGTGTCTCACAGGCTCACTATACTTAAAACAACGCAGCATTATGGACAGTGTAGTTCCGACCTAAAGTGAAGGGAAATTACTTGAGGTGCATGGCTGCTGGGTTACCTTCGTTACCACAGATAATGTGCTCAGAAGACCTGCTGCCGCCCCTGCCTCTAACACTTCCTGCTCTGTGTGGAATTTAGCGCACTAGGCGCTCCAACTCCCTCACTGTCCTGTCATGCGCGGCCTGTCTTTTTCTGTGCGCGGACCTATTTAGATCACTGCATGCCCACGCTGCCTTCCATGGAACATTGGTTTGAATATATTTTTTAATAAAAGGAGGCATTGATCATAGAGTCAATCTAACACTGTATCACCTGAGATATGTACCTTGTGCTATAGATGCATGTAGCTCTCTTGCCAAGGTGGTGACAGGACTATTATTGAGAAAACCCAATAGCTCTTCAGTCTCCTCCTTGGTAATCAACAGCCTCAAAGGTACATTTCTTTTGTGAGCAATGTAATAAGCAATGTAGCTACTGCATAGTTCCCAGCAGGAACATAACTACATGGGTTTCAATTGTCTCAATAGAAACTGGGCCCAAAGCTCAAGTGGGCCATTCTGGCCCTGCAGTCAGTAATGGTGTTGCTACAGGGGCTGGGCTCCATCTGCATCATGTCTAGATCCTCTTTGTACCTCTTGCAATACAGGACTCATAGCTTAAGGAATTTGCCTTTACAATATGGTGGCAGGTTTCCAAGATACCCTCCACAGTGTTGCTGTACAGAAAACCTGCCACCATATTTTTTACAAGACATCCGTATCCTCGGGCAAACATTGGTGAAGAGGGAAGTAAGACTTGAAGTCACATAGAAGCTCTTCTTTCTTCTAGTGGCTGCCAGCTCAGCTTCTGCTGATTGCAAAAAGCCCAAAAGTACACTGTTGAAATGGGGAGCTTTAGCCTGGGGCCCAGTGGGACCTAGTAACACCCCGCCAGCATTTGAAAAAAAAAAATCCAGGGACAGAAAACAGGCAAGCATGTTACAGAAGTATTGACCCCACTCCCACTGAAAGTTTCCATCCATGAACACCCAATACAAATTAGACATAATATGCAAAAAATATTAAATATTGTATTATCTCATCTGATCTTTAAAGTACAGAAGATTAACTGTTTACAGTTCAACCATGATGATGGTCCACAGTCCTACATATGGGATATATTTCCTGCCACTAGGAGGAGGTCAAGGACCCAGAAGCTTAAAGGACCACTCAACGCAGTAGTATTGCATAATTCACAAGTGCATAATAAAAAGACAAGGCAATAACACCTACTCTGAATTTCAAATAAGCAGTAGATTTTTTTTTCTGACAAATTTATTTTTTCTCTCATTTTCCAGACCCCTGAATCATGTGATAGACAGCCAATCACAGACTAGTATACGTATACCCTTTGAGCTTGTGCACATGCTCAGTAGGATCTCATTCTCCAGAAAGTGTGTATCTAAAAAAGACTGTGCAAAAGTTGATAATGGAAGTAAATTGGAAAGTGTCTTAAAACTGCATGCTCTATCTGAATCATAAAACTTTATTTTGACTTGTGTCCCTTTAAAATCCCTCCCACCTCTGTCTTTGTTTTGTTGTTGGTCTCGTAGGAGATGATTGAGAATAGAGGGTTTTTCAGCTACAGGTGGCCCTCGGTTTACGCTGGTTCAATTTGCGCCGTTTCAGAATAACAACATTTTTTCAGTCATGTGACTGCTATTGAAAAGCATTGGAAAGCAGTGCACTAATAAAATAGCCAGTAGGTGGAGCTGTCCGCTTGCGTTGCAGCAAAGGTATGCAACTTAGCAGACTGAAATTGATCTGCGTACCTATCGAGCAACAAGATCTAGCAGCCACTTCCCTTTTATCTTCCTGTCCAGCTGCTTGAGGTGAGGGTGCCTAACTGCCTATTAATCACTGCAGATTGAAATGCATAGAATAGGTGCAGACCCAATATTATATAACATGCTAACAATGCAGAGAACGGTTTGCAGAAAAATGCAAGTAAAAAATAATGTTTGTTCATTAAACTTAGTTTGATGATGATGCAGTCTGTTGTGTAATTATTTTATTAGGTGCTGTTAGCAAATGTTTTTGTTCATTAAACTTAGTTTGATGATGATACAATCTATATTATTAGGTTTATAATGCTGTTTAGCATTTAAAGTCTTCATGTCAAAGCTTTAAAAATAATGTATTAGGTACATTCTAGCTTAACATTTTTAAGTTTTTATATATTGTGAGCCATTATTTGCTATTCGCCTATTACATGCTTTGGGGTTTCAAAAGATTAAAAAGCTTAAAAAAAGTTTGTATTCTCATCATATATTTATATTGTGTATTACTACATGTTTATTTTTTAATGTTATTATATAGAATCAAATAAAATACAGAAAATGTGAGGTTTATTCTTAAAGGACCAGTAAACACAGTAGATTTGCATAATCAACAAATGCAAGATAACAAGACAGTACAATAACATTTACTCTGAATTTCAAATGAGTAGAAGATTTTTTTATAACAAATTTCAAAGTTATGTATATTTCCACTCCCCCTGTACCATGTGATAGCAATCAGTTAATCACAAATGCATATACGTATAGTCTGTGAATTCTCGCACATGCTCAGTAGGAGCTGGTGATTCAAAAGGTGTAAATATAAAAGAATGTGCACATTTTTTTTAATGGAAGTAAATTGGAAAATTGTTTAAAATATCATGCTGTATCTGAATCACGAAAATTTAATTTGACCTGAGTGTCCCTTTAAGTATATTGCATAAACGTGACGTAACAGATATGACTATATACTATGGCAATACGAATGACATGTTTCTTTTTCTTGTATATGTATATGATTTCTGTAATGTAATTTGCCCATATTACATGTATAACCGCAATAAAAATTTACTTTAAAAAATAATGTATTAGGTGTTACTTATGACAATTTTGAGAGGGGCCTGAAACCTAACTCCCTCACTTCCCATTGACTTACATTATAAGCTGGGTTTCAATTTACAACGGTTTTGATTTACAACCATTCCTTCTGGAACCTAACCCTGACGTAAACTGAGGGCTACCTGTACTTGCTTATGGATTATAAATTTGGAGCTTAAACCTACTGTATTTAAGACCCAGAGTCCCTGTCGAGTATCAATTACATCAATCACAGCAGCTGAATGATACAGGAAAACCCTGTAATATGCACAGCATTTCCCTAATGGGAATTCAGCCATAACTACCCTCAGGTGTCGTGGTGACTCTCCCTAGCCTCCCCATGAGGGACTCTGGCATTTGCTACAGCAATCCTCTGCGGTACTCGATACCTGCACTGGATGGGCTCTCTACTGGATACTGCTGCAGCTGCATTGACATAGATTGACATGCCTGGTAAGCCAATGGAGGGGTACTGTCTAAGGTAAGTGCCTTTACACAGCACAGACACAGCCCAGAGGCTATTTGTAGGTACTCTACCACAGGTACACCATAGCTAGGGGACTTAACCTGCTCTCCTCATGACACAATTCTTTCTTTATATCAGGTTATATAATCATTGGGAATACTCTCAGGGAAGTCTCTGACATTTTACAGCCCTCTGGAAGCTTTAGGGATATTTTTTGAGCATGTTTAAAATTTAGGTGTATGGCCCTTTAAGAAAATTGGCAAGTGCAAGATGCGGTTTAGTAGTGGAGGCTCCAGTTAGGCTGGGGACCAATGTTTTGACAATTTCAAGGGGATATTATGCTTGGTGTACAATTCTTTATTTTAAAAAAAGAGTTTTTTACTATGATATTGGAAAGACGGCTTTTCTCCCGGTGGTAGCTCTGCTACCCTCAGTGTCCCGAGGCTTTTTCTCTATCAATCTGGGGCCTTAGCAACTGGATTTTTACTACAACAGTTTGGGCCAGATTTTAAACTTATTTTTCCTAGGAAAGGGTGAGTTCCAATACAGGGCTTCCAGGGGACACTTAAGGGCTACATTATATATAGGGGCTGCAGTGTTTTCTCCACTGAGAAATAACTGAAGTGTCTGAGGCAGTGTAATCTTAATGCAGAGATCTCTCTAGCAGGTATTATCTGTACTAATACTTATATACAGTGTCTTTGCATACTTTATTATAAGTAAAATCTGGAACAAAATGCCTCTGTCTCCACTGACATCTCTAATAAGGATATTCCTCTATCTACATATACTACATATATGTTCCAGTATGCCTGATCACTCAAATCTGTGAGAATTGTATACCTCATTGCATACATATCAGTCTCAACAGTCAACTTTCCTGAAGGAATTTGCCCTGTATTTGTCACTCTATTGGAAACTACTATTTTTTACTCTCGAAGCTAAAAATAATATATAGAAATAGTGACAGTTTGTTTAGAAGCTGCTCCCAAAAGCGTAAGCCTAAATCTGGGGATTTAACTCAGTCTCCTGAGGTAAATGTGCAAAATATTTCTTATTCTGATAACCTATAGGTTCAGATTTGATAACATCCTATATGCAGGTGTTTTTTGCAAGGGCCTTTAGGCAACTGTACACCACAGCACATTCTTACGTGATTTACAGTGTACCCAATTTACTGCAATATGTGCAATTTAATATTGTACTGAACATAATGACATATGGTGCTATTACCATTTATTATAACTATCTCAGCTATTAATACTTATTTATAACTCAATCAAGCATTATACTCCCACCATTGCCAGGGGATGTAAACAGATAGTTTTTTTTATGTCAGTCTGCATTTTATATACTGTTGTACATTTCACGCTCTTTGGGATATTCTTTGCAGTAATGTACAGTATTCAGGTTTTGTACACTGTTGGGATATACAAATTGTTAAGAGCTGTCTATGTGCATTACATGCTCAGCAGCACAAATAATATTTTTCACATAGACAGAACTCCTGTCTCTGTAGATATACAAGACATTACATGTCCTATACTATTAATGTACTCAATTCTATAGTATATACCCCTCTAGAGATATACATTTCATGCCCTTGGCTCTGCAGGTTTATTTCCTAATGCAGTTCTGCAGGATTTATCCATAATTTAATACAACAGTGGAGATCCTTTAGAGATAAGATCTATTGGTATCACTTTTATACCCATGCTATGTGTAATTTATATTTATCATTATATATATCATGAATATTTTCATTTACAATGGAAATCCTTTACAGATAAGGTCTATTGGTATCGCTTTTATACCTATTGTATGGGAAATTTACATGTATGCACATCCATTTATCATGCAGACACTGAGCATTGATCATGAATATTTCATGCACCATGTACATTGTATATTTACTTTCTAAGTACAGTGAGGGGAAACAAATTATTTTATCCCCTGCTGATTTTGTATGTTTGCCCACTGACAAATAAATGATCAGTCAATAATTTTAATGGTAGGTTTATTTGAACAGTGAAAGACAAAATAACTAAAGAAAATCCAGAAAAACGCATTTCAAAAAGTTATAAATTGATTTGCATTTTAATGAGTGAAATAAGTATTTGACCCCTTTGCAAAACATGACTTAGTACTTGTTGGCAATCACAGAGGTCAGACGTTTCTTCTAGTTGGCCACCAGGTTTGCCCACATCTAAGGAGGGATTTTGTCCCAATCCTCTTTGCATATCCTCTCCAAGTCATTAAGGTTTCCAGGCTGACGTTTGGCAACCTTTAGCTCCCCCAACAGATTTTCTATGGGATTAAGGTCTGGAGACTGGCTAGGCCATTTTTGATGGTACATGGCCCTGTCCATCGTCCCTTTGATGTGGTGAAGTTGTCCTGTCCCCTTAGCAGAAAATCACCCCCAAAGTATAATGTTTCCACTTTTTCACTGTTAATTTCCTAATACACTTATTAAACAACTACAAATTGAATTGATGAACAAAGACCAAGTACCTTAAATGGGCAAAAAAGTAAACAAAAAACTAATTATAATAGTGATAGACATCAAGCTTTTTTAGGATTAGATCCCACAACAAACACAAAACAATTACCACAAAGTGAAGGAAGAAAAAGAAGAGCCTCAGAAAGAGAGGGAGAAAAGGAGGACTCAGGACCTAGTCTCTATAAAAACATGTGGTATTTTTAACCTAAGTAGTAAAGCACTTAGTGAATCACAAAAAGTACTATTAAATAAAGGATTGTCTGTTGCTCCGACCAGTAAATTGGACAAATTTGGAACCTATATTGATGCCCATAAGTTTATTAGGAAATTAACAGTGAAAAGATGGTTCATGAAAACTGGGCCAGAAATAATGTTAAATCAAAACACAAGAATTAATAGTGGATATACACATACAAATTTAAGACAAAAGTCTAATTTTTATCCCAAACACGAGAAAGGTTCCTCAATAGAAACGTTTGAGAAACTGGTTCTGAGGGATATTAAAAATGTACCAGAAAACAAAATTAATCAAGTAAAACACAATTTCCAATGTAATATGTTAAAAGTAATAAACAATTAGAACAAAATGAAGACCTTGTAATCAATATGATCAATTATGTAAAGATGTGTAATAATAATTTAGATGATATATCTACAGATAGGGGGATATTTATCAAAGGTCTGGCAGCAGGGAGGTTTCAATCAAACCGATCGTACTCGATTGGGTTGATTTTCGGCAATGTCTGTCCGCCAGCTCAGAGCAGGCGGACAGGGTTATGGAGCAGCGGTCTTTAGACCGCTGCTTCATAACTGCTGTTTCTGGCGAGCATTGATAAATGGGCCCCATAGAATACTCAAAAGTGACCCTACTGTGAAATATGGCAGAGAGTTAGAAATTTTACTAAATGGTGGGAAATCAAAAGGGATTTTAAATGAAAAAGAGTATAAATATTTGACACCAAAGTACCCTAGAATACTATTAATATATTGCCTTCCTTAAATACATAAATCGGTGACTGATCCTCCCGGCAAACCTATTATTTCCGGAATTGGGTCAATTATTGCAAGAATACTTTGATCTCTTTATGCAAAAATAAGTGAATAAACTGCCATCTTATCTGAAAGTTTCCACTGTTATAAAATGTATTGAAAATTTAGATTGGAGAGAAGGTGCTATATTAATAACCTGTGACGTATCTTCATTATTTACATGTATTTCACACAAAGATGGAATAGAGGCAGTGAATTATTATTTTGGACTGGATGGGGATCTAAAGACAGTTCAGAAATAATTTATTGTAGAAGGCATAGACTTTATCTTAACACACAATTATTTCTCATTTCAGGGAAAATACTATAACCAAATCCAAGGAACAGCTATGGGGACCAGGTTTGCCTCCCGTTATGCAAATCTTTTTATGGGATATTGGGAGCAAGATTTCTTGACCAATAGCATACTGGAGTCAAACCTGGTCACATACAAACGATACATAGATGATATTATTATGGTATAGCGGGGTGGAAATAGTACTTTTGAAGAATTTCTCCTAAGTATGAATAATAAATCAAAAAATGTAAAATTCACTTGTGAAAAATGTGCATTCACTATTAACTTTTTAGATTTGGAAATTTTTATCCTTGAAAACAAACTAAAGACAAGGAACTTTTACAAAAAGGTGGATGCTAATAATTACATCCACCAAATGAGCTGCCACCACGATGTATGAAAAACATTCTGAAGGGCCAATTTATGAGAATCTTAAAAAACTGTAGTAATACAAGGGATTTTGATGAACAATCTAATATACTAAAAGACAAATTCATAGAAAGAGGTTATAATGAGGAAGGGTTAGAAAAAAACAAGAACCTTAGTACATTCACAAAATAGGGAAGAACTTTTAAATAGACCCAAAACAGGAAGAAAAAAAAGAGATGAGTCTACAGTCTTTCTACCATGTATCACCTCTTATAGTGGTAAGTAACAAGTATCTACTAGAAAAAAAATTCAGAAGAGATTGGAAGGTACTAAAAAGTAATGATAAATTAGGAGCCTCCCTTCCCAATCACCCTGCAGATAGTTTACAAAAAAGCTAGAAATTTAAAAATTAGATTAGCTCCATCTGAATTAAAAAAAGGTAATATAAGTAGGGATAGAGGTCTATGGGAGAAACAAGTAAAAGGCTTTTTTCCTTGTTCAATGTGTAAATCCTGTCAGCATGAAAGTAAAAAGAGATTAAATCTAATAGAATGCAAATGTGGAGCCCAATACATTGGAGAGTCGGAAAGACCCTTAAGAGACAGGATAAGAGAACACATCTTATCCATTGAACAACATGAGAAAGATAGATATAAAGACTTGCCCATTCCAAAACATTTTGTAGAATGTATTGGAGCAAACTTGAAATATTTTAGTTATGTGGGAATTGATAAATGTAAAGGTTATTGGAGAGGGGGCAGTATACATAATGAAATATTAAAGAAAGAGGGCAAATGGATCTTTCAATTAAAAACACTGACCCTATTTGGCCTTAACCAAGAGTTAGACTTAGGCTGCTATCTGGTGGATTAAAATTTTCACCGTAATCTTAAATTATTTTTTTTTTAAATTATTTTCAATTTTTTCAAATTTCTTTTTGCCCCCCCCCCCCATTTTTGCCATTTTAATCTCTTTCTTGTTCCACTCTCTCTTCTAAATAAAGTGTAGTTTTAAGCCTTTTATAAAAACAATCTAGAAAGATAGTTTATATATAATATTTTAAACATTGCCCATCTATCTATAATACTAGCTAGTATAATATATAATGAATGTGTTTTCACACTATTATTATTAAAGGGAGACTCAAGTCAAAATTAAACTTCAAGATTCAGATACAGCATGCAATTTTAAACAACTTTCCAATTTACTTAAAGGGCCATAATACCCAAATGTTTAAACACTTGAAAGTGATGCAGCATAGCTGTAAAAAGCTGACTAGAAAATATCTCCTGAACAACTCTATGTAAAAAAGAAAGATATTTTACCTCAAAAGTTCCTCAGTAGCCACCTCCCTTTGTAAAGGATTTCTAAGTAGCATTTTAGTGTGTCTGTCCTGGGACAGCTGAAAGGATGAGCCTCGTGAACTCTCATATTATTTCACCAATCAGGTAAAGGAAGCTTACTATGAAATCTCATGAGAGTTAAGTCAAATCTCATGAGATCACAGTAAGAGTTCATGACCTCAGCACTGCTGATGCTGATTGGCTGCAGTTCATTTCTTCATTTTTTTTATTTTTACCTGCAGCTGGGAGCAGGTGAATTATAACTTTTTACACAGAACTTACTCTGCTGAGCGGAGGAGATTGTGAGGTAAAATATCACCCTTTTTTACATAGAGATGCTCAGGTGATATTTTCCTGTCAGCTTTTTACAGTTATACTGCATCAGTTTCAAGTGATTTAGCATATGAGTATTATGTCCCTTTAAATTAGCAAAATGTGCACAGTATTTTTATATTTACACTTTTTGAGTCACAAACTCCTACTGAGCATGTGCATAGTTGCCAACATTTCAAAAAAAATTCCAGGGACACTTTGCAGCAGAGCAAGCAAGCGGTTACTGGAGTATTGACGACCTACTGTTCAACTGCTCCGCCCACTGAGTTCTGCAATCAAAACACACCCATTTGAAAGTAATAGTATAATTTAGACTTATCCATAGTTTATTATACAGATTACAGCACCAAGCTCTTACACCTAACCAGTCTCTGGAACACATTCTGGGCATATGGTTATTTTTACAACACAGCATCAAAATTAGAAAGACAAATAATATGTGAACCCATTCAATAATAATAACAATATTCCATTAGGAATGAATTATATTTAAATAATACACTATATCTATTTATCATCTATCTATCTGTATATGTGTATGTGTGTATATATATATATATATATGCAAACAACAAGTGTTGTGCAAAGGAGATTTTCAGGGACATTTCCAGGGACAAAAAAATTCCAGGGACATACAACAAAATCCAGGGACTGTCCCTGGAAATTAGGGACTGTTGGCAACTATGCATGTGCAAGAATTCACAGCATATACGTATATACATTTGTGATTGGCTGATGGCTGTCACATGATACAGGGGGAGTGGAAATAGACATAACTTTTCAATTTATTTAACAAAAATCTACTACTCATTTGAAGTTCAGACTAAGTGCTATTGCATTGTCTTCTTATCATGCATTTGTTGATTATGCAAATCTACTGCATTGACTGGTCCTTTAATATTATGTTATACACTTGTATGTTAACAATGCCTGTAATCTGTCATTTTTAATATTGCCATCACCAATCCTTTAGCGTTCTGTGTTTAAATTTTTTTTTAGCATTATGTGTGTAATTTTTTAAAATGTTTCAATGTTTTGCAAAATGATTTGTACAATGAAATTTTAAGATGAAAGCTAAATTACGGTATCAGATGTAATATTATTATTACTATTAATATTATTAGATAATATTTTAAACATGTTTCGTTTTTATATGTTTGTTTAATGCTCCACATTTGGTCTATATAAGATTCTGCAACAAATGAAGAATTCCCCTTTAAAAATAATGGTATATATGGAGCACTGATGTGATACATTTTTAGAGCTTGACAAAGGCTGTGCAAAGCCAAAATGCATTGTTCTTTTTTTTGGGGCACTTGGGCTTCCGCAGTTTGCTCGCATGGTGAGGAGAGCCGGTCAGATATGCTAAATAATGTTGCCTTGATTTGTGCAAGACATGCAAGGACGGTCTTGGCAATTTGAGGATCAGCAACCTGATGCCGGTGTAAGTAAGGAATACATCTTATATTGCCAACGTTATTATTCTTGTAAAGGGAGTTTCTGTCTGTTTTATACCTACAGCAAAACCAATGTGCCCCTATTTGGGCTTCATATGCTTCTGACCGAGCTGCTTTCTGCAAACTTGTCTCCTGAAGCTTTTTATGCAAACTAACCCTTTCGCTTACAATATTACAAATGTCTTACCTTTTATTTCATTTTCTTTTGTTATATATATATGTGAGATGTTTTTATGTAATTTAACATTGTATTAAATATATATTTTTCAAAGCCTTCTATTTGCTATTTAGCTGGATACTACATATAATAAGCTGTTTTTTGAGCAGTGCAGTAGTTGTTTCTAGCAAATTGCTAGAAATGTTTTTTCTTTGAATTGCCTGTTTATAAGGGATTGGGAATCCTTATATAAGATCTACTGCTTTGTATAAGTTTCTTTGAACCAGCGCTGTGACATTGTTTGTTTTTCAAGTGCTTTCTTGATCAGGGGGACCTTACGGGTGCTACAGGATTTCAGTCCTTCACAGCGTACTGTGTTACCAATTGTTTTCTTTGTGACTATGGTCCCAGCCTTGAGATTGACAAGATCCTCCCGTGTAGTTCTGGGCTGATTCCTCACCATTCTCATGATCATTGAAACTCCACGAGGTGAGATCAGGCCTGGCGCTTGCATAAAGGCAACCAAGGGCAACCGCTTTAGGGCGCCCCAGCAGTGCACAAAATTAGAGAGCAGTGTATTATTATTTTTTTACATTTTATCAGTAGCAAAACTATGCAAAGGACGCATAAACCATTTGCAGCCACTGGACCCTGGAGATCCGCCACTTAGGAGGGCTCAGCTGTCAGCAGCACTGTTTCCCAAACTTTCCCTCTAAGGTGCCAGACCAGCAGTGTGCTGGTATAAGCTCCGCCTCCTCCTCTGGCACCACCATAACGCGCGGCGCTCTGGGACTGTCACCCACCCACCACCACTCATTCCTGCTAACAGATGATGACAGCAGGGCTGCAGCCTGGCCTGCCGTCTCCGGTGTCACAGAGGTGAGTGAGCATGTTTTTGGATTGTCTGCCCTTAATACCTGGCACTACGTGCGGGAGTGCGAGCATCATGTCGCGGGGGCATCACACGTTTGGACCTGAACTGCTTGGCGTGCGGACCATCCATGAGTGACCAAGCTGGTCTGGCTGACAAGATGTCCAGCTTCCTTCATATCGGTCAACTAAATATCAGTTATACTTTACCCCATACAGTAACCCCCACTACACACATCGGTTATACTTTACTCCAAACTGTATGGGGTAAAGTATAACTGATGTGTGTAGTGGGGGTTATTACTATATGGGGTAAAGTATCACTGATGTGTGTAGTAGGGGTTACTGTATGGGGTACAGTATAACTAATGTGTGTAGTTGGGATTACTGTATGGGGTAAAGTATAACTGATGTGTTTAATGGGGGTTACTGTATGGGGTACAGTATAACTGTGTGTAGTGGGGGTTACTGTATGGGGTAAAGTATCACTAATGTGTGTAGTGGGGGTTATTGTATGGGGTAAAGTATCACTGATGTGTTTAGTGAGAGTTACTATATGGGGTACAGTATCACTGATGTGTGTAGTGGTTACTAAAGCATAACTGATGTGTGCAGTGGGGGTTACTATATAGGGTAAAGTATCACTGATGTGTATAGTGGGGGTTACTGTATAGGGTAAAGTATAACTGATGTGTGTAGTGGGGGTTACTGTTTGGACCATACTGTAACCCCCACTACACACATAAGTGATACTTAACCCTATACAGTAACCCCCACTACGCACATTAGTTACACTGTCTGTACCCCATACAGTAAACCCCACTACACACATCGGTTATACTTAACCCCATACAGTAACCCCCACTACACACATTAGTTATACTGTACCCCATACAGTAACCCCCACTACACACATCAGTTATACTTTACCCCATATAGTAAAAAACCCCACTACACACATCAGTTGTATGGTTAGAGCTTAGACTAGAGCATCTGTATTTCCTACATGTGATGGTCACCCTAGTTATTTATTACATGAGAAGATGGAAAGTGAATAGACATACTGACCGCGATGTTACCCACTCATGTATTCCCCCAAATAAAACTCCTATCTGCGGAATACTGCTACTTACTGCAATAACCACCTAATTAACTCGCCTCCAAAACCAATTAGCAACAATCTACTCAAATACCTCTGCTATAACCTCCCTAATTAATGACCTCCTTATCTGTTAGAAACATCTTAATTTATCTGCCAGTACGCACCCAGTTCAGTACTCCTCTCCCAGCTAATAAACTCCATCTACTAGAATCCTGTCACACTAATACCACCTCACATCTGATCTCAGCTCAGAAGCAAATCCCCAGCAACCTCAATAAGAGACTACATGCCTAGAATGTCAGGCCTCAGATAAGACATATGTCCACTGTCTGTTTGCTATGCAGCACTACCACTGTCTGATTTGTTATGCAGCACAACCACTGGCTGATTAGCTATGCAGCACAACCACTGTCTGATTTGCTATGCATCACAACCACTGGCTGATTAGCTATGCAGCACAACCACTGTCTGATTTGCTATGCAGCACAACCACTGTCTGATTTGCTATGCAGCAAAACCACTGACTGATTTGTTATGCAGCACAACCACTGTTTTATATGTTATGCAGCACAACCACTTTCTGATTTGTTATGTAGCACTATCACTGTCTGGTTTACTATGCTGCACTACCACTGTCTGATTTGCTTTTGCTGCACTACAACTGTTTGATATGCTATGCTGCGCTACCCTGATTGATTTGAATTTAGCCACCAATCAGCAAGCTCTACCCAGGTGCTGAACCAAAAAAATGGGCCAGCTCCTAAGCTTACATTCCTGCTTATTAAATACAGATACCAAGAGAATGAAGCAAAATTGATAATAGGAGTAAATTAGAAAGTAGCTTAAAATATCATGGGCTAGTGACATATGGGATATACAATCCTACCAGGAGGGGCAAGGTTTCCCAAACCTCAAAATGCCTATAAATACACCCCTCCCCACACCCACAATTCAGTTTTACAAACGTTGCCTCCTATGGAGGTGGCGAAGTAAGTTTGTGCTTGATTTTCTTTGTTGATTTGTGCTTCTCCGCATTTTGAAGCCAAATTCCTCTCAGAGTACAGCGTTTGTCAGAGGGATGTGAAGGGAGTATCACCTATTGATTCTATGGTTTTCCTCACGGGAAATCTTTTCAAAGGTTCTCTGTTATCGGTCGTAGAGATTCATCTCCTACCTCCCTTTTCAGATCGACGATATACTCTCATATTCCATTACCTCTACTGATACTGTTTCAGTACTGGTTTGGCTATCTGCTATATGTGGATGGGTGTCTTTCGGTAAGTATATTTTCATTACTTAAGACACACTCAGCTATGGTTTGGCACTTTATGTATTATTGTAAAGTTTTAAATATATGTATTGTACTTATATTTGCCATAAGTCAGGTTTATGTATATTTCCTTGTGCAGACTATCAGTTTCAAAACTGGGAAACATATTTAGGAAGTTATTTTTTATTACCTGGGGTATAGTCTTTTCTTCAAATTTGACTGCTTTTTCATTAATTTTCACAGGCAAAATTAGGCTCACGAGGTCCCAAAATGCTGATATTTATTGTATCATTTTTTTGGCGCGAAGGTACATTCGGTGACACAAATTCGTCTTAGTTGACGTCAGGTTTCTTAACACAAGGTTGCGTCTGCCATGACGCAAATTGTGTCTTTTCCGGATGTTGTTAGTGCCAAAAAAATTCATTTTGCATTGTGCGTCATACTTGGCGCCAAATAATTTATTTTTTTAAACCCCATTTCCTATATGCCTCTTGCTCTTTTTTATGCTCAGAGGGCTATGCTGTTTGCATTTTTTCCCCATTCCTTCCCCATTCCTGAAACTGCCATATAAGGAAATTGATCATTTTGCTTTATATGTTTTTTTTTCTCTTACATTTGCAAGATGTCTCAATCTGATCCTGTCTCAGAAACCACTGTTGGAATCCTGCTGCCTGATAACAGTTCTACCAAAGATAAGTGTATCTGTTGTAAATCTGTGGAGATTATATCTCCAGCTGTAGTATGTAACAGTTGTCATGATAAGCTTTTGCATGCAGAGAATGTATCCTTTAGTACTAGTACAATGCCTGTTGTTCTTTAAACATCTGATGTACATGATATCCCTGTGAATATAAAAGATTTTTATTGCTGATGCGATTCAGAAGGCTTCGTTTGCTATTCCACCTTCTAATAAACATAAAAGGTCTTTTAAAACTTCTCATAATTTCATACCGAATTATCCTCCTCTGATGAGGATATATCTGGTTCAGAAGATCCTTCCTCAGATATTGACACTGACAAATCTGCTTATCTCTTTAAGATGGAGTATATTCGTAAAGAACTGTTGGTTTCTTTGGATATTGAGGATTCTAGTTCTATTGTTACTAAAATTATTAAATGTTTAAATATTGTTTACAAACCTCCTGTGGTTACTCCAGAGGTTTTTCCAGTTCCTGATGCTATTTCTGATATGATTTCTAAGGAATGGAATAAGCCTAATACTTCTTCTATTCCTTCTTTTAGGTTTAAGAATTTGTATCCTTTGCCAGCAGCTAGAGAAAAAATCCCCCAAAGTTGATGGGGCTATTTCTACTTTTGTCAAACTTGCTACTATTCCTATGAGATAGTACTTCTTTTAAGGTTCCTTTAGATAGAAAACTTGAATCTTATCTAAGGAAAGCTTATTTATTTTCTGGCTATATTCTTAGGCCTGCTATATCAATGGCTGATGTTGCAGATGCATTAACTTTTGGTTGGAAAGCTTAGCGCAACAGGAAACAGATTTTGATTTGTCTAGCATTGTTTGCGTGCTTCAACATGCTAATCATTTAATCTGTGATGCTATTTTTGATATCAATAAAATTGATATTAAATCTATGTCTTTAGCTATTTTAACTAGAAGAGCTTTGTGACTTAAATATTGAAATGCTGACATAGTATCTAAGTCTAGATTACTATCTCTTTCTTGCAAAGGTAATATTTTATTTGGTTCTCAGTTGGATTCAATTATCTCAACTATCACTGGGGTGAAGGGAGTTTTTTTGCCTCAGGAAATAATCCTAAGGGTAAATCTAAAACTTTCTAATCATTTTCGTTCTTTTTGACAGAATAAGGAACAGAAAGCCAATCCTTCCCCCAAAGAATATGGTTCCAATTGGAAACCTTCTTCAAGTTGGAATAGATCCAAGCCCTTTAAGAAACGAAAGCTAGCCCACAAGTCTGCATGGAGGTGCAGCCCTCATTTCAGCTCAGCTGGTGGGGGCAGATTTAAATTTTTTTCCAAAACATTTGGTCAGATTCTGTCTAAAATCAGTGGATTCAGAGTATTGTCTTTCAAGGGTATCGAATAGGATTCAGAGTAAGACCTTCTGTGAGAAGATTTTTTTCTCTCACACATCCCAGTAAATCCAGTGAAGGCTCAGGCCTTTATGTATGAAGCCGTCTACTTTCCTGCATTCGCTGGCCCAATAGGCTCGCCTAAGCTCGCCTACCATCGCTGCCACGGACCTGAATATGTTCGCCAAAGTTATCAAAAAAGCTTTTAAGGGCTGGTAAAAGAGCTGGTTACTTGGTAATTTAGAATAGGGTAGGGCATTTTTTTATTTTGGGGGGCTTTATTATTTTATTAGGGGGCTTAGATTAGGTATAACTAGTTTAAACTTCTTGTAATTCTTTTTTATTTTCTGTAATTTAGTGTTTGTTTTTTTGTACTATAGTTTATTTTATTTTATTTTAGGTGATTTTAGGTAATTTATTTAATTTATTTAATGATAGTGTAGTGTTAGGTTTAATTGTAACTTAGGTTAGGATTTATTTTACAGGTAATTTTGTACTTATTTTAGCTAGGTAGTTATTAAATAGTTAATAACTATTTAATAACTATTGTACCTAGTTAAAATAAATACAAAGTTGCCTGTAAAATAAAAATAAATCCTAAAATAGCTACAATATAATTATTAGTTATATTGTAGCTATCTTAGGGTTTATTTTACAGGTAAGTATTTAGTTTTAAATAGGAATAATTTAGTTAATACGAGTAATATTATTTAGATTTATTAAAATAATATTTAAGTTAGGGGGAGTTAGGGTTAGTGTTAGACTTAGGTTTATGGGGTAATAATTTTAATATAGGTGGCGGCAGAATAGGGGGGCAGGATAGGGGTTAATAACTTTAATATAGGTGGCAGCAGGGTCCAGGGGACGGGGGTTAAGGGGTTAACAGGATAACAGGATCCGCAGGATAAGGGTTAATATGTATAATGTAGGTGGCGGCGGGGTCAGGGAGTGGCGGTTTAGGGGTTAACATGTTTAATATAGTTGCGGCGGGGGCCGGGAGCGGCGGTTTAGGGGGTAATAAATTTATTTAATTGCGGCGGTGTAGGGGTGTAGATTAGGGGTGTTTAGACTTGGGGTACATGTTAGGGTGTTCGGTGCAGACATCTCCCATAGGAATCAATGGGATATCGGGCAGCAGCAAACATGAGCTTTCGCTATGGTCAGACTCACATTGATTCCTATGGGATCCGCCGCCTCCAGGGCGGCTGATTGAAATCCAGGTACGCTGGCCCGGAATAGTGGCGAACGTACCTGCTAGTAGTTTAATAACTACCAAAAGTAGTCAGATTGTGCCGAACATGCGTTTGGAACATCTGTAGTGACGCAACCACCAATCTGTGTCAGACTGAGTCCGGCGGATCGTAGGTTACGTCACTATATTCTACTTTTGCCGGGCAGTAGGGGTTGATAACTAAGGCGAATCAGCCTCGTCACAAATACGCTGCGGAATTCCAGCGTATTTGCGGTTGACGGCTTGATAACTAGAGGCCTCAGGCTTTTCTGAAGTGTTTTTCAGATCTGGAGCTTTCAGGGGTAATCATACCAGTTCCGTTTCAGAAACAGGGTCTGGGGTTTTATTCAAATCTATTCATTGTCCCAAAGAAAGAAAATCTATTCAGGCCAGTTCTGGATCTGAAATTTTGAATCGTTTTGTAAGAGTGCCATCTTTCAAATCGTAACTATAAGGACTATTCTGCCTTTTGTTCAGCAAGGTCATTATATGTCCACGATAGGCTTACAGGATGCATATCTTCATATTCCGATTCATCCAGACCACTATCGGTTTCTGAGATTCTGAGAGTAAGACCTTCTGTGAGAAGATTTTTTTCTCTCACACATCCCAGTAAATCCAGTGAAGGCTCAGGCCTTTATGTATGAAGCCGTCTACTTTCCTGCATTCGCTGGCCCAATAGGCTCGCCTAAGCTCGCCTACCATCGCTGCCGCGGACCTGAATATGTTCGCCAAAGTTATCAAAAAAGCTGTTGAGAAGCCGCGCACCAAGTACGGAGCGATGAGCAGCGGACTGTTGTTAACTGACAGTCATCGATCTCGCTGCTCATCGGCTTCTTTGCAACTTTTGTGATAGCCTGTCACTAAGCACCCACATTAAACTACACTGTTTTACCCCAAAAACCGCAGCCCCCGAAGCCCCCCACAACTAAAGTTATTAACCCCTAAACCGCCGCTCCTGGACCCAGCCGCAACTATAATAAATGTATTAACCCCTAAACCGCCGCTCCCGGACCCCGCCGCCACCTGCATTATACCTATTAACCCCTATCCTGCCGCCCACTACACCTCCACCACCTATATTAAAGTTATTAACCCCTATCCTGCGGATCCCGGACCCCGCCGCAAATAAATAAATTGTTTAACCCCTAAATCACCGCACCTGGAGCCCACCGCCACCTATATTAAAGTTATTAACCCCTATCCTGCCCCCCACTACACTGCCGCAACCTACATTAAACTCATTAACCCCTAAACCACCACTCCCAGACCCCGCCGCAACTAAATTAAATTTTAACCCCCAAACCGCCGCTCCCGGACCCCGCCGCCACCTATATTAAAGTTATTAACCCCTATCCTGCCCCTCCTATACCTAAACCTAAGTCTAACACTAACCCTAACCCCCCCTAACTTAAATATTAATTTAATAAATCTAAATAATATTACTCATATTAACTAAATGAATCCTATTTAAAACTAAATACTTACCTGTAAAATAAACCCTAAGATAGCTACAATATAACTAATAATTATATTGTAGCTATTTTAGGATTTATTTTTATTTTACAGGCAACTTTGTATTTATTTTAACTAGGTACAATAGTTATTAAAAAGTTATTAACTATTTAATAACTACCTAGCTAAAATAAGTACAAAATTACCTGTAAAATAAATCCTAACCTAAGTTACAATTAAACCTAACACTACACTATCATTAAATAAATTAAATAAATTACCTACAATTACCTAAAATTAAATAAAATAAAATAAACTATAGTACAAAAACAAACAAACACTAAATTACAGAAAATAAAAAAGAATTACAAGAAGTTTAAACTAGTTATACCTAATCTAAGCCCCCTAATAAAATAATAAAGCCCCCCAAAATAAAAAAAATGCCCTACCCTATTCTAAATTACCAAGTAACCAGCTCTTTTACCAGCCCTTAAAAGCTTTTTTGATAACTTTGGCGAACATATTCAGGTCCGCGGCAGCGATGGTAGGCGAGCTTAGGCGGGCCTATTGGGCCAGCGAATGCAGGAAAGTAGACGGCTTCATACATAAAGGCCTGAGCCTTCACTGGATTTACTGGGATGTGTGAGAGAAAAAAATCTTCTCACAGAAGGTCTTACTCTGAATCCTATTCGATACCCTTGAAAGACAATACTCTGAATCCACTGATTTTAGACAGAATCTGACCAGCTCTTTTACCAGCCCTTAAAAGGGCTTTTTGCGGGGCATTGCCCCAAAGTAATCAGCTCTTTTCCAATAGAATGCGAGCCAATCGGATTGAGCTCACATTCTATTGGCTGTTCCGATCAGCCAATAGAATGCAAGCTCAATCCGATTGGCTGACTGGATCAGTCAATCGGATTGAACTTCAATCTGATTGGCTGATTGAATCAGCCAATCAGAATTTTGCTACCTTAATTCCGATTGGCTGATAGAATCCTATCAGCCAATCGGAATTCGAGGGACGCCATCTTGGATGACGTCCCTTAAAGGAACCTTCATTCGTCGTTCAGTCGTCGGTTGAAGAGGATGGCTCTGCGTCAGCTCCTGATTGAAGACGCCTCCTGGATGAAGACTTGTACCGGATGAAGGACCTCCTCTGCGCACCTTGGATGAAGATTTCGGCCCGGTTGGGTAAAGACGGCTCAAGGTAGGATGATCTTCAGGGGGTTAGCGTTAGGTTTTTTTAAGGGGTGTTTGGGTGGGTTAGAGTAGGGGTATGTGGGTGGTGGGTTTTAATGTTGGGGGGTGTATTTTTTTTCAGGTAAAAGAGCTGATTACTTTGGGGCAATGCCCCGCATTGTAGGTAATTTATTTAATTTATTTAATGATAGTGTAGTGTTAGGTTTAATTGTAACTTAGGTTAGGATTTATTTTACAGGTAATTTTGTACTTATTTTAGCTAGGTAGTTATTAAATATTTAATAACTATTTAATAACTATTGTACCTAGTTATAATAAATACAAAGTTGCCTGTAAAATAAAAATAAATCCTAAAATAGCTACAATATAATTATTAGTTATATTGTAGCTATCTTAGGCCTAGATTTGGAGTTTGGCGTTAGCCGTGAAAACCAGCGTTAGAGGCTCCTAACGCTGGTTTTAGGCTAACTCCGGTATTTGGAGTCACTCAAAATAGTGTCTAACGCTCACTTTTCAGAATCAAGATCAATCCGATTGGCTGATCCAATCAGCCAATCAGATTGAGCTCGCATTCTATTGGCTGATCGGGACAGCCAATAGAATGCAAGCTCAATCTGATTGGCTGATCGAATCAGCCAATCGGATTGAACTTGATTCTGATTGGCTGATTCCATCAGCCAATCAGAATATGCCTACCTTAATTCCGATTGGCTGATAGAATCCTATCAGCCAATCGGAATTCGAGGGACGCCATCTTGGATGACGTCCCTTAAAGGAACCGTCATTCGGCTAGTAGGCGTCGGGAGAAGAGGATGTTCCGCGTCGGAGGTCTGCAAGATGGATCCGGAAGAAAGAAGATTGAAGATGCCGTTGATAGAAGACTTCATCCGGATCATGGACCTCTTCAGCTCCCGCTTGGATGAAGACTTCATCCGGATCATGGACCTCTTCAGCTCCCGCTTGGATGAAGACTTCAGCCGGATCATGGACCTCTTCAGCCCCCCGCTTGGGCTTGGATCAGGACATCGGAGGAGCTCTTCAGGACAGATCGGTGAACCTGGTAGGGTGAAGACAAGGTAGGAAGATCTTCAGGGGCTTAGTGTTAGGTTTATTTAAGGGGGGTTTGGGTTAGATTAGGGGTATGTGGGTGGTGGGTTGTAATGTTGGGGGGGGGTATTGTATGTTTTTTTTTACAGGCAAAAGAGCTGAATTTCTTGGGGCATGCCCCGCAAAGGGCCCTGTTCAGGGCTGGTAAGGTAAAAGAGCTTTGAAATGTAGTAATTTAGAATAGGGTAGGGCATTTTGTTATTTTGGGGGGTCTTTGTTATTTTATTAGGGGGCTTAGAGTAGGTGTAATTAGTTTAAAATTGTTGTAATATTTTTCTTATGTTTGTAAATATTTTTTTATTTTTTTTAACTTAGTTCTTTTTTATTTTTTGTACTTTAGTTAGTTTATTTCATTGTAGTTATTTGTAGGAATTGTATTTAATTTATTTATTGATAGTGTAGTGTTAGGTTTAATTGTAGGTAATTGTAGGTATTTTATTTAATTAATTTAATGATAGTATAGTGTTAGGTTTAATTGTAACTTAGGTTAGGATTTATTTTACAGGTAATTTTGTTATTATTTTAACTAGGTAACTATTAAATAGTTCTTAACTATTTAATAGCTATTGTACCTGGTTAAAATAATTACAAAGTTGCCTGTAAAATAAATATTAATCCTAAAATAGCTACAATGTAATTATAATTTATATTGTAGCTATATTAGGATTTATTTTACAGGTAAGTATTTAGCTTTAAATAGGAATAATTTATTTAATAAGAGTTAATTAATTTTGTTAGATTAAAATTATATTTAATTTAGGGGGGTGTTAGTGTTAGGGTTAGACTTAGCTTTAGGGGTTAATACATTTATTATAGTAGCGGTGAGCTCCGGTCGGCAGATTAGGGGTTAATGTTTGAAGTTAGGTGTCGGCGATGTTAGGGAGGGCAGATTAGGGGTTAATACTATTTATTATAAGGTTAGTGATGCGGATTAGGGGTTAATAACTTTATTATAGTAGCTCTCAGGTCCGCTCGGCAGATTAGGGGTTAATAAGTGTAGGCAGGTGGAGGCGACGTTGAGGGGGGCAGATTAGGGGTTAATAAATATAATATAGGGGTCGGCGGTGTTAGGGGCAGCAGATTAGGGGTACATAAGGATAATGTAAGTAGCGGCGGTTTACGGAGCGGCAGATTAGGGGTTAAAAATAATATGCAGGGGTCAGCGATAGCGGGGGCGGCAGATTAGGGGTTAATAAGTGTAAGGCTAGGGGTGTTTAGACTCGGGGTACATGTTAGGGTGTTAGGTGCAGACGTAGGAAGTGTTTCCCCATAGCAAACAATGGGGCTGCGTTAGGAGCTGAACGCGGCTTTTTTGCAGGTGTTAGGTTTTTTTTCAGCTCAAAAAGCCCCATTGTTTCCTATGGGGGAATCGTGCACGAGCACGTTTTTGAGGCTGGCCGCTTGCGTAAGCAACTCTGGTAGCCTAAAGCACCCTTTTTGTGGACTCTCAATACCAGAGTTATTTTTATGGTGCGGCCAGAAAAAAGCCAGCGTTAGCTACGCGGGTCGTTACCGACAAAACTCCAAATCTAGCCATTAGGGATTATTTTACAGGTAAGTATTTAGTTTTAAATAGGAATAATTTAGTTGGATCTGAAATTTTGAATCGTTTTGTAAGAGTGCCATCTTTCAAATCGTAACTATAAGGACTATTCTGCCTTTTGTTCAGCAAGGTCATTATATGTCCACGATAGGCTTACAGGATGCATATCTTCATATTCCGATTCATCCAGACCACTATCGGTTTCTGAGATTCTAATTTCTAGGATTACAAATTTGTCGCTTTTCCATTTGGCCTAGCGACAGCTCCAAGTTTTTTCTCAAAGGTACTTGGTGTCCTACTTTCTGTATTCAGAGAACAGGGTATTGCAGTGTTCCTTATTTGGATAATATCTTGGTACTAGCTTAGTCTTTACATTCTGCCGAATCTCACACAAATCAACCAGTATTGTTTCTTCAAAGACATGGTTGGAGGATCAATTTACCGGAAAGTTCCTTGATTCCTCAGACAAGGGTCACCTTTTTAGGTTTTCAGATAGATTCAGTGTCCATGACTCTGTCTCTAAAAGGCAAGAGACGAATGAAATTGGTTTCAGCTTGTCAAAACCTTCAGTCTCAATCATTCCCTTTGCTTGTTTTGATATAAGACTTCTTCAGCTTTGTATGCTGGATCAATGGTGCAGGGATTATTCAAGGATATCACAGTCAATATCCTTAAATCCCAACGTTCGACTCTCTCTGTCTTGGTGGTTAGACCACCATCGTTTAGTTCAAGGGGCCTCTTTTGCTCGTCCAACCTTTACTGTAATCACAACAAATGCAAGTCTTTCAGGTTAGGGAGCTGTCTGAGGATCTCTGTCAGCACAAGGAGTTTGGAAACCTCAAGAGGCGAGGTTACCAATTAATATTTTAGAACTTTGTGCTATTTTCAGGGCTCTTCAGGTTTGGCCTCTGTTGAAGAGAGAATCATGTATTTGTTCTCAGACAGACAATATCACAACTGTGGCATATGTCAATCATCAGGGTGGGACTCACAGTCCCCTAGCTATGAAATAAGTATATTGGATACTTTCTTGGGCGGTATCCAACTCTTGTCTAATTTCTGCGGTACATATCCCAGGTATAGTCAATTGGAAAGCGGATTATCTCAGCCATCAGACTTTACATCCGGGGGAGTGGTCTCTCCATCCAGGTGTGTTTTTTTCAGATTGTTCAGATGTGGGTTCTTCCAGAAATAGATCTGATGGCTTCCCATCTAAACAAGAAACTTCCCAGGTACTTGTTCAGTACCAGGGATCCTCAGGCGGAGTCGGTGGATGCGTTAGCAGTTCTTTGGTTTTACCAACCTGCTTA
The DNA here is from genome assembly GCF_027579735.1 of Bombina bombina. Lineage (NCBI taxonomy): Eukaryota > Metazoa > Chordata > Amphibia > Anura > Bombinatoridae > Bombina > Bombina bombina. Next base: position 309,921 of record NW_026511204.1, on the reverse strand, counting down.
TATTTTCAAACCTCTAGTTCTTCTTCCAAGAGTGATCTCCAAGATTATCATGAAACAATTGTTTGTGTTTCTGGTAGTACCAGCATGGCCTCACAGGTTTTGGTATGCGGATCTTGTTCGGATGTCCAGTTACCAACCTTGGACACTTCCTTTAAGTCCAGACATTTTGTCTCAAGGTCCGTTTTTCCATCAGGATCTCTTTAAATTTGAAGGTATGAAAATTGAACGCTTAGTGCTTAGTCATAGAGGTTTCTCTGACTCAGTGATTAATACTATGTTACAGGCTCGTAAATCTGTTTCTAGGAAGATTTATTATCGAGTTTGGAAGACTTTTATTTTATTTTACAGTTTCTTCAGGATGGTTTGTAACATAGTAACATAGTAACATAGTAGATAAGGTTGAAAAAAAGACTGAAGTCCATCGAGTTCAACCTATACAAATCTAAAATACTTACAAAAAGCTCCAGTTAAGCTTAAATAACCCCATTAAAATGTGACCCATTTAATACTAGCAATCATATCCATGAATTTTGTTTATATACAGAAATTTATCCAGACTATTTTTAAATGTATCTATGGTATTGGCATTCACTACCTCCTTTGGTAATGAGTTCCACAATTTTATTGCTCTTACAGTGAAAAAACGTTTCCGTTGCAGGAGATTAAATCTCCTTTCCTCCAACCTTAAATTATGACCTCTTGTCAGAACCAATTTTCTTGGAATAAAAAGAGCTTCTGCCATCTCTGTATATGGGCCTTGAATATATTTATATAAAGTAATCATGTCACCTCTCAAGCGCCTTTTTTCTAAAGAGAACAGACCCAGTTTGGCTAGCCTCTCCTCATAGGTTAATTTCTCCAATCCCCTTATTAGCTTTGTGGCCCTTCTCTGAACTTTTTCTAGTTCTGCAATATCTTTTTTAGCAATCGGTCCCCAGAACTGCACTCCAAACTCAAGGTGAGGTCTTACCAGGGCTTTATATAATGACAGAATTATGCTTTCCTCCCTTGAATCAATGCCTCTTTTAATACATGCTAGTATCTTATTAGCCTTTGAAGCCGCTGCCCTGCATTGTGCACTCATCTTTAGCTTGTTATCTATTACTAGATAAAGATTTGTCTGCAAGTTCCTTGAAGGGACAAATATCTGTTCTTTCTGTTTTATTTCACAGAAAGATTGCTAAGCTTCCTGATATTCACTGTTTTATACAGGCTTTGGTCCATATCAAGCCTGTCATTAAATCAATCTCTCCTCCTTGGAGTCTTAATTTGGTTTTGAAGGCTTTACAGGCTTTTCCATTTGAGCCTATTCATTCTTTGGATATTAAACTACTTTCTTGGAATGTTTTGTTCCTTTTGGCTATCTCTTCTGCTAGAAGAGTTTCCCAATTATCTGCTCTTTCTTCTGAGTCTCCTTTTCTGATTTTCCATCAGGATAAGGCGGTTTTGCGGACTTTATTTGAATTTCTTCCTGAGGTTGTGAATTATAATAACATTAAATAGGGAAATTGTTGTTCCCTCTTTGTGTCCTAATCCTAAGAATTCTTTGGAGATATCCTTACATTCTTTGGATGTTGTTAGAGCTTTGAAATATTATGTTGAAGCTACTAAAGATTTCAGGAAGACCTCCAGTCTATTTGTTGTCTTTTCTGGTTCTAGGAAAGGTCAGAAAGCTTCTGCCTTTTCCTTGACATCTTGGTTAAAGCTTTTGATTCATCAGGCTTATTTGGAGTCGGATAGCAGAAAAAAGTGTATATGGAGGAGCGCTCAAGCTTAAGGTGTATGAATGCAAGTCAATAATATCATAAGAGTAGATAATAAAAATGTGGCTTTGCCAAATTTATTAAAAATTAAACAAATTAAAAATGAACAAATTAAAAACAATGACCATAAATCTATATTGAAATTGGACGTCTCCGATATGTAGAGGGCTAGAAAAAAGAAAACTTATTAATAGTTGCCACCATAGGGAAAGAAAGTCTCTGATGTAGATTTTAACCAGATTTCAGATAAATATAGGGGCCCCCAGTAGTAAGTCACTAAAAACTTGATCCCAAGCTCTGGTAATAACTGGATGTGTATTACCTTTTCTTCCAAGTACTGTTTCCGACTCAAACGGCTTCCAAAACTTCACCTCCATAAAGGCGCGTGTGTGACTGATGACGTCACAGAACGTGGGCGCTGTCTCCAACCCGTGGATCCTATAGGTCAGGACCATTTTTGTAGCGGAGGAATAGCAGCCTCTTATATTGCAGGAAGAAACAACAGTGAAGTATCCGCTCTTAGTGCGAGTTGCACGCAAGATAACTGTAATCAAATGGCAATATCGACTTAATGTAGATGCCTTGCAGCAGCCTTGTAACAGCCTTGAAAGTAATCTTTATGGGTTCAGGATCTTCCGTGGCTGGTTTAGACTCTGTATTCAAAGCTTAATGTCCAAAGCACATCAGGGACAATCTTTGCCTCATGGTGGTAGTTTTGTCCTTCTTGGAAACAATAAAATATAGTATAACAAAGAAGAGTTGTAACTCTATCATCAACGCGTTTCTCCCTCTTACAGGGCTTTTTAAAGATGAGTCTGCTATGGTCACAGCCTTCCTTTATACATCAGCCTTCCTTTATACATCAAGCCAGCATATGGTTTCTATGCAAATGGAGTGGTATTGGCAACATTGTGGGCAACCTTGTATAGCCATCATTACTACTAAAAAAGTGACAGTTTACATCAAAAGATACATATATAAGTAAGTGTAATTTTCACAAACAAAGTAACACTGCTTCCCAATATTGTATAGCAGCTGACAACCTTAAAAAAATTGTGATGTATTTATCAAACGTTGTGTGACGAGTGAAATTGTACATATTATCTGACATATATTACTAAAAGCAGTAAACTGCAGATAGATACTAATAGTGGACCTTATCCACTAAGATGTATAGTTTAATCATTATTTAGTAAGAAAAAGAAAGAAAAGAATAAAAAATATAAAGATAGTTTTAGTAGTGATATGTTAATCTAGTACAAACGGTGAGCTATCTAACTCTGAGTTTAAACCAGCAGGGTATAATGTGTCATACTTATATATGTATTCAGCTTCTTTTATAAGTAGAACTTTGTCTATATCCTCTCCCCTCCAGTTACATTTTACATGTTTTATTCCCCAATATTTCAGATCCTTTATTCTCCCATTATGGACCTCTTTAAAATGTTTGTAGAGTCTGGTGTCTTCTCTTTTCTTCTCTATACAGAGAAGGTGCTCCCTAATTCTGTCTCTTATCATCCTTTTGGTTTCCCCAAAAAATAATTGGATTGCAAGTACACTGTAGTATGTATATAACCCCTTTAGTTGTACATCTGATAAGATCTTTTATTGGAAATATTTCTCCTGTCGGGGGGATTTCTAATGAGACTCTCATACAGCTATGTTGGCAGGCCTTACATGAATTACATGGAAAAAAAACGGAAACCTTCTTTCCAGACAAATCTTTGTATGTATGGGCCTGTCTCTTATTATCCTGGAATGCACTAGGTGCTAGCATTAGCTTCAAATTCTTTGACTTCCTAAATATGAGTTTAGGTCTATTGGCAAGTTTCTTCCCTATAATAGGGTCTGACTGTAATATATGCCAGTGCCTATTCAGAATCTTCCTCATAATACCATGGTCGTTGCTGTAATCAGTGATAAAAGGAGTGTCAATTATGTCTTTCTTGTCCTCAGTGTATTTCTGTTTGTATGTGAGAAGTGTTTTCCTCTCTGTCAGTCTAGCTCTTTCTACTGCTTTGTTCACTAAATCTTCATTTTATCCCCTATCCCTGAACTTCTCAACAAGGGTTCCTGTTTTGTCCTCAAAATCAGATAATCTGGAACAGTTCTTTCTAATCCTTAGGGCCTCTAATACAGGGATATTGTCCTTCCATTGTTGTAAATGGCAGCTCTCTGAATGTATAAAGCTGTTTGAATCTACCTCCTTAAAGTGTGTCTTTGTTTCAAAGGAGTTGCCAACCACCATAATCTCTAAGTCAAGGAAAGTGATGGTTTCTTTACTATAATTATGGGTATATTTTAGACCCCTATCATTTTCATTCATGTTTATGAGCATATTATTTAAGTCTAATTCAGAACCCCTCCAGATAATTAACATATCGTCAATATATCTCCTATAGAGCACAAGGTTTGCACCATAGCTACTCTCATGGAAGAAAGTTTCTTTCCAGCTACCCACAAACAGGTTAGCATAGCTTGGTGCAAACCTTGTGCCCATAGCTGTCCCCTCAATTTGGAGATAAAAATTCTTGTCAAATACAAAATAGTTATTGTTTAGTATAAACGCTATGCTTTTTAGCAAGAAGTCTGTCCTGATTTTATTCCTAAATCTGCATCTAAGAACCTTTTGACAGCTGTTATACCTTTTTTATGATCAATCACTGTATACAGTGAGGTAATGTCACAAGTTACTAAGAATAGGTTTTCTTCCCAATTTATCGTATCCAAAATATTTAGTACCTGGGTAGAGTCTCTTAGATAGGAGTCTAAATTCCTGACATACTTCTGTAGGAAGGAGTCCACGTATTGGGAGAGATTGGATGAGAGTGCCCCTATTCTGGAGATAATCGGCCTTCCGGGGGGGGGGGGGGGGTTATTAAAATTTTTATGGATTTTGGGTAGGAAGTAGAAAACTGGGACCATAGGATACCTAGGGTCCAAGAAATCCATTTCCTTTGCAGTTAGAATTCACAAATTTTTCCCTTCCATAATAATTTTCTTTAATTTAGCTGTAAATTTATTAGTAGGATTTAGTTCAAATTTTTTGTATGTTTTGGTATCATTAAGGAGTCTTAAGGACTCAGTTTTATAGTAACTGGTATCCATGACCACAATCCCACCGCCCTTGTCGGCGGGCTTTATGGTCACGTTACCATTCCTTTTTAAATTGTCCAATACCAATCTATCTTGTTTACTCATATTGGTTTTCTTATACTGGGATGATTGACTTTCTTGAGATCCTTGAGTACCATTAACTCAAGGCTCAAGGTCTTGATAAAGGTCTCTTTGTGACCAAAACGCGTTGACTGGTAAGCACAATTTCATTTTCTATTGATCTAAAAACAATCTACACCATCATATCTTTCTTTTACAGAAGGATCATCCAGGGATTATAACAAAATATTTGCCAAGAAGATAGAATTTTGGGTTGGAAAACGGCTAGCAAGTACTGACACTGCTATTCAGTATAAAACACTTGGAAAATCACCATAACTATTGCTGTTAGGCTTCACAACACTTTAAGGATTATTGTTTTTTCTTAAAGAGACACACTACTTATAATTTATTGTTGGATTATTTTTTCTATTAAGTTTTCACTGTTGGACTATTTTTTGGACTATTATTTACATTTATATAAGTTACTATTTGAACACACCACAATGTTTTTGTAAATTTTTGGTTTTTCATTTTTCACAATCTTTGTTCTTAATTCACGTTTTTTGAAGATCAATCTATTTTTTGACCATTAATAATTTTTGTACACTAATTTTTGCACACAACTTTTTTGATACACATTTTTTACATTGGCTTATTGCTGTCACAATATTTTTTACTTGACAATGCGTATGTGTTAAACACACAGTTAAAGGTCTTACTCAGAGCCTTACACATTAGTCACTATTGGCAAAATTTAGGAGCATTGCATAGAATCGAGAACATTATTGGTTAGATAATATTATATAACTGACTAATATATTTCACCTATTATGTGTATGTGGTAAACACAAAGTTGAATTTTTGTTGTGAGCCTTATACTTCATTTGGAATTTTTTAGGAATATTTTTTAAGAGCAATGTTTGCACAATTTTAAAGGCCATATCTGCTATTTAACTATTTGTTTTAACTATTCATTTAGCTATTATTGCTGTATAAATTTGATTGTTTATACATGGATCCATGTTTGTAACTTATTTGTGTACTCAATAAATTGTTTATTGTAATCATTTGATAATATTGCATTAGGTCCAGACCCAGCCTTCGTATAGTTGGCGCTTTGGTATACCTTATTAGTGAATTAAAAACCCATAAATGGGAAAATATAGGAAGGATCAGGAGGGAAACTGGTAGGGAGATTCTTACAATCAATACATGTGTTAGCTTAGCTAAGTGTTAATGGGGTACTGGAATAGTGAGCATAAGCTTTAGTAATCTCTAAATTATGCTGAACCCAAATTGGGAAACACAGGCTTATCTTGAATAATGTGATTGAGATAGGCATTTGATAAATCAAATGACAGAGAGCCGCGTTTATCAGATTCCAGGCACCACAATAAATTATAAGGTAGGTGTTGGTTTAAGAACCCGAATTGCACCAAATTTATTGCCTGAGAATTGATAATTACTAAGGCTGTAGTTGCAAATATATTAATTTACGCCTAATAACCATCCATTGGTTCAGACTAATAAATTTGATGAATCTTTAAATGAGCATATATAAATATATAGTGACAGCTTGAAGCTTATTATTATTCATAAAGTTAAAATGGTATTGCGGCTTCAGTGGGTTTTAATACCCAAATAGCACTCGTTGAGTATCTACAGATTAAATAAGATAAGTTATTGCGATCACACTGCGAAGCATGATACGCCAAATATTATAGTAATATTCCCATTTTATAAGTCGCAAATTAATATATTTGCAACTACAGCCTTAGTAGTTAAATGGGAATATTACTATAATAACGTTCAGAGGGAAAGAGGGTCATTTGGCTTATCACGCTTTGCAGTGTGACCGCAGTAACTTATCCTATTTAAATTGTAGATACTCAACCGAGTGCTATTTGGGTATTAAAACCCACTCCAGCCGCAATACCAGTGTATCTTTCTGAATAATAATAAGCTGCAAGCTATCACTATATATTTATATACGCTCATTTGAAAGATTCCTTAACTTTATTAGTCTGAACCAATGTATGGTTATTATTAGGAGTAAATTAATATATTTGCAACTACAGCCTTAGAAGTTATCAATTCTCAGGCAATAAATTTGGTGCAATTCGGGTTCTTAAACCAACACCTACCTAATAATTTATTGTGGTGCCTGGAATCTAATAAACGCGGCTCCCAATCACATTATTCAAGATAAGCCTGTGTTTTCCAAGATAAAGTGCAGGTACTACCAATCTATTTAAAACAGAGCAGCAAACAGTGTAAATATAGCCAAACACAAATTGAAGTAAAGTAAGTCGCCAGACCTCAAGCTTTATAGCCGTCATTAGGGTTTGCATAAGTGGAATTACAGATACATAAGGCATGATCTGGTTGTAGTGTCTAAGTCTCATAAACAGTTATAGTAAAAAGTGTACAGACCACTGTTAATAAGTATACCCATCTAGCAATCAATGTCCCATAGCTAATTTAACCTACTCCATACAGGAGAAACAGCTTAATATTGTACAATGATCAGTAGAACTGTCCCATAGATGTTGTGAGGCAAGTCTGTAGAATGCGAAGCAGAAGATAGCCATGAGGTGCTGTGTGCCCCGTCGCTTCATCCCAGACTGGTGCCAAAGCCAGAGGCATGTGGGGCAATCTAGAAAGTTTAACAGTGATTAGTAGGAAAATCATCAGCTGATTCATCTGTGTGGGTGGGACCCTGAGGAGATGTGCAATGCCCCCTCCAAATGTCACTTGCGGATCCACTGTTGCCAGTTGGCCACACAAGAGCCCTTTCCAAACTGGACAAAACAGATTGCTCCTTCCTCAGTTCTGGTCTGTGCACCACACTGGGCGTAGCCAGAATCCGGCTCCATCTCAACTCCTTCCTCCCGGCCAATTTGTTTGGTCGACTGCCCAGAGGTAAGCTTATCTTCAAAATTAAAATGGGTGGCTTGTAATAGAGACCAAGTTGCCATGTTCCTGCGTACCACACCGGGCGGAGCCAGAATCCGGCTCCATCTCAACTCCTTCCTCCCGGCCATGCTATTCGGTTGACTGCCCAGAGGTAAGCTCACCTTCAACATCAAATGGGCGGCTTGTAATAGAGACCAAGTTGCCATCTTCCTGTGTAGGGGTGAGTGATATTACATTGTGCGGTTTCATAGTAGGAATGAGGGTCACAATAAGTCACTCTTCCAGCTTCTGAAAATGCCCCATTAGTAGTTCTTGCAATTGACTTAAGAAGTAGTTGTCCATTATTTTGACCAAATAAGAGTGTATGTAGATATAGAGCCCGTACTGCAGTGACAGGCAAGATAGCACTGCTACTTACAGTGGAACAAATGAGATAACGCTTGTGGGGTGAAGTGTGAGACCGCTTTCCTTCACTCCTCAACCTCAGTAAATCTCAGTAAATCTCCGGAATCCTCCGGAAACATATAAAACAAATCCTTAAGATGTTATGAGGCAGTTTCTACACATATTATAAGTCTCTGATGAAGCGCATGTACGCATGCACGAAACGCGTCAGACAATATGGAGCACCTTACTGACCATTACAGGTTCTGCTCCAATAAACTTTTGGATTCACTACCTTTGGGACTCACTGCCTCATTTTTCTTTACCACATATTATAAGTGGATGTTTCAGCTTGTTCAAGCTATCAAAATCACAACCTATTATGGCTGCTGCCCAGAAATCCACCTCCAGAGCATGTCATTTTAAACAACTTTCTAATTTAATTATATTATTAATGTTCTTAGTTCTGTTGGTATCTTTTGTTGGAAGGCAGGGATGTAAGCTTATAAATGTGCACATGCCTTGAGCACTATATACCTTGTTATCCATTTACCAAAACAATAGATAGCAGTACTATTTCCAGCCATGTAATGCTCCAGACACCTACCTAGGTGTCCCTTCAACAAAGAATACAATGAGAATTAAATAATTATGCTAATAGAAGTAAATTGGAATCTTTAAAAAATGTATGCTCTGTCTGAATCACAAAATATTTTTGGGGGGGTTTCATTTCCCTTTAAAGGGATACTAAACCCAATTTTTTTCTTTCATGATTCAGATAAAGCATACAATTAAGCATGCAATGTAAAGCTTAGGAGCCGGCCCATTTTAGGTTTAGCACCCTGAATATTAGGGATAGACCAATATCGTTTTTTTCAGGGCCAATACCGATACTGATTATTGACCGCACTTCAGGCCGATAACCGATAACAGGGGCCGATATTCTGTACATTTAAAGTTTTGAAAAATCAACACAATTTCTATACAAAACTGGTATAAACTGAACATGCTTATTAAATTTTTAAACATTAACAGTAAACAACTGGGAAAAATAAAGTGCTTGAAAATTAACTTATTAAATGGATTCCCAAAACATAGAAAAATGGCAATAATCCCTTTTAAACTGCACACTGATATAAAATTGTATTTAAGTAACTACTGCAAAGCTAGACACTACACGATTTCTTTAATACGCCCAGTTAAGTAGAAAAACATTATAGTGCAGAAAGCATAACATTTCAGCATGTTCTCCTGTTAAACGGCTTCTGTTTTTTTAATATATTGCTGCCACTTCACTAAAAACACGCTCACTTGGTACACTTTACAGGTTAAAAGTAAAGTAAAAAAATATATATATACTGCCATTTGAAAGGGAAAGAAAGGACATGCTGGAAGATCAGTGCTAGATTTATTTATTTGCTTTAATTTTTAATATACTCATAGATTTACTGAATTGCAAATACCTTCCCTGGTACTGAGGAGTGGATTATAAATTTCTTTATTATGTCACTTATGGGCAGTTTTATACATGTGTAACAGCGCCACCTAATGGCCAGAGCATTGTTATTCACTGCTAGAGAATATTGATACTAGTCTCCTATACTACATAGCTTTCTACTCAAGATTTGTTGTTGTGGACATTTAATTGATGTGAATGAACTATAATTTAAAAAAAAAAAAAATCTATGCCCATGAAAGGGGAAAATAAAATATTTAAATTAAAAAATCGTCAAATATAGCAGCTTTAGTGAAATATTTTGCAAATTTGTAAAATGTATCAGATGGCAACAAATAGTGTTCTATCTGTGACAGCAATTAGCAAGCAGATTGATTTTATGTATTGCTGACCCCTATGAGCAAATCAAAAGTAATTTAACTCTGTGTACTTCAGGGAAACTATGTAGCTTTAAGTGCCACGTAAAGATCACATTTTCCATTTCACAAATCATATATGTTTGTTTAAGCAAGACCATCTACAGGCTGTAGTGATGTCGCGAATAGTTTGCCGGCGAATAGTTCCTGGCGAACATAGCATGTTCGTGTTCGCCGTGGCGGGCGAACCTAGGCGATGTTCGATCCGCCCCCTATTCTTTATCATTGAGTAAACTTTGAACCTCTACCTCACAGTTAGAAGACACATTACAGCCAATCAGCAGCAGACCCTCCCTCCCAGACCCTCCCACCTCCTGGACAGCATCCATTTTAGATTCATTTGGAAGCTGCATTCTTAGTGAGAGGAGGGATAGTGTAGCTGCTGCTGATTTAATAGAGAAATCGATAGCTAGGCTAGTGTATTCAGTGTCCACTACAGTCCTGAAGGACTCATCTGATCTCTGCTGTAAGGACAGCACCCCAAAAAGCCCTTTTTAGGGCTAGAACATCAGTCTGCTTTTTTTTTTTTCCTGTGTAATCTAATTGCAGTTGATGCCTGCCAGCGTGTGTGTCAGGCTTACAGCGTATACTGTGCCCACTTGCCCAGTGCCACCACTCATATCTGGTGTAACAGTTGTGTACATTTAAAAAAAAACAACACTTTTTTGACTGTGAAATAATAGCAGACAGCTGCCAGTACCCAAGATGGCCGCCAATAAGGCAGATGGGGAGGGTTAGAGAGCTGTTTTGGGGGGGATCAGGGACTTTGGGGGCTAAGGGGGGATGCTACACCACAGCATATGTAAATATGCTAAAAAAAAATAATAATTTAAAACCTTTTATTGTAGTACTGGCAGACTTTCTGCCAGTACTTAAGATGGCGGGGACAATTGTGGGGTGGGGGAGGGAAGGGAGCTGTTTGGGAGGGATCAGGGGGTCTGATGTGTCAGGTGGGAGGCTGATCTCTACACTAAAGCTAAAATTAACCCTGCAAGCTCCCTACAAAATACCTAATTAACCCCTTCACTGCTAGCCATAATACACAAGTGATGCGCAGCAGCATTTAGCGGCCTTCTAATTACCAGAAAGCAATGCCAAAGTCATATATGTCTGCTATTTCTGAACAAAGGGGATCCCAGAGAAGCATTTACAACCATTTGTGCCATAATTGCACAAGCTGTTTGTAAATAATTTCAGTGAGAAACCTAAAATTGCGAAAAAAAAATAAGTTTTTTTTAAATTTGATCGCATTTGGCGGTAAAATGGTGGCATGAAATATACCAAAATGGGCCTAGATCAATACTTTGGGTTGTCTACTACACTACATTTAAGCTAAAATTAACTCTACAAGCTGCCTACATACTCCCTAATTAACCCCTTCACTGCTGGGCATAAAACACGTGTGGTGCGCAGTGGCATTTTGCAGCCTTCTAATTACCAAAAAGCAACGCCAAAGCCATATGTCTGCTATTTCTGAACAAAGGGGATCCCATAAAAGCATTTACAACCATTTATGCCATAATTGCATAAGTTGTTTGTAAATAATTTCTGTGAGAAACCTAAAGTTTGTGAAAAAGTGAACAATTTTTTTTTATTTGATCGCATTTGGCGGTGAAATGGTGGCATCAAATATACCAAAATGGGCCTAGATCAATACTTTGGGTTGTTTACTACACTACACTTAAGCTAAATTAACTCTACAAGCTGCCTACATGCTCCCGAATTAACCCCTTCACTGCTGGGCATAAAACATGTGTGGTGCGCAGTGACTTTTAGCAGCCTTCTAATTGCCAAAAAGCAACGCCAAAGCCATATAAGTCTGCTATAATGGCATGTCTGGCACACAGTGTTGGGGCAAGGGTCCACCTGACCACTGATACCTGGTCTGCAAAGCATGGTCACAGGGCAGGTATATCACCTACACTGCCCACTGTGAAGCGGGCGTAACCCTTACACTACCTGATCTATACAACATCATACCTGATGTTTTAAAGCAGGTTATTCCAAAAAATTTAGGAACGTTAGGTGATTTATGCCCTTTATGGATTAAAACCAGACTCTGCATCAACTATGTAATTTTCCATGGGAGTTTTGCCATGGATCCCCCTCTGGCACGCCACAGTCCAGGTGTTAGTCCCCTTGAAACAACTTTTCCATCACTATTGTGGCCACTGGCCAGAAAGAGTCCCTGTGGGTTTTAAAATTCGCCTGCCTATTGAAGTCTATGGCGGTTCGCCCGTTCGCGAACTTTTGCGGAACCAAATTTTTAGGTTTGCGACATCACTAACAGGCTGCGATTGGGGGTATGGTAGTTGGTAACTGAGCTCCCAGGAACACCTGGGCTTGGACTCTGTTATCAGTGCTATTTATTATTAGATGCTATGCTATGTCCAGCTTATACAGTATGTGCTATAGATGATTTGTGATGATTTGTGTCACTTAAAACTACATAGTTTCCCTGAAGTACAGAGAGCTAAATTTTGTTTGATTTGCTCCATATCGGTAATATCAGTAAATTTCTGGCCGATACTGATTATTTCAGAAATTCCAAATATCGTCCCTAATAATCGTCCGCTCCGATATATCGGTCTAGCCCTACTGGATAGCGCTTGCTTATTGGTGAGTACATTTAGCCAACAATAAGCAAGCACAACCCAGGTTCTGAACCAAAAATGGGCCGGCTCCTAAGCTTTACATTCCTGCTTTTTAAATAAATATAGCAAGATAATTAAGAAAAATTGATAATAGGAGTACATTAGAAAGTTGTTTTATATTACATGCTCTATCTAAATCATTAAAAAATTGGGTTTAGTATCTCTTTAATTGTTTTACACGCCAAAGACACACCTTGAAGTCTTTCTAAACAGAGCGTGATGTTTATCTTAGCTCCTTGCTGCAACCAATTAGATATAAATAAGCTCCTGCACTCATCAGTCAGTCACTGTGTATCACCTAGGATTGTCAGGGTTCTGAATTATGGTCAATCCATTACAGCCTTTCTGGAGCAGTATTAAAACTAGAGAATGAATAAATACTGAAAGTGCATGTTTGTGAGCATTATTAAACGTTTTACTTACATATTGGGACAGACACTGCCTTAAAATAGTGCAAAGTCACATTTTGTTTTACACAGTTCAGTTTTACTTTTTGCATAATTGCTACTGTAAAGGGTGTTAAACTCCGCTGTCTGTGTTATTCTGTGGATCCTATTTAACAATAGACATTCAACTTTAGACAGTGTGATTAAAACAAAGTCGACAAAAGTTACAATTAAATATACTTTATTAAAAATAAATAAATATATATACGTATATTACAGCCCCCGGCAAAAGTTCAGCATCTTGAAAAAATAAATCGAAGTTTGTTACGGCTGCCGTTTACAGCCCATTTCTGAACACTGACAGACAGACAATAAAACCAATCATAACTTAGCTCTTCAGGGCGCCTAACCACTCAGAAGCTCGAGAGATGTTAACAAGTGAGACAGAGAAAACAACAGACACCGACCGTGTGTGTAACGGTGAGTTGTGGTCTCCCGGTGTGGCTCCTTTGTAGTGCTAGTGAATGGCTGTCAAGGTAAAGGCAGGTGTAGGGTGTGCACAGGGCGGAAGTACGTGTTGTGATGTCCTTATCACATTTTGTTTACTGAACTACGTGAGATGTTACTTTAGCTGCTAGCAGTGTCTGCTGGGACTTTCCTTTATGTGTCACCCCTTATGGCTGCTCTATATATTAGGTATGTGGTGGAATGGATTGTTTACATGTAGGGTTGCAGCGATTCTCACGCAAGTATCATTGATGGTGTCAATGGGATTTGTTCGCCTGATAGTTTAGGTTTTAATTATATACAACATACTTTTATTATCTATGTAGTTATTAATCTGAGTCCATAAATACAATTTTACAAACTTCTGACTGCCTTTAGCTGCATGCATTAACATTTTGTATTTCACATGTTAAACTTAAAATACACAGTAATGCAGCTATAGTTTAGATTGTAAGTCCTAACTAAACAGGACGTTTTTTCTAATGCCTGTTTATATATATATATATATATATATATATATATATATATATATATATATGTTTTTCTTTTTTACCATGACTTAATATCATTGTGCTCCCTACTCAATAAATGATAATAATAATAATTTAAGGGATATTGGAGTGCTGCATTGATGTATCAGTTCATAGTCTGTAGGAGCACTGTATTGCAGCAAAGCATTTGAAATATGTGTGCTTTGTTGATGCATATTTTAACTTGTTTTTGCACCCTCCAGCCTGCTCACCTGTTGTACCATTTTTTTGTATCATGCAGTTTTTTTTTTCTATAAGTCTTGACTGGGGGGACATGTGGACTAGCAAGAAGCCGCACAACTTGGATAAGATTAAATATTAAGATACACCTTTCTTCTCTAACTAAAAGCAACACTAGTATGTTAAATAGATAGTAAACATCTTGTAATTACAAGCCATTCCCTGTAGCATTGCTATAGAACCGGGGTCAGCAAATTTGGCACCCCAGATGTTTTGGAACTACATTTCCCATGATGCTCAGACACACTTTAGACTGGCCGACTATAATGGGAAATGTAGTTCCGAAACATCTGGAGTGCCAAGGTTGCTGACCCCTGCTATAGAATAACAAATTAGCAAAGTCTATATATTGACACCTACATTTTTTTCTTTCATGATTTAGATAGAGCATGCAATTTTTAAACAACTTTCTAATTTACTCCTATTATCAATTTTTCTTTGTTCTCTTTGTATCTTTATTGGAAAAGGCAGGAATGTACGCTTAGGAGCCGACCCATTTTTGGTTCAGCACCTGTGTAGCGCTTGCTGATCGGTGGCTACATGTTTTACACCATCCCAGCGACACTGGGCATTGTGTAGGTTGACGTGAATCTTATGTACAGGTGCTCAGCCATGGAAATCCATTTCACAAAGCTTCTGTTGTGGTTACACACATAGCTAAAGTCCCGCATTGGGAGCAGCAACACAGCAGCTTGTGAGTAAAATATGGCTGCTGTTTGTTGGCCACATACTTTTGCTGATTCTAACTCACCAGCTGTGTACTACTCACTCGCTTTAAAAGGGCATGAAACCCAACATTTTTCTCTAGATTCAGATAGAGCGTACATTTTTAAACAACTTTCCAATTTACTTCAAACGTATTATAAAAGTTGCTTTATTGTTTTGGTATCCTTTGTCAAAGGAGAACAATGCATTACAGGGAGCTTGCTGAACTCCTCAGGTAAGCCAATGACAACAGGCATATTAGTGAAGCCATCAATCAGGAGCTAGCTCATAACAGTGCATTGCTGTTCCTAAGCCTACCTAGGTATGCTATTCAACAATGAATGCCAAGAGAATGAAGCAAATTACATAACAGAAGTAAAATTGGAAAGTTGTTTAAAATTGCATCCTCTATCTGAATCATAAAAGTTTAATTTTAAAGGGACAGTCAACACCAGAATTTTTGTTGTTTTTGTTATATAGCAATAGTAGTTAATTCACAGTTGGGCTACCTATATGGTATAGCCCCCTGATGTTTGCACACAGTCTCCAGAGATTGGTGACAAGAGTGAGGGAGGGGCCTACAGGCCTTTATAAGTTTGTTTATTTGCACATTTGGGTTGTCAGAAGAAGGGACGTTTGAGGTCCTGAAACGTCACAAATAAAATTCTTTTACACAGGTATCCAAAGTCCAGTGAGTGCTTCACTCTGTTACTTTGTTACATACTCCTTAAGAGCACCCTGGCAGCTGCAGAACGGTGGTGAGAGTGCATATACCCTTTGAACTTTTGCATATATATATATATATATATATATATATATATATATATATATATATATATATATATATATATATATATATATATATATATATATATATATATATATATATATATATATATATATATATATATATATATATATATATATATAGCAATAACTGTAACTTATGACATTTAATTTTTTTAATTTCTAAACATTAATATTTAATAGTAAAGAAAAAGGGGTACTAATGGCACTACTTAAAAATAACGGGGAACGCCTATAACTTGTAGCTTAGTTCTGCTTATTAATACTATGATCAGCAGGTACAGTTTCTTGGCTGGCAGGGGTGCTGTGTACAGAATTAACAACAAAGTGGAAAATCTGTACTAGACTGACAATATTGTACACTTGTGTAGCACCCTCATTCTTCTTAGGCTGTTAAATTAAAGAGCAATAATATAATGTTGAACAGCAGAGATATGGAAAATTAAAATATAACTTTTAATAAAGTATTTAAAATATACAATTCACACACATACAACTTAAAAACACTGAAGAGTATGTCAGGCTATGTAAATTAAGATGCTACTGATAAGGTGGAGGCACGGTTATACATTCTATATCATTCCCAACCTAGGATGTGGTTGTTAATTTATAGTTGGGTTATATATATGATGTTTAATAGTGCTTAAATGGAGTTCATTGGCATTCAGTGGTAGCAATAGTAATGTATTAGTATAGATTGATAGTAAAGCTCTTATAATACAATATAAGTTGTACAGTTTTAAATAATCATAAGGATACAATTATCGTGAGTCTACTGGTTGGATCAACAAACTTAGAGTTAGGCAATTCATTAATAAATAATGGAGTAATCTTTGTGCTATTTAACCCCTTAATGACCACAGCACTTTTCCATTTTCTGTCCGTTTGGGACCAAGGCTATTTTTACATTTTTGCGGTGTTTGTGTTTAGCTGTAATTTTCCTCTTACTCATTTACTGTACCCACACATATTATATACCGTTTTTCTCGCCAGTAAATGGACTTTCAAAATCTACAATTATTTTCATCATATCTTATAATTTGCTATAAAAAAAATACAAAATATGATGAAAAAAAACAAAAAAAAACACTTTTTCTAACTTTGACCCCAAAATCTGTTACACATCTACAACCACCAAAAAACACACATGCTAAATAGTTTCTAAATATTGTCCTGAGTTTAGAAATACCCAATGTTTACATGTTCTTTGCTTTTTTTGCAAGTTATAGGGCAATAAATACAAGTAGCGCTTTGCCATTTCCAAACCACTTTTTTTCCAAAATTAGCGCTAGTTACATTGGGACACTAATATCTTTCAGGAATCTCTGAATATCCATTGACATGTATATATTTTTTTTTTAGAAGACATCCCAAAGTATTGATCTAGGCCCATTTTGGTATATTTCATTCCACCATTTCACCGCCGAATGCGAATTTTTTCACAAACTTTAGGTTTCTCACTGAAATTATTTACAAACAACTCATGAAATTATGGCATAAATGGTTGTAAATGCTTCTCTGGGATCCCCTTTGTTCATAAATAGCAGACATATATGGCTTTGGCTTTGCTTTTTGGTAATTAGAAGGCTGCTAAATGCCACTGCGCACCATACGTGTATTATGCCCAGCAGTGAATGGGTTAATTAGGGAGCATGTAGGGAGCTTCTAGGGTTAATTTTAGCTGTAGTGTAGTAGACAACCCCAAGTATTGATCTAGGCCCATTTTGGTATATTTCATGCCATCATTTCACCGCCAAAAGCAATCAAATAAAAAAAAAATTGTTCACTTTTTCAAACTTTAGGTTTCTCACTAAAATTATTTACAAACGGCTTGTGCAATTATGGCACAAATGGTTGTAAATGCTTCTCTGGGATCCCCTTTGTTCAGAAATAGCAGACATATATGGCTTTGGCGTTGTTTTTTGGTAATTAGAAGGCCGCTAAATGCTGCTGCGCATCACGTGTATTATGGCCAGCAGTGAAGGGGTTAATTAGGTAGTTTGTAGGGAGCTTGCAGGGTTAATTTTAGCTTTAGTGTAGAGATCAGACTCCCACCTGACACATCCCACCCCCTGATCCCTCCCAAACAGCTCTCTTCCCTCCCCCACCCCACAATTGTCCCCGCCATCTTAAGTACTGGCAGAAAGTCTGCCAGTACTAAAATAAAAGGTATTTAAAAATTTTTTTTTTTTAGCATATTTACATATGCTGCTATGTAGGAGCTCCCTAACCCTCCCCCTCTGCCTTATTGGGGGCCATCTTGGGTACTGGCAGCTGTCTGCCAGTACCCGGTTTGCAAATAAAAATGTTTTTTATTATTTGTTTTTATTTATTTCTGTAGTGTAGCTTCCCCCCCACAGTCCAATATCCGACCAGCCAAACCGATCACCAAATAAAATAAAATTCCCCCCTTGATCCCCACTTCTAACTAAAAATGTTCTGTAGCGTAGTGGTTCCCACCCACTCCCTCCCCGTGCACGCGCCCACCCGGCCTCCCCGTGCACTTTCCCGCCCCCCTCCGAATCACAAAGGCCATCGATGGCCGCCACCCGTCTCCCACACCGGCTCCCACCCACCAACGAACTTAGCCGTTAATGTCCGGTGCAGAGAGGGCCACAGAGTGTCTCTCTCTGCATCGGATGGCTAAAAATGGTTATTGCAGGATGCCTCAATATCGAGGCATCACTGCAATAACCGTAAAGCAGCTGGAAGCGAGCAGGATTGCTTCCAGCTGCTTTCCACACCGAGGACGTGCAGGGTACGTCCTCAGGCGTTAACTGCCTTTTTTTTTGAGGACGTACCCTGCACGTCCTCGGTCGTTAAGGGGTTAATAAGTCATAGCTTGATATTTTGTGAGTCCTTAAAGGGACAGTATACACTCATTTTCATATAACTGCATGTAATAGACACTACTATAAAGAATAAGATGCACAGATACTGATATAAAAATCCAGTATAAAACTGTTTAAAAACTTACTTAGAAGCTCTCAGTTTAGCTCTGTTGAAAAGGTAGCTGGAAAGCCCACTGCAAGTGGAAATAAGACACTCTCCCCTCCCCCTTCTTTTGCATATGAAAAGACCCTTTACACAAACAGGAGCAAGCTGGAGAAGGTAGCTGACAGTATTCACATAAAATTTTGGGGCTTGGTTATGAGTCTGAAAATCAGAGCAATGTTATTTAAAAATAAGCAAAACTATACATTTAAAAAAACAAAAAACAAACACTTTATGGGGTATATAAATAGATCATCTACAAAACATTTATGCAAAGAAAAGATGTGTATAATGTCCTTTAAATAACCTTGATCAATTCTATTAGAACAGCTATAAAATGTATCTTTATTCAGCAACAACTTGCCATATACTGTGGTATTTCCTATTATAATTTAAAACATTCTACATTAATGTAGTTTAGGTAATCTGATGGATATACCGTAATAAAGATTATGTCTAAAGTTGAGACTTGCGCTCTTAAATATGTATCAGGTAATGTGCTTATGTACTTAGTAACAATGATATTCAATTATATTAGGCCTTTAGATACGCATCCACATCTGACTATATCCCATTGAGTCATCTAATATATCAAAAGAACATTCTGATAGAGTGTGAAGGAGGATTGGTGGAGGACTTTAGTATATATCTCCGTTTGATGATATAATACAATTTCTCGCATAATCGTTCAATTGCCTTTCCTACAAAGGTGGAATTATAAAGATATTGATTATCAATCTGAAGTCTAAGTAATCTTTTAGTGCTGTGAACAGGCTAAGTATTAGGAGCCGTATATAGCACCCTTTATGTACCTGAAGTGAGTTGACATATGAAGGCCGGATACTCTGCGGATGTGGTCACGTATCTAAAGGCCTAATATAATTGAATACCATTGTTACTAAGTACATAAGCACATTACCTGATACATATTTAAGAGCGCAAGTCTCAACTTTAGATATAATCTTTATTATATGCATCAGATTACCTAAGCTACATTAATGTAGAATGTTATTCAGTACTTGCTATTTAACAACATCTTACAAATTACCAGTACATAAATTATAATAGGAAATACCACAGTATATGGCAAGTTGTTGCTGAATAAAGATACATTTTATAGCTGTTCTAATAGAATTGATCAAGGTTATTTTTAAGGGCTCACAAAATATCAAGCTATGACTTATTAAATAGCATAAAGATTACTCCATTATTTATTAATGAATTGCCTAACTCTAAGTTGGTTGATCCAACCAGTAGACTCAAGATAATTGTATACTTATGATTATTTAAAACTGTACAACTTATATTGTATTATAAGAGCTTCACTATCAATCTATACTAATAGATAACTATTGCTACCACTGAATGCCAATGAACTCCATTTAAGCACTATTATATATATATATATATATATATATATATATATATATAAACATACAAACTCATGCACACTGTGTAATAAACCACGGAGAGATATAGTTCAATACCATTAGCTAATTTATGATCAGTATTTGAATATAACACTGTCAATCTCTTAACAGTGTAGATATAGCCGGTATATTGTCAGGACTAGAAACCACTGCGCAGGATACTCCACTTTGGTTATTCTCAGGTATTAAGCAAATGCATCAAGTAAAAACAAAACACAAGGTTTGTCACATTTCTCGTTATAGGTGTATAATCTCACTTCTTATTTCAGGTATAGGATCTTGTATCACTCTTAGTATACAGAAGTGGTGATAATATTCGAAGTCAACCTTCTCAAAAAATAAATAACGGACAAGCTTGGTTACTCACTGTTATCCGGCCTCACTCATGCAAGATGGCGGAGTTACTGTTATAAACCGTTTCACCGGACAGCGTTACCTGTGGAAAGCCTGTGACTTGTATTTCCTTCGCAGCAACCTCCAAATGCTGCAATTCTTTACCAATTTCCACCATATGTAGAAATAAAAGTCTTGTGAGAGACAGAGCATTAAATCATTGCAGTAGATTTATTCAAATAAACAAACAGGTGAACACCACTCCACACACACCTCGCGTTTCCTGCCGCTAAACGGCACTTCGTCAGGGATATTGAAAACCGGATGTCCTTTGGGTATAAACATGATTTCGGATGTAAAATTATATATAGGTAATTAAGATGAAATTCGAATTAATGTCTAAAATAATTGTTAGTATCTTAACACTGTGGGTCCAGTCATAAAATAATGTAATATTTGGAAATTGGAACAGATCAATTCTCAATTTTTCTGTATTATACTATTCAAATATTTACTATACTGTCATCATTATGAATTAAGGCAATGTCTAGTATATTAATTGTAATTAATTTTCATACCAGTAAACTTAATTATAGACTAGCCATGAACTGTAAGAATAATAATTGTATACATAGAGCGTCATATATATATATTTATATTATATGAGGCTAGGAGTTCCTCTCTATGTGAAATTATGTGTTAACTTTAGTGTGCTCAAGTTGCAACATTGTATTGAATATTTTATATCATTTTACTTTGTAACAATGTGTTTGTATAACCCCCTTGTATGAAAGGCTCTAGAGGAAGTACTATACCTTTAAATTTTGATACGAGGGATTAGCCTTTTTAAGGGAGGTTCACAGCAACTGTCAATATCCCTGACAAAGTGCCGTTTAGCGGCAGGAAACGCGTCGGATGTGGCTGTGAGGTGTGTGTGGAGTGGTGTTCACCTGTTTGTTTATTTGAATAAATCTACTGCAATGATTTAATGCTCTGTCTCTCACAAGACTTTTATTTCTACATATGGTGGAAATTTATAATATAATATATAACCCAACTATGGATTAACAACCACATCCTAGGTTGGGAATGATATAGAATTTATAGCCATGCCACCGTCTTATTAGTAGCATCTTAACTTACATAGCTTGACATACTCCTCAGTGTTTTTAAGTCGTATGTGTGTGAATTGTATATATATTTTAAATACTTTATTAATAGTTATTTTCATTTTACATATCTCCGCTGTTCAACATTATATTATTGCTCTTTAATTTAACAGCCTAAGAGGAATGAGAGTGCTACACAAGTGAACAATATTGTCAGTCTAGTACTGATTAATATTTAATACTAGTATACATACTACCCTTGGTCTAAGTAATATTAAATATAAGAATAAATTCTCCTTTTAAATCACAACTATGATATAACTATAATTTTAGAATACTTTGATTTAAAACATTAAAAATATACAGCAACCGTATACATCACCAAATAACCAGTGTGGGAACTCAGCTTCTGGAGTTTCTTGTAGGTCATATAAGAAGGTTTTATTCACTATTCGCAAGGATACAGGCCTCAAAATGGTTATCTTTCTATTCTCAAGAAAGTGTCCCAAAATGGTAGCGAAGATACTTGGCACAAAATCGGTGTGTTTCTCTCTCAGAAAGTTATGCTTCTTTGAGTCTGTCCCTTAGTCTAGTGTGTGTGGGTTCTTATTTAAGATAAACCCCTCCTTCTTTTCTTTAATAATTCCCAAAAGAATTTAATAGGCCCTCGGAGCTGAAGATATCATTGGTTATTTGGGAAATGCCTCCCTGAGCAGCCAAATACCTTTTGGTTGTAATACCATTTTTGAACTATTGGTGGCAGCAGACAACCAGAAATGCAGTCTCACCATCTATACTGCTAACAGTAAATACGGATTCTTACATATTTTTTTTTATCAAATTCCTATTTTTATACACTTATAATCTCCTAGTTTTAATAACTATATGTTCCATACATGGCCCATTTAATATAATTTAGTCTGAGTATTTTCATATTAAACATGATATTCTACTTATAATATTTTAGAAGATGCATATTGTCATCTTTCCCAGTTATTATAAATATTGTATACTTTTGGATATCATTTTAATATTCAGTGTCTAGATTTATGTTTATGACCAATATTCATAGGGCATATTGTTGGTTCATTACATGTCTGAAAAATAAAGAAACAGATGTTATTTATAAATCTACCAATGCAGCTATTATTCAATTCACTTCATATTTAATATTATACAAACAGACAATCTCATATCCATTTATTTGTACCTATTATTTGGACAGTCTGAGGCACATACTGAATATTTGAAAATTACACAATTTCATTTTATATGAAATTCTAATTTCCCCTTTTAAAAATCAAGATTTACATTCCTATATGCTTTCAATACTCACAGGGTTAAAGTGAAGGTAAAGTTTTTTTAACCAGCAATCGTTTTTATGTTCCTGTTAATACCCCAAATGCAGTCGCTAGGTTATTTTTTAATAAAAAATGATCTATGTTGTTCTATTTATAATTTTATTTTTCCTACCGTTCCTTGAATAATCTCCTCCCACGCTCCATTTCCTGGTTTATGACACTCTGTTTCGCATACTCGTGCACATTGAGCACGGATTAACAGTGATCTTTGCGCAGGCGTTGATCCGGTCTGTTTAGCTCTACTGCGCATGCGAAAAAACTTGGCAACATAGTATTGAATGAGTTGCGCGATTCATTCAATACTATATCTGACAACAAAGATAATTTTGCAATCGCGCATGCGCGAAACGAGGACGCGCTCGCTTGCAAATTGAGGAGGAGAAATTGTCACGCATGCGCATGTAAACCGCAATGTTTATGACGAAATTTGACGGCCGCCTAACGGCCAGAAAATCAATTGGATCTCTCAAGCACATGATAGTAATTTAGAAAAAAAATAAAAATTACGGGTTGTTTTTCGGAAAGCCGATTAGATGAGAAAAAGATTAGATATCACAGGTAATTTATGTTTTATAAAAAAATGATGAATGAAAGTTACATTTATTTGCCATCATATCTCTAATTATTTATAATAAGGCGTTTGACTTTACCTTCACTTTAAGATGTTTCTCTGTTTTCTCTTGCTATTTTCCATTGAGACGTTACATCTAAGCTTCATGTATTTGAACTCGGTATGGGACAATTTAACACCTAGCATATATTTGGGCTTCAAAGGATTACTTCAGACTGAGTGACTACCGTTCACAGGGGGTCTATAACTATATTACACATCTTGGGCAGGAAATCCATATATAGGTGTTCAAACTTGAGTGTCATGCTAAGATTTTACAGATGTGAGTTCCTTTGTTCTCAGATGTTCTGTAATCAGGAAAAAGGGGGGTTGGTCTGTTGTGGTTATAACCCACACAAATCATGCCAAGGGAGACATTAGCTGACATAAAATATCAAAATTTATTTGATACATATGTAGTTTATTTAATGCTGTTCACAGGTACCCTGACAAGTAGGTGTTTTAAAACAAGACGAAGCTCAAAACAACTGTTTTGAAATTCAAACATTCTACAAACTATAAATAACTGAAGACACCTGTGGGATCTTAAAGTTATGGTAAATCCTTGGAATTTTAAAACGCTAGGATTTACCAGTGTTATAAATAAGGGGACTTTCAGTCATGAAGTATAACAATCTTCATGCTGAAAGTTCCTTTATTTGCAGCAAGTTTATGCCAAGCTGAGCACCTCTGGCCGACCATGGCAAAACGCTATTTTCCCAATTATGTGATATTTCCACCTCATACGACATAATGGCGATCGGCTACCACAGCTATTGGCTAAGAGGTGGAAAGCGTTTTACCGTGGGCAGCCGGATGTGCTCAGCTAGGCATAAACTTGCAGGAAAATAAAAGTACTTTCAGCATGACTTTTATTTATTTTTTTATTTATTTTTTTTATACTTCATGAATGAAAGTCTCCTTTATTTATAGCGTTGGTAAATCCTCGCATTTCTCTAAAAAGCAGAAATGTAAGCCGGGACCGCTACACAAAGCTACAGACAATGACCAGAAAAAAAAATGCCGGTACCGGTGTCCCAGTGAGGGGGAAGGAGGGAGGAGAGGCAATGAGGGGTATAATACATAAAAAAAAACATTGGGGGAAGGCGATTTGGGAGGGGGTAGGTTATTGAGGGGGGTTAGCTACACTACAGAAAAAAAGTTTTTTTTTTTTTTTTTTTGTTAACCCTTTTAGTGCTAAGCACTTTCCCACGTGGGTACTTAGCTGTTCGAAGGTTTTTTTTTCTTTTTTCCAGATCCCTAAGACATACACTGTTGGAAAGGTTAGGCGATTACCTTTCCAACGTTGGGTCTTGGGGGTCTGTAGCTGCTTAGATGTCTGAGATACAGGCTTCTAAGCAGCGTGCCCCCTTTTCCTATACTTAACATTGTTAAGTTTAAATAAAGTTGAGCGGTGACGTCATCACGTCATTGCGCGTGACGTCACTGTGCATAACATGAAGCCTTGGAGATGCCTGTCACTATGTAGGCCCGATCGCGGGTGGGAGCCCCCAGATCTCCCTCAAGGTGGGAGAGTGCTAGCGACGGCTCTGAGCCGTCGTTGGCACCTGAGTGGGAAACTCTGCAACAGCTCAGAGCCGTTGTTGGCACTCAAGGGGTTAAATGCCTAATTTGCAGCAAACTGGGTACTGGCAGACAGCTGCCACTACCTAAGATGGCGGCAAATAGGTAGAGGGGGAAAGGGTTAGAGAGCTGTTTAGGGGGGATCAGGGAGGTTGGGAGGTAAGGGGGGATACTACCCTGCAGAAAATATATAATATAAATAAATAAAAAAAACCAAAAACCCATTTATTTTTTTTTAAATTAATTTTTATTCGGTTTTAGAATGAAAGGTAACATTTGGGGACACGCAGGACCCCTGATCTAACATACACAAACAAAAGGATTGGACACGCAGGTCCGGTTGCAATAGCTGTTCAAACATTGATATATCGTAGATAAATTGCAGGGAAAGGTAACACTTGGGGACACACATGACCCCTGTTCAAACATACACAAACAAAAGGATCGGACACGCAGGTCCGATTGCAATAGCTGTTCAAACATTAATATATCATAAGTAAATTGCAGGGATTTGTGGTGAAAATAATTCACCAATGTGGAACCCTAGTGTGGGCTCTAGAAATAAGGGGGGAGGGGTGATACCTATAAATTAGATTGAATTCCAGAGACAAGTAAGATGCACATTGTGTCTAGTACATACTTTACCCTGCACTTATTGTGCCTAACACCCACTGCACCTGGCCCTCATTACACCTAGCACATGCCGTACCCAGCACACATTCACTGTACTTCACTCATTGTATTTAGCATAAACCATACCCAGCGCACACAGTTCCCAGCACACAATATACCTAGCACACACTGTACTTAACCCACATTGTACCCAGCATACCTTGTACCTAGCACACATCATACCTAGCACACATTGTACCCAACACACATAGTACCTAGAACCTACTGTACCTAGCTCACACTATACCCAGCACCCACCTTGCCTAGCACACGCAGTACCTAGCACACAGTGAACCTAGCACTCATTGTAGCCAGCACTTATTGCATCTAATGCGCACTGTACCCAGCACACACTGTACCCAGCACACATTGTACCCAGCACACATTGTACCTAGTACCCGCTGTACTTTGTTCAAACTGTACCTAGCTCACGCCGTACCCGGCACCCCCCTTACCTGGCACATGCAGCACCTAGCACACACTGTACCTAGCACACACTGTACCTAGCACACACTGTACCTAGCATGCAATTCCTAGTACCTGTTGAACCTAGTACGCAATTCCTAGTACCCGTTGTACCTAGCTCACACTGTATCTAGCACCCGCCGTACCTGGCACCCCCCTTGCCTGGCACATGCAGTACCCGGCGCACAGAGTACCCGGCGCACACTGTACCTAGCACACACTGTACCAACCCATTTATTTTTATACTGGCAGATTTTCTGCCAGTACTTAAGATGGGGTGACCTTTGGGGGTAAGGGAGGGAAGAGATCTGTTTTAGAGGGGTCAGGGAGGGATCAGAGGGTGGGATGTGTCAGGTGGGATGCTGATCTTTACACTAAAGCTAAAATTAACCCTACAAGCTACCTAATTAACCCTTTCACTGCTGGGCATAATACAAGTGAGGTGCTCAGCAGCATTTAGCGGCCTTCTAATTACCAAAAAAGCAATGCCAAAGCCATATATGTCTGCTATTTCTGAACAAAGGGGATCACAGAGAAGCATTTACAACCATTTGTGTCATAATTGCACAAGCTATTTGTAAATAATTTCAGTGAGAAACCTAAAATTGTGAAAAGTTAAAAAAAAATAAAAAATTATTTGATCGCATTTGGCAGTGAAATGGTGGCATGAAATATACAAAATGGGCCTAGATCAATACTTTGGGTTGTCTACTACACTACACTAAAGCTAAAATTAACCCTACAATTAAAATTATATATATATATATATATATATATATATATATATATATATATATATATATATATATGCTATATTTCTGTTTAAATGTAGTGATGACAAAAAATGCTAAAAATGCTCTGGTCTTTTGGGGAAGTTTTTGTCTGAAATGCCTGGTCCTTAAGGGGTTAATTACATGGGGCGCCAACTTCCCACAGCTGTTGTGGTTAAAATGGCGAACTTTTGAAAACGGCGAACAATGACGTTACATCAGCTGTTTCACAAATTTTGGCCATAATGCGCATGCGTGCCATCGCTCATGGAAAGCTGTTTCTTCGGCTCCTCAGCAATATTCGGAACTCCGCCCCCCACTGCAACTACTCCCATTACTACTACTACTACTCTAAAGCTGAGTCTCCGTGCTCGTGCATGAGAAACGGCCTCCGCCACTCGGCTATCGCCACCGCTTCTTCTGCTGATATAATTCAGCTTTTCACAGGCTCCCTTCAATGTCATGGTGTTTAATACATCTCCATAGCCGAGTGGCTTGGTGAGGGGGCCTGTTTCTCATGCACGAGCACGGAGACTCAGCTTTAGAGTAGTAGTAGTAATGGGAGTAGTTTCAGTGGGGGGCGGAGTTCCGAATATTTCTGAGGAGCCGAAGAAACCGCTTTCCATGAGCGCACCATTTCTGATACAAAATCCCACGCATGCGCTCTAGAAAGGGTCCTGGAATTTCACAGCTCTAAATATTGTAGCAATGACGTATGTGATGACGCTGGCACGCATGCGCATTACGGCCAAAATTTGTGAAACAGCTGAAGTAATGTCACAGGAAGTGACATGGTTCGCTGTTTTCAAAAGTTCGCCATCTTACCAGAACACCCCCTAGTACATAATCAAATAGTTGTAGCTTGTTTCCAAAAATTCTCTCCTACAAATAACCAATATTAATAATAATAATAATAGAATATATGAAACTTATTTTGGGAGCCAACATTCTTCAACTCTGTGTAAAAAAAATGTTTTGGGGGCATAAGAAGGACAAACTAAAAGTAACATTGTTTATAATTCCATGTTTTGTTTGGTTGCTGAGGTAAAAGTATTTGTTTTTTTCATGTGTATAGTATTACGAAACTTTCATGATTCAGATAGAGCATGTAGTTTTTTTTTTTTTTTTTTTACAAATTTTATTTATTTCCAATAATGAGTACAGTTACACAATGTAGATACCTCTCCACCTCGCAGGGTGGTAAAGTGAGTTATTAAAACAGAGGGGTACATCAGTAGGGATATTTCGGACATTTGGTAGCGTTTATACAACTCTGAACTTTGTTATAAATGAAAATTAATATGATTTATGCACTCACCATTGGTTTTTTTTTGTAACTATAACTAAAAATTAACAAAACTAAACTAAACTAAACACCTATGTAACCAAAAATAAACTAAACTTAAATTTAAATAATGCAATTTAATTTATTGTGTGGGGTAGAATGGTATTATGCACCAGGTTAGAAAAAGGATGTGTTGGGTCTTCAAGAGTTTATGGACCTGTCTATATTTAGAATGACAGGCATAATATACTAGTTGGGTACAAGAACTCAGCGAGAAGAGGGGATGAAGGCAAGCATACAGGAGTGAGCATAAAGTACAAGGAGGTTATTTCACTTAAGTACTGAGTAATAATGATTCAGTTTACTTTCAACAGTAAAGTGAAGTATGTATAAGGGTTATTGTGTAGTTACCCCCTCAAAGGGGCGGATAGTAAAATCCCCACATTGTTTATAAATATCGCAAGAACTACATTAATTTAATGGATTAGCTGAAAAAATAAAATAAATAAAACACACATAGAAAAAAAAAAACCCCCTAAAAAACTCCTATGCTATTTGTAATAAACAAAACAGAACAATAACAGCATCAGGGTGAATAATGCAAGAAACTGTGCCTTCCCTTTCTCTAAATATATGTTATGTAGTATGTTACCGGTGAAACTAATACATTGAGTCAGTGTTGTTGTAGAATGAAATTAGGTAAACCCAGCAGTGGGGTAGGTGGAATCTATATTCACACTGCACATTGAAGCTATGTTGTGGATACTAGAAGGGGGCCTATAATTCAAAAGACTGGACAAGTTTTGTGCAGATATCCATATCATATGTAATGTTCTAAATCAGATTAATAAAGTATAGCAGCGTGTTTGTGTATATAAAATAAGGTGAGATATTCTTATGTGTGAAAAGTGAATTGCAATGTGCAAAGTGACATCTGCAATAGCATCAAGAGAGAACTAACAGTTTGTTGTTATGTGGTATTTAGTTAGAAGATAGTGCAGGCATACATTTATCAAAACTCCAGGCAACATGTCACTAAAAAATGCTAGTGCCGTCCTTCTATAGCCGTGCCCTGTGAAGCTCCTAAACATGAGGGGGGTGAGCAGGATTTTTAACTGTTGCAAAGGGCAAGACACCTTCCGACTCCCACACCAAGAAGATAGACAGTATAAAAACAAAGTGACTAGGTATAATCTGCTCAAAGTACAGTGGGATACTAGCGTTGCCGCCATCTACCAAAGAGATTTATTAAGAATTACGGCTGTCTTGGCTAGGAAATCTCCCCACCTGTCCGTATATAATTGCTTCAAAGATTTATAGCAGTTAGGCTCCCATTATCTGCGGACATCTGAATTAACCCAGCTTTAAAGGGAGTATTATGGGAGCTGTGGTGTCTACATCAGCGTGAGAGAAATGTGTAGTCCAAGTGTGCGTGGTAGTATTTAATACCTATTGCGGCTTAACCCCTTCTGTGCCTACAGTGATGTATGTATGTGTGCGGGAGAAATTGGATATATGAGTTTACAAAAGGAAAGGTTTCCTATACTATTAACATTCATGTAAAAACAAATATGTGTTGGTTCTTAAAGGAAGTATACGTAGTGAACTGAGAGTGCGGAGCATTGACCTAGGCTGAAACAAATGTGTGTAATGCAGAGGTAGTAAGACATAAATAAAAACATTATACCAGAAGAAAACAAATAGCCAACTGGGCTACAACTAAGAAAAATTTTAGGAAATCTATAACATGACAGTCAGTAGAACGATTAAAGTGTGGTGGGTTTATATACCAGCCAAAGAGCAGGGGTGATCCCTTATATTTAAGGATAGACTGGGAATAGATAAATAACAACTTAAATAAACTAAAAGATTACTATCAGCAGAGCCTAGCAGCCGTTTTTAGTTTAATTAGGGGATGGCAGTTTTTCAATAAATATATATTTTTTTTAGACTCAGATCTGCCATCCAGAGCAATGATCAGTGTTTACAACCAATGGCTTCAGTTAGTCATTGCGGCTTAGATGTAGATAGATAACGGGGAAACACAAAAGAAAAGCAACATCAATTATAACCATAACATATATAGCATCACACAGGCTTACAGTGTACCATTAGAGGCTCTCCCATTTTATGACAGACATAAGCAGTAATTAATTTACCACGCCGTAAAAGACAGGCACACTAGGAGAGAACTGCGCATATAACTTAGCTAACTTCTATGCAGATTATGAGCTCCAGAGCGTTTGACATGGTTGTGAATAAGCATGTATGCTGTGTAAGCCCAATCCATTATAGACATGTCAGTAACATAAAATTGGTCAGAGAAGGAAAAAAGATGCTCATGTTAGCAGGTTGTCGATCAGCTGAATGCAGTCTCCCCTACAATGAAGAATACATATATGCAGGGTCTAAGCCGTGACACAGTTCAGTATTAAAGATGTACATCTGGCCGATACAATAAAATTTGCTTGCATCTCCCTTGACGCTCGAATCATTCACACATTCGTTAGTTGCATTAGTTAGTTGCATGTGCTGCAATACCCAAGAAGGGATACATTAGTCTTGGGTAGTTTTCTCCAGCAGCGTAGTTTCATCCCACTCCAACTTTCGGTGGGTGCCGTCTGTCTTTTAATCTAGGGCAGAAGCGTCGCCCGATTGCAGCCCTAAGACATAGTGGGGAGCCAAGTATAGGACCGTAGGGCTGAGAAGGGTCAGCAGCAAAACTTGTATTACTCGCAGTTATGGTGATCAGCATTTTGTCTTTGACAGCTGTGATGATTTCATTTCCCCCGATGCCTACTGTGAAACAACGATCTAACAAAGTCGGGGTTACAGGAAACAGGCAGTCATTAACACAGTCTGACATCGCGGGAAGCCGACGCCATTTTACAGGGGCGCGTAAGGAATTGTCAGCCCTAGTGTGAGCCAGTAATTCTTGCAATGTGGATTCCAGCTTCTCTAGGGCTGGGAGAAATACATTTTTTAAAGCAGTTAGCACGGCTTTGTTTCTGAAATCTGTTTCAGTGGGGAAGGTATCTGTTCTTGTTGCCATCTCCATCTATATTTGTGCAGCGTGTAGTAGTTAATACCTCTCTCTCCGTCTCTCCTCTTATAATCCACTTTCTCTGACTTCACGGGGGCCAGATGATAACAATTCTGATCCCATAAGGTTCCCGAACAACTTGCTTGCTAAGGGAGATTAGGATGGCTTAAGAAATGTCCACTTTCAAATAAAATTCTGAGACAATCTGCAGAGCTTCACAATCCTGTGGCCATCTAGGGTCGCCGCCCACCCGGAAGTCGAGCATGTCGTTTTTAATCAACTTTCTAATTTAATTATTTTACCTAATTTGCTTCGTTCTCTTGGCAACCATTGTTGAAAAGCATATCTAGCTAGGAGCTAGCTACTGATTGGTGGCTGCACATTCATGTCTCTTGTGATCGGTTAGCCAATCTATTCAGCTAGTTCCCAGTAGTGCATTGCTGCTTCTTCAAGAAAGGATTCTAAGAAAATTAAGCAAAATTGATAATAGAAATAAATTGGAAAGTTGTTTACATATGTATGCTCTATCTGAAACATGAAAGAAAATGTTTGTGTTTAATGTCCCTTTCATACTCTTCTAAAGAACTGTTTGTGTATAAGTGAAGCCAGATTTGACTTGAAATTCTGGAAACATCTGGAAGAGCTTCTGAGCTAAATAAATACCCATTCTAAATATGATGCACTGTGTCCATATTAAAATCCAAGGGACAAAGTCCTTGGCGGTCTAAGAAGTCCCATTCCTTGTCGGAATTAGTCCATTAACATAAATGTAAAACTTCTTAAAGGGACAGTCTAGTCAAAATTAAATTTTCATGATTCCAATAGGGCATGTACTGTGATTGTAAACAACTTCAAATTTGCTTTGCTCTCTTGGTATTCATTGTGGAAAACTAAATCTAGATTGGCTCATATGCTAATTACTAAGCCCTTGAGCTGCCTCTTATCTCCGTGCATTTTTCACAGTTAGACACTGCTAGTTCACGTGTGTCATATAGATAACTCCCCGGGAGTGAGCACAATGTTATTTATGCGTCAGCACTGATTGGCTAAAATGCATGCCTGTCAAAAGAACTGAGATAAGGGGGCAGTTTGCAGAGACTTAGAAACAAAGTAATCACAGAGGTAAAAAGTATGTTAATATAATAGTGTTGGTTATGGAAAACGGGAATGGGCATTAAAGGGATTATCTATCTTTCTTTCCTAAAATATGGTGAGTCCACGGTTTGAGTAATTACTGTTGGGAATATCTCTCCTGGCCAGCAGGAGGAGGCAAAGAGCACCACAGTTAAACGGTTAAGTATCACTCCCTTACCCACAACCCCCAGTCATTCTCTTTGCCCTCGGTGTATGGAGGAGGTAAAGTTTAGGTGTCAGAAGAAAATTTTTGATTTCATCTACAAGCAAGTTTTGGGGTATAGCCATATTCCATGTCATTCCTTGCAGTCAGGTAGTGGTGGCTTTAAAGCAGTTAGGAACTTGTAAAGAGGTACTTGCTTCATTTTCCTAACAATTGCTGCCCTAGTTTAGAAAGCCAGAGTTGGCTACTCTGTTCTTTCTTTTTCAAAGGTCTCTGTGAAGAACTGTGTCTTCTCATACCTTGTAACTGTCTTCATGCCGGACAGCGGAGCAGGTAAGTGCTTTTTCTTCCAGTGGGGGAGACCATGCACTTAACAAATTAAAAGACACTGCTTTTTTATCCTCTTGTATGGGTTACACTGGGGCATGAAGCAGGCACTGTAGCATGTGTGAGACTAACATTTAAACTCTTTTAAAAAGAAAGGGTAAAATGTTTTTATTAGCCTTTATCTTCTGATTCATATTTACTTGATAAAACAATACAAGTTTAAACTCAAAGTAAGGCTGAATTTTCTATTTCAGCAGTTTATTAATTTCCCCTTTTGCTTTAAATAAATCGATGCAACATTTTAAACTGTCAGGTTTTTAAAAAACGGTTATTTCTGGTACTCGTGTACCAGGAAGTAGTGCCTCTCTGTGTCGCAGCAGGAATTTTGAGCTCAGTAGTTGAGCAGTCAGTTGAGCTCAGTATAACGTTTCGGAAGAAAAAAGTTGTTGTTCTCCATTTCTGGGTGAACCGGTCTTAATTGGTAGCAGTGTGGGATTGCCTGAGGGGTATTTTAGAAGTTTATTAAATGTTTTTTCTTAACTTTTCTCACATAATTTTAGCTGGGGATCGATCCAAATTTGGGATAAAATTTAAAGTGAATTTTTTCCTTGGCTTATTTTAATAATTTAATATTTAAACCTTTGAATCTTATATGTACAAGTTTATTTAATGTTTCACAACATGTCTGATATTAAGCGATACCCTGCTCTCTATAATTTAATGCTTATTATGTTTAGATGCACAAATTGCAGCTCCTATGCAATTTTGTTCTTCATGTGTCAAGAAAACCTTGCAAAATAAAGGTAACATTTTTGAGCCTAATGTCTCTCAGGATGATTATTATTGTTATCGGTTATTTGTAGAGTGCCAACAGATTCCGCAGCGCTATAAACAAATGCAGAGTACAATAAAACAATTATAGGGATCAAATGGGTAAGGGCCCTGCCAAGAGTTGCATTGTTGTAGTCAGCTCTTAAGAAGGTGATCTACAAACAGCTGAACTCTTAGGCTTACATGCTAAGGGGGTTCAGGGGATAGCAATGGAGCAGTGGAACGGTATAAAGTAAGGTTAGCGTAGGTTGTATGCATCCCTGAACAGTAGAGTCTTTAGGGAGTGCTTGATGCTTTCAAAACTAGGGGAGAGTCTTGTGGGGTGAGGCAGATGGGAGCAAGTCTGGAGAAGTCCTGTAAACTGGAGTGCGATGAGGTAACCACAGAGGAGGAGAGTAGGAGGTCATGAGCAGAGCGAAGGGGACGGGAGGGAGAGTATCTGGAGACAAGGTCTGAGATATAGGGGGGAGCAGTGCAGTTGAGGGCTTTGTATGTCAGAGTGAGAATTTTGTGTTTGATCCTAGAGGCAAGAGGAAGCCAGTGAAGGGATTGGCAGAGAGGTGCAGCAGATGAAGAGCGATGTGTAAGGAAGATAAGTCTGGCAGAGGCAATCATTATGGATTGTAAAGGAGCTAGGCAGCAGATGGGGAGACCAGAGAGGACAGAGTTGCAGTAATCGAGTAGGGAAAGAATGAGAGAGTGGATTAAAATCTTAGTGGTGTCTTGTGTAAGGAAGTGTCTAATTTTAGAGATGGTTTTTAAGGTGAAAGCGGCAGACTTTAGTCAAGGACTGAATGTAAGGAGTGAAAGAAAGATCTGAGTCAAATGTGACCTTGAGAAATCGGGCTTGCAGGGTAGGGGTAATGATAAAGTTGTCGACCGTTATAGAGAGATTGCTGGTGGAGATTTTGGAAGAAGGGGTAAAATGAGGAGCTCAGTTTTGGAGAGATTTAGCTTGAGGTAGTGAGAGGAAGAGATGTGAGAAAGACAGTTAGTGACACAGGTTAGCAAGGAAGGAGAAAGGTCTGGTGCAGAGAAGTAGATTTGGGTGTCGTCGGCATACAAATAATATTGGAAACCGTGGGACTTTATTAGGGAACCTAGTAATGACGTGTAGATTGAGAAGAGAAGGGGACCGAGGACAGAGCCTTGCGGTACTCCGACAGAAAGTGGTGACGAGGCAGAGGCCCCAGAGTAGGCTACACTAAAGGTACAGTTTGACAGGTAGGAAGAGAGCCATCAAAGGGCTGTGTCACAGATACCGAAGGATTGGAGATGCTGTTAAGATAATACCTCAGTTTTCTCCTGCTACGTACCAAGCCTCAATGGTGTCACATGCAGTGCCCTGCAGTTCCTCTATAACTCATAGTGGAGTTTATTTATGATGAAATCTTTTTATTGAAACATTTTTTAAACATAACTTTTCAAATGAAAAATAAAAAACAATAGGGGTTAACAAGAAGGAGATCTTGTATCTCTCAATTTGACCTGTCTTTCTATTCTACCAAGTCCAACACGTTGAGGTATCAGCAAATTGATATTAGGGTTTATTCCTCCTTATTGTCAAACAAGAACAATAGGTTGCTCACAACCTAACAATATTATCCTTATGTAAAACAAAAGTAATTTTAAAATAATGTAAAAAATCAAAATATCAAATATAAAGACACAAAATAAATAAAAGAGAATAATAATAAAATAATAAAATAAAACAAATTTAAGACACCGAGATTTTCTGAGAGGTCCTGTTGGGCTAGTCAAAAATAAACTTGCATGATTCAGATAGAGCATGTAATTTTAATACACTTTTAAATTCACTTCTATTTTCAAATGTGCTTCGTTCTCTTAGTATTCCTTGTTAAAAAAATGAATACACACATTTCATACACTAGTGGGAGCTGCTGCTAATTGGCGCCTGCACACATTTGTCTCTTGTGATTGGCTAAATAGATATTTCAGCTTCCTGTCAGTAGTGCAATGCTGTCCTTTCAGGAATGGATAACAAGAGAATGAAGAAAATTTGATAATAGAATTAAATTGAAAAAGTTGTTTAAAATTGTATGTTCTGTCTGAATCATAAAAGAAAATGTTGGGGTTTACTATCCCTTTAATGTTGAGCTGTGTTAAGTATCTGTGCTTCCCTGTAAGATCCAGTAATACCAGACTTTATCAAATATTTCTTTTGTATACAAAATCTTAATTGCTGATTCATACATCTTATAGGTTGTAGAAATGTTATTTTTAATTTCATGTAGGAGGGCTTGGGCAATAGAAAATTGTATATCTTTGTCAAGAGTTTCACTGAGTAGGGAAGATAACTTTTCCCATATGGGTCTAACCTGTTCGCAGTCCCACCACATATGGCGATAGGAGCCTATGGCTCCACATCCCCTGCAGCATAATCTGTTGCTGGACGGGGACATGTATGAGGTTTTTAGGGGTGTCGGGTACCAACGAAAAATGGTTTCAATTGTGTTTTCCCTTAAGTCAGCGCTCAGAAGTCCTTTGCAAGCAGAGTCAAAAATGTCATCCCATGCTGCCCTTTCCCTTGTTATATTTAAATCTTTTTCCCATTTTAATATTACATTGGATTTTGTATTATCAGATATTGATTGGATCGCAGTATAAAGTTTGGAAATGGTTTGTTTGGGCCTACTTGGAGTTTTGAGTAAAAGCTATATTGTTGTGATTTCTGATTTTTGTGTAGTTTTTATATATTTTTGAATAACTGAGGTAAGTTGAAGATATTGATACCAATGTAGTTTCATATGAGTTATGATGTCCTGAATTTGAGTAAAAGTCATCATTTTCATATTAATTAGCACATCCGCAACTCTATATAACCCCTTATTTGCCCATTTATCAACTATATTTTGGGTTTCTTTTGGTAATATGTATCTGAGAGGAGTTGTTAACGAGTGTTGCAGTAGTAGCTTTTTAGCCTTGGTCGGAAACAACCAGATGTATCTAGTGGACTCCGAAATGGGAGATTTATATTGTCCCTCTTTTTTGTCCTTGTGTGACTTATCCCATAGGATCTCATCTGAGTGAGATGATCTATGTAATTTAGCTTCTAGAGTGGTCCAAAGGATTTCCCCAGAATTCCTCCCTAGTAAAGTCGTTTGTGCTAGTCTTGATGCTTTGTAATACTCTACCAAATTTGGGATTCCCACCCCCCTAGACTTTTATGTCTGGTGATAACAGAGATAGGAATTCTTGCTATTTTCCCCCCCCCCCCTAATGAATGGCCCCAAATCTGATTGCAACTTCTCTAGCTCCGGCTTCGGAATTTTGATGGGAACAGCCCTAAAGAGGAATAACAGGCGGGGTAAAATATTCATATTAACTACTGATAGCCTACCCAACCACGAAAATGTATGTGTTCCATTTTATTAATGTCCTTCCTAATTTATTTATAAATGGGTAGGAAGTTATATTTATAGAGTTAATCAAATGGTGTTGTAAGGTGGATACCTAAATATTATTTAAGGAAGTTTTTAGCCCATTTGAAGTCGAAATTAGTTTCAATGACTTTCTTAGTATGTTGTTAGAGGCCCAAAGGAAATGCTTCACACTTATCGTGATTGACTTTGTAGCCTATGTCTGAAAATTGGGTCATTAGATTATATAGATTAGGTAGTGAGATTAAAGGTCTTGTCAGGGTTAGGAGAATGTCGTCAGAAAAAAGTGTCAATTTATAATCTTGGTTCATTATTCTTGCACCAGTGATGTCTGGAGAGATTCTAATTTTGGCCGCCAGAGGCTCTATGCATAGAGCAAAAATCAAGGGAGATAGGGGGCAACCTTGCCTCGTACCATTTACTATTGGGAAGATTTTAGATTTGTACTCTGCCACCGTAGTCTGAGCTGAAGGTGTTGAATATATTGTTTGTATAGCTTTAATAAATGAACCCTCAAAGCCCATGTGAGCCTAATCTGCCTTCATATAATTCCGATCTATCCTATTGAATGCCTTGTTAGGATATATTAGCATTACCAACGCCATTTTGTCTTAAGCACTCATTTTGTCTAGAATGGTTTATTATAACAGCTTATTAGGTACCAAGAAATCTGCAGATGTTGATGATAATTGTAAAGCTAGATTGGCCTTGTGAATGTTCCTGGCAATGTGCCTGGGAGCCCTGTTATCTATGTAAGATGCCCAAACGGCCTTGCTTTGGGCTGAGCTATGCATCCAGATGTACTTTTATTTTCTCCAACATAGGTGTGTCCGGTCCACGGCGTCATCCTTACTTGTGGGATATTCTCTTCCCCAACAGGAAATGGCAAAGAGCCCAGCAAAGCTGGTCACATGATCCCTCCTAGGCTCCGCCTACCCCAGTCATTCTCTTTGCCGTTGTACAGGCAACATCTCCACGGAGATGGCTTAGAGTTTTTTAGTGTTTAACTGTAGTTTTTATTATTCAATCAAGAGTTTGTTATTTTAAAATAGTGCTGGTATGTACTATTTACTCTGAAACAGAAAAGAGATGAAGATTTCTGTTTGTAAGAGGAAAATGATTTTAGCAACCGTTACTAAAATCGATGGCTGTTCCACACAGGACTGTTGAGAGGAATTAACTTCAGTTGGGGGAACAGTGAGCAGACTTTTGCTGCTTGAGGTATGACACATTCTAACAAGACGATGTAATGCTGGAAGCTGTCATTTTCCCTATGGGATCCGGTAAGCCATTTTTATTACAGAGTAAATAAGGGCTTCACAAGGGCTTGTTAAGACTGTAGACATTTTCTGGGCTAAATCGATTCATATATAAACATATTTAGCCTTGAGGAATCTGGGTATTTTGGTAAAATAATATCGGCAGGCACTGTTTTAGACACCTTATTCTCTAGGGGCTTTCCCTAATCATAGGCAGAGCCTCATTTTCGCGCCGGTATTGCGCACTTGTTTTTGAGAAGCATGACATGCAGTCGCATGTGTGAGGAGCTCTGATACATAAAAAAGACTTTCTGAAGGCGTCATTTGGTATCGTATTCCCCTTTGGGCTTGGTTGGGTCTCAGCAAAGCAGATACCAGGGACTGTAAAGGGGTTAAAGATAAAAACGGCTCCGGTTCCGTTATTTTAAGGGTTAAAGCTTCCAAATTTGGTGTGCAATACTTTTAAGGCTTTAAGACACTGTGGTGAAATTTTGGTGAATTTTGAACAATTCCTTCATACTTTTTCGCAATTGCAGTAATAAAGTGTGTTCAGTTTAAAATTTAAAGTGACAGTAACGGTTTTATTTTAAAACGTTTTTTGTACTTTGTTATCAAGTTTATGCCTGTTTAACATGTCTGAACTACCAGATAGACTGTGTTCTGAATGTGGGGAAGCCAAGGTTCCTTCTCATTTAAATAGATGTGATTTATGTGACACTGAAAATGATGCCCAAGATGATTCCTCAAGTGAGGGGAGTAAGCATGGTACTGCATCATTCCCTCCTTCGTCTACTCCAGTCTTGCCCACTCAGGAGGCCCCTAGTACATCTAGCGCGCCAATACTCCTTACTATGCAACAATTAACGGCTGTAATGGATAATTCTATCAAAAACATTTTAGCCAAAATGCCCACTTATCAGCGTAAGCGCGACTGCTCTGTTTTAGATACTGAAGAGCATGAGGACGCTGATGATATTGGTTCTGATATGCCCCTACACCAGTCTGAGGGGGCCAGGGAGGTTTTGTCTGAGGGAGAAATTTCAGATTCAGGGAAAATTTCTCAACAAGCTGAACCCGATGTGATTACATTTAAATTTAAGTTGGAACATCTCCGCGCTCTGCTTAAGGAGGTGTTATCCACTCTGGATGATTGTGAGAATTTGATCATCCCAGAGAAACTATGTAAAATGGACAAGTTCCTAGAGGTCCCGGGGCCCCCAGAAGCTTTTCCTATACCCAAGCGGGTGGCGGACATTGTAAATAAAGAATGGGAAAGGCCCGGTATACCTTTCGCCCCTCCCCCCCATATTTAAAAAATTGTTTCCCATGGTCGACCCCAGAAAGGACTTATGGCAGACAGTCCCCAAGGTCGAGGGGGCGGTTTCTACTTTAAACAAACGCACCACTATACCCATAGAAGACAGTTGTGCTTTCAAAGATCCTATGGATAAAAAATTAGAAGGTTTGCTTAAAAAGATGTTTGTTCAGCAAGGTTACCTTCTACAACCAATTTCATGCATTGTCCCTGTCACTACAGCCGCGTGTTTCTGGTTCGATGAGCTAGAAAAGGCGATTGATAGTGATTCTCCTCCTTATGAGGAGATTATGGACAGAATCCGTGCTCTCAAATTGGCTAATTCTTTCACCCTAGACGCCACTTTGCAATTGGCTAGGTTAGCGGCGAAAAATTCTGGGTTTGCTATTGTGGCGCGCAGAGCGCTTTGGTTGAAATCTTGGTCAGCGGATGCGTCTTCCAAGAACAAATTGCTTAACATTCCTTTCAAGGGGAAAACGCTGTTTGGCCCTGACTTGAAAGAGATTATCTCTGATATCACTGGGGGTAAGGGCCACGCCCTTCCTCAGGATAGGTCTTTCAAGGCCAAAAATAAACCTAATTTTCTTCCCTTTCGTAGAAACGGACCAGCCCCAAGTGCTACGTCCTCTAAGCAAGAGGGTAATACTTCTCAAGCCAAGCCAGCCTGGAGACCAATGCAAGGCTGGAACAAGGGAAAGCAGGCCAAGAAGCCTGCCACTGCTACCAAGACAGCATGAAATGTTGGCCCCCGATCCGGGACCGGATCTGGTGGGGGGCAGACTCTCTCTCTTCGCTCAGGCTTGGGCAAGAGATGTTCTGGATCCTTGGGCACTAGAAATAGTCTCCCAAGGTTATCTTCTGGAATTCAAAGGGCTTCCCCCAAGGGGGAGGTTCCACAGGTCTCAATTGTCTTCAGACCACATAAAGAGACAGGCATTCTTACATTGTGTAGAAGACCTGTTAAAAATGGGAGTGATTCATCCTGTTCCATTAGGAGAACAAGGGATGGGGTTCAACTCCAATCTGTTCGTAGTTCCCAAAAAAGAGGGAACGTTCAGACCAATCTTGGATCTCAAGATCCTAAACAAGTTTCTCAAGGTTCAATCGTTCAAAATGGAAACTATTCGAACAATTCTTCCTTCCATCCAGGAAGGTCAATTCATGACCACGGTGGATTTAAAGGATGCGTATCTACATATTCCTATCCACAAGGAACATCATCGGTTCCTAAGGTTCGCATTCCTGGACAAGCATTACCAGTTCGTGGCACTTCCTTTCGGATTAGCCACTGCTCCAAGGATTTTCACAAAGGTACTAGGGTCCCTTCTAGCGGTACTAAGACCAAGGGGCATTGCAGTAGTACCTTACTTGGACGACATTCTGATTCAAGCGTCGTCCCTTCCTCAAGCAAAGGCTCACACGGACATAGTCCTGGCCTTTCTCAGATCTCACGGA
This sequence comes from Bombina bombina, assembly GCF_027579735.1. NCBI lineage: Eukaryota > Metazoa > Chordata > Amphibia > Anura > Bombinatoridae > Bombina > Bombina bombina. The sequence continues at coordinate 268,457 of NW_026511204.1, read as the reverse complement.
TGGAAAGTGAACGTAGAAAAGAGTTCTCTATCTCCGTCAACAAGGGTTCCCTTCTTGGGAACAATAATAGACTCCTTAGAAATGAGGATTTTTCTGACAGAGGCCAGAAAAACAAAACTTCTAAACTCTTGTCAAACACTTCATTCCGTTCCTCTTCCTTCCATAGCGCAGTGCATGGAAGTAATAGGTTTGATGGTAGCGGCAATGGACATAGTTCCTTTTGCGCGCATTCATCTAAGACCATTACAACTGTGCATGCTCAGTCAGTGGAATGGGGACTATACAGACTTGTCTCCGACGATTCAAGTAAATCAGAGGACCAGAGACTCACTCCGTTGGTGGCTGTCCCTGGACAACTTGTCACAAGGGATGGGCTTCCGCAGACCAGAGTGGGTCATTGTCACGACCGACGCCAGTCTGATGGGCTGGGGCGCGGTCTGGGGACCCCTGAAAGCTCAGGGTCTTTGGTCTCGGGAAGAATCTCTTCTACCGATAAATATTCTGGAACTGAGAGCGATATTCAATGCTCTCAAGGCTTGGCCTCAGCTAGCAAAGGCCAAGTTCATACGGTTTCAATCAGACAACATGACGACTGTTGCGTACATCAACCATCAGGGGGGAACAAGGAGTTCCCTGGCGATGGAAGAAGTGACCAAAATCATTCAATGGGCGGAGACTCACTCCTGCCACCTGTCTGCAATCCACATTCCAGGAGTGGAAAATTGGGAAGCGGATTTTCTGAGTCGTCAGACATTACATCCGGGGGAGTGGGAACTCCATCCGGAAATCTTTGCCCAAATTACTCAATTGTGGGGCATTCCAGACATGGATCTGATGGCCTCTCATCAGAACTTCAAGGTTCCTTGCTACGGGTCCAGATCCAGGGATCCCAAGGCGACTCTAGTAGATGCACTAGTAGCACCTTGGACCTTCAAACTAGCTTATGTATTCCCGCCGTTTCCTCTCATCCCCAGGCTGGTAGCCAGGATCAATCAGGAGAGGGCGTCGGTGATCTTGATAGCTCCTGCGTGGCCACGCAGGACTTGGTATGCAGATCTGGTGAATATGTCATCGGCTCCACCATGGAAGCTACCTTTGAGACGAGACCTTCTTGTTCAAGGTCCGTTCGAACATCCGAATCTGGTCTCACTCCAGCTGACTGCTTGGAGATTGAACGCTTGATCTTATCAAAACGAGGGTTCTCAGATTCTGTTATTGATACTCTTGTTCAGGCCAGAAAGCCTGTAACTAGAAAAATTTACCACAAGATATGGAAAAAATATATCTGTTGGTGTGAATCTAAAGGATTCCCTTGGAACAAGGTAAAGATTCCTAAGATTCTATCCTTTCTTCAAGAAGGATTGGAGAAAGGATTATCGGCAAGTTCCTTGAAGGGACAGATTTCTGCCTTGTCTGTGTTACTTCACAAAAAGCTGGCGTGCCAGATGTTCAAGCCTTTGTTCAGGCTCTGGTTAGAATCAAGCCTGTTTACAAACCTTTGACTCCTCCTTGGAGTCTCAACTTAGTTCTTTCAGTTCTTCAGGGGGTTCCGTTTGAACCCTTGCATTCCGTTGATATTAAGTTATTATCTTGGAAAGTTTTGTTTTTGGTTGCAATTTCTTCTGCTAGAAGAGTTTCAGAATTATCTGCTCTGCAGTGTTCTCCTCCTTATCTGGTTTTCCATGCAGATAAGGTGGTTTTACGTACTAAACCTGGTTTTCTTCCGAAAGTTGTTTCTAACAAAAACATTAACCAGGAAATAGTCGTGCCTTCTTTGTGTCCGAATCCAGTTTCAAAGAAGGAATGTTTGTTGCACAATTTGGATGTTGTTCGCGCTCTAAAATTCTATTTAGATGCTACAAAGGATTTTAGACAAACATCTTCCTTGTTTGTTGTTTATTCTGGTAAAAGGAGAGGTCAAAAAGCAACTTCTACCTCTCTCTCTTTTTGGATTAAAAGCATCATCAGATTGGCTTATGAGACTGCCGGACGGCAGCCTCCTGAAAGAATCACAGCTCATTCCACTAGGGCTGTGGCTTCCACATGGGCCTTCAAGAACGAGGCTTCTGTTGATCAGATATGTAGGGCAGCGACTTGGTCTTCACTGCACACTTTTACCAAATTTTACAAGTTTGATACTTTTGCTTCTTCTGAGGCTATTTTTGGGAGAAAGGTTTTGCAAACCGTGGTGCCTTCCATTTAGGTGACCTGATTTGCTCCCTCCCTTCATCCGTGTCCTAAAGCTTTGGTATTGGTTCCCACAAGTAAGGATGACGCCGTGGACCGGACACACCTATGTTGGAGAAAACAGAATTTATGTTTACCTGATAAATTACTTTCTCCAACGGTGTGTCCGGTCCACGGCCCGCCCTGGTTTTTTAATCAGGTCTGATAATTTATTTTCTTTAACTACAGTCACCACGGTATCATATGGTTTCTCCTATGCAAATATTCCTCCTTTACGTCGGTCGAATGACTGGGGTAGGCGGAGCCTAGGAGGGATCATGTGACCAGCTTTGCTGGGCTCTTTGCCATTTCCTGTTGGGGAAGAGAATATCCCACAAGTAAGGATGACGCCGTGGACCGGACACACCGTTGGAGAAAGTAATTTATCAGGTAAACATAAATTCTGTTATTGTTATAGAAATACTTTAAAACTCCTCTTTTACCCAATTATATTATGAGCTTCTTTCGTTCCTGAGAAATACTGTGTAAGATGATGTAGTTATGAGCACATCATTTTTTAACCCTATATGCTGTAACTATTGCCTATAAAAAGTATTGTGCATCTTCCAATAAACAGAATAGCTTTTACACTGACTTGCTGCATGTCTGATTTCTGTACCCAAGATATCTCGCCAGGTGACCCATTCAGTTGCAGGTGAAGGTGTAGGATAAAGGCTAAGTGCTGACTGACACTCCCCCCTGAAAATAACACCTAACATGCCTTCTCCGGATCCAGCGATAGAAGCAGAGAAGGCACCAGAGTCTTATCTTGATAGTCTATTATATTTATCAGCCACCTAATATTATCCGGAGCTTCCCTATCCCTAATAAAACCCACCTGATCTGGGTGTATCAATGAGGGGAGTATAGGGTTTAGTCTATTGGCCAAGATTTTGGTTAGAATTTTCAGGTCCTGTTTTATAAGTGAGTTGGGGCGATAGTTGGAACATAGTTTAGTATTTTTCCCTGGTTTTGGAATTACTACTATTTTTGATTGTAGCAATTCAGGGGTATCGTCTGGCCTTCTAAAATGTGGTTACAAAAGTCTATAATATGGGGTACTAGAATATCCTTAAATGTTTTGTAATACTCACTGGCAAATCCGCCTGGTCCTGCAGCCTTTCCTATTTTGTGATACTTTAATGCACCAATCACAAAGGGTGAAGTCCTGGCAGTGATAAAGGGACACTGAACCCAATTTTTTTTCTTTCAGAGCATGCAGTTTTAAGCAACTTTCTAATTTACTCCTATTATCAATTTTTCTTCGTTCTCTTGCTATCTTTATTTTAAAATGAAGGATTATAAGCTTTTTTTTATTCACAACTCTGGACAGCACTTTTTCATTGGTGGATGAATTTATCCACCAATCAGCAAGAACAACCCAGGTTGTTCACCAAAAATGGGCCGAGAATTAAGAAAATTTGATAATAGGAGTAAATTAGAAAGTTGCTTAAAATGTCATACTCTGTCTGAATTACAAAAGAAAAACATTGGGTTCAGTGTCCCTTTAAGGGTTTCTTTATTTTCCTTCGAAATAATTTTTAAATTTGCTTCCTCTAAGAGAGTCTTGGTTTTTAAGTTTAGATTTGGGGAGGATGTGACTTACTTCCTATCATACAGATTCCCGTAGAAATCGACAAATGCCTCAACTATTTGCTGAGGATGGGAAGTTAAGGTACCGTTTGGAAGTAAAATAGAAGGGATGTTTGACGCTCTGTTTCGTTCTCTCAATTTGTGTGCTAAATATTTGTCTAGCTTTTTTGCAAACATATAATATTGTGATTTAAGTTTTAGTATGGCTCTCATGGATTGAGCATTCAATAGGGTTGAAAGACACAAGACCCAACTACCGCAACTATACGTGTCCGTCACAAGCCGGCTGGCAGACACGCTAGACTCACACGGTAGCGTTGGGTATGCAACGTCACAACGTCACAAACGTGGGCATGACCTGACGCGTTTTGCAGGGCTCCTTCCTGCCTCCTCCCCGCTTCCTCAGAGCCTCTGAGGAAGCGGGGAGGAGCCCTGCGAAACGCGTCAGGACACGCCCACGTTTGTGACGTTGCATACCCAACGCTACCGTGTGAGTCTAGCGTGTCTGCCAGCCAGCTTGTGACGGACACGTATAGTTGCGGTAGTTGGGTCTTTGAATTTTATTTACTGATAGCCTATTACACGGCACTCTGGTAAGCATCCTGTGGTGCTAAAAAGAAAAAAAGATATACAGTTGGACCTATTCCATAACCGGAGGGGACAGACAATATCTGCCGTGAGGACTTTATTACTGTGCTGTCAACATACCTCATACGTTGAGGTTGAAGTTTGTGAGTGCAATCTTGTTTTTCAATAAAGGAAATTGTTTTTATCTCTAATACTGCGCTTAGATTGTGTGTTTTCCTTTCACTCTGCGCTCTAGGTATTTCTTTGGATTTGGAGTGAATCTTTGTTAGGCACTGCACCAGTGTCTTTAAGGGAGCAGCAAAACTAAAAAGAGGAGAAAGGAGAAGAAAAAGGGAAAAAAACGGAACTTTGAGAAAGCGAAACTCTGTTTTGGTTTTGGAAGGAAACAGGTTTTTATTATGGACAGATATTTATTACATATGTGTTTTCTTGTGTAATTTTATTATATTTTTACTATATGAAATAGTGAATTATTTATTTATATGCACTAATTGGAAATGGACTAAATAGATTACTGTTGTATATTGCTGGGTATTGCCATAGAAATCCCCTACAGCTGTTCACTTGTTTATAGTGTTAGATAAATAGCGCTCTATTATTTGTTGTTTGAATATTAAGTTGTTATCTTGGAAAGTTTTGTTTCTCATGGCTATTTCATCTGCTTGTAGAGTGTCAGAGCTCTCAGCATTACAGTATGAGTAACCTTACCTTATTTTTCATTCGGATAAGGTAGTTTTACATACAAAGTTAGGTTTTCTTCCTAAAGTAGTTTCTGACCGGAACATAAATCAGGAGATTTTTGTTCCTTCATTGCGTCCTAATCCTCCTCCTCAGAAGGAACGGCTTCTGCACATTTTAGACGTGGTACATGCTCTAAAATGTTACTTAAAGGCGACTAGGATTTTCATCAGTCTTCTGCTTGTTTGTGGTTTTCTCAGGTAAACGTAAGGGACAGAAAGCTACGGCTACTTCTCTTTCTTTTTGGCTGAAGAGTATCATACATTTTGCCTATGAAACTGATGGACAGCAACCCCCAGAGAGGGTTATGACTCATTCCACGAGGGCTGTTTCTTCCTCATGTGCATTCAAAAATGAAGCTTCTGTAGATCAGATTTGCAAGGCTGCAACTTGGTCCTCTCTTCACACTTTTTCAAAATTCTACAAATTTGACACTTTTGCCTCTGCTGAGGCCACTTTTGGGAGAAAGGTTCTTCAAGCAGTGGTGCCTTCCGTTTAGGTTCCCTGTCTTGTCCCTCCCGTATCATCTGTGTACTCTAGCTTGGGTATTGATTCCCAACAGTAATTAGATGATCCGTGGACTCATTGTGTCATTAGAAAGAAAAGAAAATTTATGCTTGCCTGATAAATTTCTTTCTTTTTTGACACAATGAGTCCACGGCCTCCCTGTTCTAAAGACAGGTTGTTTGTTTGTTATAAACTTCACACACCTCTGCACCTTGTTGCTTTCTTTCTCTCCTTTACTTTGGTCGAATGACTGGGGTGGGATGGAAGGTAGGTGATATTTAACAGCTTTGCTGTGGTTCTCTTTGCCGCCTCCTGCTGGGCAGGAGTGATATTCCCAATAGTAATTGATAGTAATAGTAATTAATAGTAATTAATAAATTGATCAGGTAAGCATAAATTTTATTTTTGCCTTGAAGCCTGAAGAATCTTTTCCTTGTCTGGAAAAAAGGAGAATTTTATTAGGACATCCCTGGGGGGTAAATCCCCCTTAGGTTTAGCTTTTAAGGCTCTATGGGCCCATTCCATATTATAGTCTGTATCTTCCGTGTCTCCTGTTATGTTTGAAGAGTTGTTATAGATATGATTGGAGATCTGAGTTGGTGATTGGTTCCGGAATTCCCTTGAGTCTAAGATTATTTCTTCGACTCCTATTCTCATGGTCGTCTATTTTATCTTGAAGTTCTGAGATGGTTTGTTGCTGCAAGGATAGATTCTGAGAAACTGTGAATATTTCTTCTGTGATGGCTTCCCTGTGTTCTTCTAATAAATCCATTCTTCCCCCTAGGTCAGCTATGTCTGATCTTATTTCAGTGAGACTCGAAGTGACTGCTATATGCATTGTATCCATTTTTCCCCACAACCTTTCAAAATTAGAGGCTACGTCTTGTTTAGACACAAGCTCATGTAAATCTGCTTTTGTCACTGGTATGTGTTCCCCTGAGTGGCGGTTATTTGTTCTGTATAAGAGCCCTCTTCATCTTCCATTTCTATTAATTCTGAATTTTTAGTGGGTCTGGAAGGCTTAAAGAAAGTACTCACCGTCAAGTTTTTGACAGATTTTTCTCCCTTAGGAGGTTTTCTGGCTGATATGGTAAATCTTCTGAGCCTAGGAAACAAGCGATGGTTATAATGGTATATAGGTAGGTGACTCTATATCTATATTATGGTACCTCGGTCTTGTCAGTTGCTGAACACTTAGGTCTTTGACCAATAGAATAATATGCCTCACTGTTTATTTGGGTTTGTAGATCTTAATAGCAAAAAGTGTGTTGCACCACTGCCCTCTGCTGATCAATTTTCAGGAATTAAGTCTCAAAGTTCTGTAGTTATGAGGACTTTCCAAAAGCTTCTCTGTATTATTCCCATTTAGGTCAGGAAGAAAATGTTTCCTGTCGAGTACTCCATTAAAGACCCTTGGTATACTGTACCCAAAGTTGAAGGGGCCATTTCCACTCTGGCTAAGAGAACCACTATTCCTATTGAGGATAGCTGCTCTTTTAAGGATCCGATAGAAAAGAAGCTGGAGGCTTACTTGAAAAAGATTTATGTTCATCAAGGTCTCCAATGGCAACCTGCAGTGTGTATTGCCACCGTGACTAGTGTGGCATCTTATTGGTTCGACGCCTTGTCTGATTCTCTTCAAGTAGAGACTTCCTTGGATGAAATTCAAAATAGGATTAAAGCTCTTAAGTTGGCCAATTCCTTAATTGCAGATGCCATTTTACAGGCTGTTAGACTAGAAGCTAAAACTTCTAGTTTTGCTGTCCTAGCCCGCAGGGCATTATGGTTGAAATCCTGGTCTGCGGACGTTTCCTCTAAAGTCAAGCTTCTGGCAATTCCTTACAAGTGCAAAACCATGTTTTGACCTGGTTTGGCAGAAATTATCTCTGATATTACGGGTGGAAAAGGGTCTTTTCTACCTCAAGATAAGAAGAATAGGCCTAAAGGACGTCAGAGTAATTTTTGTTCCTTTAGTAACTTCAGAGGAAAGCCTTTCCCTTCTTCTTCCAAGCAGGAACAATCTAACGCCTAGATTACGAGTTTTGCGGTACGGTAAAAAAACAGTGTTAACAAGTCCTAACGCTGCTTTTTTACGCCCGCTGCTATTACGAGTCTTGCAGGTATAGGTGTACCGCACTTTTTTGGCCTTACCGCAAACCGACTTGCGTAAATTGCGTATAGTCTTTTTTTCTATGGGACTTCCATAGCGCCGGTATTACGAGTTTGTCTTGGGAGGCCAAAAAGTGAGCGGTACATCCTATACCGAAAAGATTCCTAACGCATTTTAAAGTCAGTAGTTATGAGTTTTACACTACAATGCCGTAGCATAAAACTAATAATTAAAGTGCTAAAAAGTACACTAACACCCATAAACTACCAATTAACCCCTAAACCGAGGCCCTCCCGCATCGCAAATCGCACTATAATAAAATTATTAACCCCTAATCTGCTGCTCCAGATATCGCAGTCACTAGAATAAACATATTAACCCCTAAACCGCCGCACTCCCGCCTCACAAACACTAGTTAAATATTATTAACCCCTAATCTGCCGCCCCTAACATCGCCACCACCTACATTATACTTATTAACCCCTAATCTTCCGCTCCGGACATCGCCGCAACCTACATTATATTTATTAACCCCTAATCTGCTGCCCCCAACATCGCCGCCACTATTCTAAATTTATTAACCCTTTAAACCTAAGTCTAACCCTTTAATACCCCCTAACTTCAATATAATTTAAATAAATCTAAATAAAATTACTATCATTAACTAAATTATATTTAAAACTAAATACTTACCTATCAAATAAACCCTAAGCTAGCTACAATATAACTAATAGTTACATTGTAGCTAGCTTAGGGTTTATTTTTATTTTAACTAGGTAGAATAGTTACTAAATAGTTATTAACTAGTTAATAACTACCTAGCTAAAATAAATACAAATTTACCTGTAAAATAAAACCTAACCTATGTTACAATAACACCTAACACTACACTACAATTAAATCAATTCCCTACATTAAATAAATTAAATTGGCTAAATCAAACCCCCCCCACTAAATTACAGAAAATAAAAAACAAATTACAGATCTTTAAACTAATTACACCTAATCTAAGAGCCCTATCAAAATAAAAAATGCCCCCCCCAAATAAAAAAAACCCTAGCCTAAACTAAACTACCAATAGCCCTTAAAAGGGCCTTTTGCGGAGCATTGCCACAAAGAAATCAGCTCTTTTACCTGTAAAAATAATACAAACAACCCCCACAACAGTAAAAACCCACCACCCACACAACCAACCCCCCTAACTAAAAAAACCTACGCTCCCCATTGCCCTGAAAAGGGCATTTGGATGGACATTGCCCTTAAAAGGGCATTTAGCTCTATTGCTTCCCAATACACCCTTAAAAAATCCTAACACTAACCCCCCGAAGATTCACTTACCGGAAGAAATCTTCATCCAAGCAGCAAGATGTCCTCAACGAAGCCGGCAGACGTGGTCCTCCAGACGGGCAGAAGTCTTCATCCAGACGGCATCTTCATCCTTCCGACACGGAGCGGCTCCATCTTCAAGACATCCGGCGCGGAGCATCCTCTTCAAACGACGGCTTCTTCGGAATGAATATCTCTTTAAGTGACGTCATCCAAGATGACGTCCCTTAGATTCCAATTGGCTGATAGAATTCTATCAGCCAATTGGAATTAAGGTAGAAAAAAATCATATTGGCTGATGCAATCAGCCATTAGGATTGAGCTGGCATTCTATTGGCTGTTCCAATCAGCCAATAGAATGCGAGCTCAATCCTATTGGCTGATTGGGTCAGCCAATAGGATTGAAGTTCAATCCTATCAGCCAATAGGATTGAGCTCGCATTCTATTGGCTGATTGGAACAGCCAATAGAATGCCAGCTCAATCCTAATGGCTGATTGCATCAGCCAATATGATTTTTTTTCTACCTTAATTCCAATTGGCTGATTTAATTCTATATCTAATCCAAGATGACGTCACTTAAAGAGATATTCATTCCGAAGAAGCCGTCGTTTGAAGAGGATGCTCCGCGCCGGATGTCTTGAAGATGGAGCCGCTCTGCGTCGGAAGGATGAAGATAGAATATGCCGTCTGGATGAAGACTTCTGCCCGTCTCGAGGACCACTTCTGCCGGCATCGTTGACGACATCTTGCCGCTTGGATGAAGACTTCTCCCGGTAAGTGAATCGTCGGGGTAAGTGTTAAGATGTTTTAAGGGTGTATTGGGTGGGTTTATTTTTTAGGTTAGGGTTTGGGCAGCAATAGAGCTAAATGCCCTTTTAAGGGCAATGGGGAGCTTCGGTTTTTTTAGTTAGGCTTTTATTTGGTTGGTTGTGTGGGTGGTAGGTTTTACTCTTGGGGGGGGTTGTTTGTATTTTTTTTTTTACAGGTAAAAGAGCTGATTTCTTTTGGGCAATGCCCAGCAAAAGGCCCTTTTAAGGGTTATTGGTAGTTTAGTTTAGGCTAGGGTTTTTTTTTATTTTGGGAGGGCTTTTTTATTTTGATAGGGCTCTTACATTAGGTGTAATTAGTTGAAAGATCTGTAATTTGTTTTTTATTTTCTGTAATTTAGTGTTAGTGTTTTTTTTGTAATTTAGCTAATTTGTATTTAATTTAGTTACACACCAGCACCACTACAATGGAATGCCAGACTGCCCCAGTTTATGGTCCACTTTTTTACAAATGTGGATATAAAAGAAGTTAAAAACACCATACAAAAGTTGCACCCTACTACGTGTGACTTAGACCCTGCTCCAACTCAGCTCATATCTGGATGCATTGAAACACTCGCCCCAGTCCTCACAAAAATAGTGCAGTGTTCACTAAAAACAGGAGATTTTCCAGATCCTCTAAAAGAAGCTGTGGTAAAACCACTCCTAAAGAAACCTTTATTAGACCCAGACTGCAAGACTAATTACAGACCAGTATCCAACCTCCCATTTCTGGGGAAAATAATTGAAAAAGTAGTGGCAACTCAACTGGAAGCCCATCTTTCACGCTTAAACATATTCAATCCTTTCCAGTCAGGCTTCAGATGCCGCCACAGCACTGAAACAGCACTAGTCAGAGTGCTAAATGATCTCCTCATGGCAAGAGACAAATGTGATTACTCCATTCTAATCCTCCTGGATCTCTCAGCTGCATTTGACACCATTGACCATAGGATTCTAATAGAGCGCTTGCAGTACATCTGTGATCTAGGAGGCACAGTCCTTAACTGGTTTAAAGGGCCATAATACCCAAATGTTTAAACACTTGAAAGTGATGCAGCATAGCTGTAAAAAGCTGATTAGAAAATATCACTTGAACATCTCTATGTAAAAAAGAAAGATATTTTACCTCAAAAGTTCCTCAGTAGCCACCTCCCATTGTAAAGGATTTCTAAGCAGCATTTTAGTGTGTTTGTCCTGGGACATCTGAAGGGACTAGCATCGTGCACTCTCATATTATTTCACCAATCAGGTAAAGGAAGCTTACTATGAAATCTCATGAGATCACAGTAAGAGTTCATGACCTCAGCACTGCTGATGCTGATTGGCTACTGTTCATTTCTTCATTTTTTTATTTTTTTTACCTGCAGCTGGGAGCAGCTGAGTATAACTTTTTACACAGAACTTACTCTGCTGAGCTGAGGAAATTGTGAGGTAAAATATCTTCCTTTTTTACATAGAGATGCTCAGGTGATATATTCCTGTCAGCTTTTTACAGTTATACTGCATCAGTTTCAAGTGATTTAGCATATGAGTATTATGTCCCTTTAAATCCTTCCTTGCTGGTAGATCACAGAGAGTAATATCAGGATCAAGCTCATCAGCACCAACAGAACTGGCCTGTAGCGTTCCACAAGGATCTATCCTGTCTCCCATGCTATTCGCAATTTACTTACTACCACTGAGGAACATCCTTAACCGACATGGCCTAAGGTATCATTGTTACGCTGATGACACACAACTCTACTTCTCCTTTGCTCCAGATACTACAGACCCAGCATGCCGCATAAACAGTTGCTTAACAGACCTCATAGAATGGATGAATGCTAGCTGTCTCAAAGTGAACCCGGACAAAACAGAGTTACTCTTGGTGAGGGGACCCCGGGCATCAAAAATATCCCACGATCACCCAACTGGCCTGGAGCTTGGAGGCTCTGAACTCGTTAGTTCAGCAAAGGTACGAAACCTCGGAGTGCTGATTGACACTGGACTATCTTTAAACAGCAGATTTCCTCCGTAATAATATCTGCCTACTTTCATCTGAAAAACATAGCCAGGATACAACACTTAATTCCACCGGATGATATGCCAACATTAATCCATGCATTTGTATCCTCTAGGCTAGATTACTGCAATGCACTTTACTTGGGCCTCCCAAAAAAAGATCTCCATCGCCTTCAGACAGTACAAAACGCAGCAGCAAGACTATTGACCAATCAAACTCGCTCCTGCCACATAACACCTGTTCTCCACTCCCTGCATTGGCTTCCAATTAAATGGCGAACATATTTTAAAATTGGCCTGCTGACCTTCAAAGCCTTAAACAACCAAGGTCCACAGTACCTGAAAGAGCTCCTGACACCCTACATCCCATCCGTTCACTTAGGTCAGCCAACACATCCTGCCTCTCAGTTCCAAGAATATGGACAAACTCAGGCTCCAGAGCATTCTGCCACGCTGCCCCTACTTTCTGGAACTCTTTACCGTGCGCAATCAGAGAGACACCGTCCTTACAGACTTTTTAAAAAAAGCTAAAGACCCACCTCTTCCATCAGGCATTCAGTCCGCCTATCTGACCTTCAGAAACTCCTAACTTTTATGTCTTATGTTGGTACAGTATATTTGTAAAGTGCTTTGAGTCTCACAGGGAGAAAAGTGCTATATAAATCGCAAATTATTATTATATATATATAGGTTAGGTTTTATTTTACAGGTAAATTTGTATTTATTTTAGCTAGTTAGTTATTAAATAGTTAATAACTATTTAGTAACTATTCTACCTAGTTAAAATAAATACAAAGTTGCCTGTAAAATAAAAATAAACCCTAAGCTAGCTACAATGTAACTATTAGTTATATTGTAGCTACCTTATGGTTTATTTTATAGGTAAGTATTTAGTTTTAAATAGGAATAATTTAGTTAATGATAGTAATTTTATTTACATTTATTTAAATTATATTTAGGGGGTGTTAGGGTTAGGCTTAGGTTTAAAGGGTTAATAAATTTAGAATAGTGGCGGCGATGTTGGGGACAGCAGATTAGGGGTTAATAAGTGTAAGATTAGGGGTGTTTAGACTCGGGGTTCATGTTAGGGTGTTACATTTAAACATAACTTTAGTTTCCCCATAGGAATCAATGGGGCTGCGTTACTGAGATTTACGCTGATTTTTGGTAGGTGTTAGACTTTTTCTGAGCCAGCTCTCCCAATTGATGTCTATGGGGAAATCGTGCACGAGCACGTATAACCAGCTCACCGCTCACTTAAGCAGCGCTGGTATTGAAGTGCATTATGCAGCTCAATTTTGCTCTACGCTCACTTCTTACGGGTTTGTAAAAACCTGTAATACCAGCGCTGTAGGTAAGTGAGCGGTGAGAAAAAACTGCATGTTAACACCGCACAGCTCAGAACGCAAGACTCGTAATCTAGCTGTATGTCTTCTTGGAAACCCAATCAGTCTTGGAACAAGGGAAAACAATCAAAGAAACCCGCTGCTGATTTCAAATCAGCATGAAGGGTTTGCCCCCGATCCGGGATAGGATCAGGTGGGGGGCAGAGTTTCTCAGTTCTCTCAAGCCTGGATACGAGATGTCCCAGATCCCTGGACTGTGGACATAGTATCCCAGGGTTACAAATTTGAATTCAAGACTTTTCCTGCCAGAGGCAGATTCCATCTCTCAAGATTATCTGAAGACCAGATAAAGAGAGAGGCGTTCTTGAAATGTATACAACATCTTTCCTCCCTGGGAGTGATAGCTCCAGTTCCAGTGCAGGAACAGCGTCTCGGGTTCTACTCCAACCTATTTGTGATTCCCAAAAAAGAGGGAACTTTCCGTCCCATTCTAGACTTGAAGTGACTAAACAAGTTTCTCAAAGTTCCATCTTTCGAGATGGAGACTATACGCTCCATTCTTCCTTTAGTACAAGAGGGTCAGTTCATGACAACCATAGACCTAAAGGATGCGTATCTTCGTGTTCCTATTCACAGGGACCATCACAGATTCCCGAGATTTGCCTTTCTGGACAAACCTTTCCAGTTTGTGGCCCTTCATTTGGTTTAGCCACGGCTCCCAGAATTTTTTCAAAGGTTCTGGGGTCTCTTTTGGCAGTGATCCATTCTCGTGGAATTGCTGTGGCACCTTAACTGGACGACATATTGGTTCAGGCGCCATCTTTTCAACAAGCAAAATCTTGTCTTTTCTTCGTTCCCACGGATGGAATGTGAATCTGGAAAAAAGCTCCCTTTTTCCCTGCTACAAGAGTAGTGTTCTTAGGGACCATAATAGATTCTCTATTGATGAAGATTTTTCTGACAAAGGTCAGGAAAACAAAATAATTTCCTCTTACCTCTCTAGGCTACTGCTCATTCTTCAGTGGCTTAATATATGGAGGTAATCAATCTGATGGTGGCTTCCATGGACATCATTTCTTTTGCTCGACTCCATTTGAGAGCTATCCAGTTGTGCACGCTCAGACAATGGAATGGTGACCATGCAGATCTATCTCAGAAAATAGAGTTAGATCAGTCGTCAAGGGACTCTCTCCCGTGGTGGATTTCTCAGGAACATCTGTCTCAGGGCACATGCTTTCGGAGAACTTCCTGGGTGATCGTGACCACGGACACCAGCCTGCTGGGCTGGGGAGCAGTCTGGAACTCGTTAAAAGCTCAGGGCCTTTGGACTCAGGAGGAGTCTGCTCTTCCCATGAACATCTTGGAGTTGAGGGCAATTTACAATTCTCTATTGGCTTGGCCTCAGTTGTCTTCAGCCCAGTTTATCAGGTTCCAGTCAGACAACATAACTTCTGTGGCTTACATCAATCACCAGGGAGGAACTCGGAGTTCCTTAGCCATGAAGGTGGTTACTCTGATTCTGCAGTGGGCAGAGACCCACAATTGCTGTCTATCTGCCATCCACATTCCAGGAGTAGACAACTGGGAAATTGATTTTCTGAGCAGACAGACTTTTCATCTCGGGGAGTGGGAACTACATCTGGAGGTGTTTTCCAGCTTAGTCCTCAAATGGGGGGTGCCAGAGTTAGATCTGATGGCGTCAAGGTCAAGAGATCTAAAAGATGCTCTGGCGGTTCCTTGGGTTTTCAGGTTGGCATACCTGTTTGCTCTCCTTCCACAAGTCATTGCTCGTATCAAACAGGAGAGGGCGTCTGTGATTCTAATAGCCCCTGCATGGCCTCGCAGGGTCTGGTTTACAGACCTAGTGGAGATGTCATCTCTCCCACTTTGGAGACGACCTCTGAGGAAGGAGCTCCTGATTCAGGGTCCCTTCCTTCATCCAAAATCTCATTTCTCTGAAGCTGACTGCTTGGAGATTGAACGCTTAATGCTATCTAAGCGTGTTTTCTCCAACATAGGTGTGTCCGGTCCACGGCGTCATCCTTACTTGTGGGATATTCTCTTCCCCAACAGGAAATGGCAAAGAGCCCAGCAAAGCTGGTCACATGATCCCTCCTAGGCTCCGCCTACCCCAGTCATTCTCTTTGCCGTTGTACAGGCAACATCTCCACGGAGATGGCTTAGAGTTTTTTAGTGTTTAACTGTAGTTTTTATTATTCAATCAAGAGTTTGTTATTTTAAAATAGTGCTGGTATGTACTATTTACTCAGAAACAGAAAAGAGATGAAGATTTCTGTTTGTATGAGGAAAATGATTTTAGCACCGTAACTAAAATCCATGGCTGTTCCACACAGGACTGTTGAGAGCAATTAACTTCAGTTGGGGGAACAGTGTGCAGTCTCTTACTGCTTGAGGTATGACACATTCTAACAAGACGATGTAATGCTGGAAGCTGTCATTTTCCCTATGGGATCCGGTAAGCCATGTTTATTAAGATAGTAAATAAGGGCTTCACAAGGGCTTATTAAGACTGTAGACTTTTTCTGGGCTAAATCGATTCATTATTAACACATATTTAGCCTTGAGGAATCATTTATTCTGGGTATTTTGATATGATTATATCGGCAGGCACTGTTTTAGACACCTTATTCTTTAGGGGCTTTCCCTAATCATAGTCAGAGCCTCATTTTCGCGCCGGTATGGCGCACTTGTTTTTGAGGACAGCATGGCATGCAGCTGCATGTGTGTGGAGCTCTGATACATAGAAAAGTCTTTCTGAAGGCATCATTTGGTATCGTATTCCCCTTTGGGCTTGGTTGGGTCTCAGCAAAGCAGATTCCAGGGACTGTAAAGGGGTTAAATATAAAAACGGCTCCGGTTCCGTTATTTTAAGGGTTAAAGCTTCCAAATTTGGTGTGCAATACTTTTAAGGCTTTAAGACACTGTGGTGAAATTTTGGTGAATTTTGAACAATTCCTTCATACTTTTTCGCAATTGCAGTAATAAAGTGTGTTTAGTTTAAAATTTAAAGTAACAGTTTTATTTTAAAACGTTTTTTGTGCTTTGTTATCAAGTTTATGCCTGTTTAACATGTCTGAACTACCAGATAGATTGTGTTCTGACTGTGGGGAAACCAAGGTTCCTTCTCATTTAACTATATGTATTTTATGTCATAAAAATTTTTAGTAAAAATGATGCCCAAGATGATTCCTCAAGTGAGGGGAGTAAGCATGGTACTGCATCATCCCCTCCTTCGTCTACACCAGTCTTGCCCATACAGGAGGCCCCTAGTACATCTAGTGCGCCAATACTCCTTACTATGCAACATTTAACGGCTGTAATGGATAATTCTATCAAAAACATTTTAGCCAATATGCCCACTTATCAGCGAAAGCGCGACTGCTCTGTTTTAGAAAATTCTGTAGAGCATGAGAACGCTGATGATATGGTTTCTGAAGGGCCCCTACACCAGTCTGAGGGGGCCAGGGAGGTTTTGTCTGAGGGAGAAATTTCAGATTCAGGAAACATTTCTCAACAAGCTGAACCTGATGTGATTACTTTTAAATTTAAGTTGGAACATCTCCGCGCTCTGCTTAAGGAGGTGTTATCCAATTTGGATGATTGTGATTATCTGGTCATTCCAGAACCACTATGTAAAATGGAAAAGTTCTTAGAGGCCCCGGGGCCTCCCGAAGCTTTTCCTATATCCAAGCGGGTGGCGTACATTGTTAGTAAAGAATGGGACAGGCCCGGTATACCTTTAGTACCTCCCCCCATATTTAAAAAATTGTTTTCCTATAGTCGACCCCAGAAAGGACTGATGGCAGACAGTCCCCAAGGTCGAGGGGGCGGTTTCTACTCTACACAAGCGCGCCACTATACCCATAGAAGATAGTTGTGCTTTCCAAGATCCTATGGATAAAAAATTAGAAGGTCTGCTAAAAAAGATGTTTGTTCAGCAAGGTTCCCTTCTACAACCAATTGCATGCATTGTCCCTGTCACTGCAGCCGCGTGTTTCTAGTTTGATGAGCTAGGAAAGGCGATTATTAGTAATTCTTCTTCTTATGAGGAGATTATGGACAGAATTCGTGCTCTTAAATTGGCTAATTCTTTCACCCTAGACGCCACCTTGCAATTGGCTAGGTTAGCGGCGAAAAAATTCTGGGTTTGCTATTGTGGCGCAGAGCGCTTTGGTTAAAATCTTGGGCAGCGGATGCGTCTTCCAAGAACAAATTGCTTGACATTCCTTTCAAGGGGAAAACACTCTTTGGCCCTGACTTGAAAGAGATTATCTCTGATATCACTGGGGGCAAGGGCCACGCCCTTCCTCAGGATAGGTCTTTTCAAGACCAAAAATAAACCTAAGAAATGAGGATTTTTCTGACAGAAGCCAGAAAAACAAAACTTCTAGACTCTTGTCGGATACTTCATTCCGTCCTCTTCCTTCCATAGCGCAGTGCATGGAAGTGATAGGTTTGATGGTAGCGGCAATGGACATAGTTCCTTTTGTGCGCATTCATCTAAGACCATTACAACTGTTCATGCTCAGTCAGTGGAATGGGGACTATTCAGACTTGTCTCCGAAGATACAAGTAAATCAGAGGACCAGAGACTCATTCCGTTGGTGGCTGTCCCTGGACAACCTGTCACAAGGGATGACCTTCCGCAGACCAGAGTGGGTCATTGTCACGACCGACGCCAGTCTGATGGGCTGGGGCGCGGTCTGGGGATCCCTGAAAGCTCAGGGTCTTTGGTCTCGGGTAGAATCTCTTCTACCGATAAATATTCTGGAACTGAGAGCTATATTCAATGCTCTCAAAGCTTGGCCTCAGCTAGCGAGGGCCAAGTTCATACATCAACCATCAGGGGGGAACAAGGAGTTCCCTAGCGATGGAAGAAGTGACCAAAATCATTCTATGGGCGGAGTCTCACTCCTGCCACCTGTCTGCTATCCACACCCCAGGAGTGGAAAATTGGGAAGCGGATTTTCTGAGTCGTCAGACATTGCATCCGGGGGAGTGGGAACTCCATCCGGAAATCTTTGCCCAAGTCACTCAACCGTGGGGCATTCCAGACATGGATCTGATGGCCTCTCGTCAGAACTTCAGAGTTCCTTACTACGGGTACAGATCCAGGGATCCCAAGGCGGCTCTAGTGGATGCACTAGTAGCACCTTGGACCTTCAAACTAGCTTATGTGTTCCCGCCGTTTCCTCTCATCCCCAGGCTGGTAGCCAGGATCAATCGGGAGAGGGCGTCGGTGATTTAGATAGCTCCTGCGTGGCCACGCAGGACTTGGTATGCAGATCTGGTGAATATGTCATCGGCTCCACCATGGAAGCTACCTTTGAGACGAGACCTTCTTGTTCTAGGTCCGTTCGACCCACTCCAGCTGACTGCTTGGAGATTGAACGCTTGATCTTATCAATGCGAGGGTTCTCAGATTCTGTTATTAATACTCTTGTTCAGGCCTGAAAGCCTGTAACCAGAGAAATTACCACATAATTTGGTATATCTGTTGGTGTGAATCTGCAGGATTCCCTTGGGACAAGGTTTAGATTCCTAAGAGTCTATCCTTCCTTCGAGAAGGATTGGAAAAAGGATTATCTGCAAGTTCCTTGATGGGACAGATTTCTGCCTTGTCTGTGTTACTTCACAAAAAGCTGGCAGCTGTGCCAGATGTTCTAGCCTTTGTTCAGGCTCTGGTTAGAATCAAGCCTGTTTACAAAATTTTGACTCCTCCTTGGAGTCTCAACCTAGTTCTTTCAGTTCTTCAGGGGGTTCCGTTTGAACCCTTACATTCCGTTGATATTAAGTTATTATCTTGGAAAGTTTTGTTTTTGGTTGCAATTTCTTCTGCTAGAAGAGTTTCAGAATTATCTGCTCTGCAGTGTTCTTCTCCTTATCTGGTGTTCCATGCAGATAAGGTGGTTTTGCGTACTAAACCTGGTTTTCTTCCAAAAGTTGTTTCTCACAAAAACATTAACCAGGAGATAGTTGTGCCTTCTTTGTGTCCTAATCCAGTTTCAAAGAAGGAACGTTTGTTGCACAACTTGGATGTAGTTCGTGCTCTCAAATTTTTCTTAGCAGCTACTAAGGATTTCAGACAAACTTTGTCTTTGTTTGTTGTTTATTCTGGTAAACGGAGAGGTCAAAAAGCAACTTCTACCTCTCTCTCCTTCTGGATTAAAAGCATTATCCGATTGGCTTATGAGACTGCCGGACGGCAGCCTCCTGAAAGAATCACAGCTCACTCCACTAGGGCTGTGGCTTCCACATGGGCCTTCAAGAACGAGGCTTCTGTTGATCAGATATGTAAGGCAGCGACTTGGTCTTCACTGCACACTTTTTCTAAATTTTACAAATTTGATACTTTTACTTCTGCTGAGGCTATTTTTGGGAGAAAGGTTTTGCAAGCCGTGGTGCCTTCCATTTAGGTGACCTGATTTGCTCCCTCCCTTCATCCGTGTCCTAAAGCTTTGGTATTGGTTCCCACAAGTAAGGATGACGCCGTGGACCGGACACACCTATGTTGGAGAAAACAGAATTTATGTTTACCTGATAAATTACTTTCTCCAACGGTGTGTCCGGTCCACGGCCCGCCCTGGTTTTTTTAATCAGGTCTGATAATTTATTTTCTTTAACTACAGTCACCACGGTAACATATGGTTTCTCCTATGCAAATATTCCTCCTTAACGTCGGTCGAATGACTGGGGTAGGCGGAGCCTAGGAGGGATCATGTGACCAGCTTTGCTGGGCTCTTTGCCATTTCCTGTTGGGGAAGAGAATATCCCACAAGTAAGGATGACGCCGTGGACCGGACACACCGTTGGAGAAAGTAATTTATCAGGTAAACATAAATTCTGTTTTTTCTGAGTCGGTCGTTGAGACCATGATTCAGGCTTGCAAGCCTGTTCCTAGAAAGATTTACCGTAAGATATGGCATAAATATGTTTATTGGTGTGAAACCAAGGGCTTCTCCTTGGAGTAGAATTAGAATTCCTAGAATTTTATCTTTTCTTCAGGAAGGCCTGGAGAAGGGATTGTCAGTCAGTACCCTGAAGGGTCACATTTCTGCTTGATCTGTTTTACTACATAAACGTTTGGGGGATGTGCATATGTGCAATCTTTTTGTCAGGCCTTGGTCAAAATCAGGCCTGTCTTTAAGTCTGATGCTCCTCCTTGGAGCCTGCTGGCTTTGTTTTGAGCCGTTGCATTCCATAGACATTAAGTTGTTATCTTGGAAGGTTTTGTTTCTTGTTGCTATCTCTTCGGCTCGAAGAGTCGCGGAACTCTCAGCTCTGCAGTGTGATTCCTCTTATCTTATTTTTCATAAGATAACCTTCTTAAGGTTGGTTTTTTTTATGATTTTTATTGAGTCTAGTATAATGGACAGTAAACAGACAAAAAAGCCTTTAGTTTGCAAAAATAAAAGCAAAGTCATGAGGTATACTTTACCAAACAACAAAAAAAGAGAGGCAAACTTAGTTCATTACATCACAGATGAGATAGAGAACAGAGAAAAACCTTTCAACTTATTTCTCAAAAATACATAACAAGATTTCTGTAATGGATACAACTATGCTATACAGTTTTCTAATTGCTCTAGTTGCTTAACTAGAGGAAAAAATAAACTACGGTATATACATACCTCCCAATAGCTAAATGTCCCATATACTAGACTATATTTATCAGAGTCAATTTATGAGATACAATATATAACCTTCTGTTTCCCCGGATTACCTGCTTAAATAAAGATGAGAAACTATTTGGAAATGATAAATATAGATACAAATTTAGCAGTCTATAGGGGTTAAATAATAAGCTGCTACATATGCGTTTACTTATTGAACATGTTATGCGGCCCAAAACCTGGGGATGTTCGTAGTGGACCAATCGGTATATAAGATATTGCCCCCTCCAGAGTAAGGAAGGGAGAGAAGGATAGCAAAACAAAACACAAGGCAAAAAAATGCCCCTCCTACCAAATTCCTAATAGTACTATTTCTGTGCTTCTAAAGGGAAATATCAGATGATCAATTTCTCTAGGAGGAAATATCTTTATAAATTTAGACCATTTTTTAAAGAATAAGGATATCTCTTGATCAGAATTAATATCAGTAGCTAATTGTTCGATGATACACTGTTTTTTAAGATCATTTTTTAATTTCTGAAATAAGAGATGGAAGGTTGGCTTTCCTCCTACTAAGGATTAGGTTTCTGGTTGCTAATATAACTAGGTTTATTGACCACCCACCACGAGACCTAACATACGGATTCCCATTGGATGTCTGCACCTGGAGGCAGACCGGAACTGGTTTGACGAGGAGCCGCGTAGCTGAGGTGCTTGCAGATGCAGTACCTGACGAGTAGCGGCTGAATCGAGTGACCGTTCCTTGGGAGGTGACGAGTAGTTGGAGCGCCTGGACGGCTCTATTTCCGCATATGGTGGATGCTTGTCTGACAGAGTTTGCTTGGTCGGTGTGGGTGAGTCCTCACATTATATTACCTAAAGGATTTCGTCTGTCACAGAGACATTATTCTTTAATTACGGTACACATGTTTGACAAGGGTTCTATTCTGATTATCGCCAAAGACTGTCACATATGAGGCTGTGAACACGCCTATTATACATTAATCAGCTAACAAGGGTTAATACACAGTATTATTCTTTTTCTCATTATTACTTCCTTGACTCTGTGCTTACCCAAGTTTAGCTGTTTTTGGTTGCTCTCGATTTGCTTAAAGCCAAAACAACATGGATACCACTATTGACTGCACACAGTATTATTCACTCATTAGTCTAAATGATCAGGACTTGGAGGGTCTGGAACTGGAAGAGTTCTTTTCAGCTGTATCTATGGATGTTAAACTAGGAGACCTATTTAATAATTTGGAAATTTTGAGACTCAAGGAAATAAGACTCAAATTAGACTCATGGATACTCAATAAATATCTTGCATTACATATGATTCCCAGGGGTCTATGAGTAAAAAAGTTTCCAAATTTTGAAGTGACTGATCAGGACTTTATTAGAGAGTGGAACAATATACTCTCTGAATGCTCTTTAAGACTCATGGGTATGCTTATTAAATATAAAAGTGATCAATTGATTATGGTGCGCAATGAAATTGCAAAATTACAAACTGAATTGAATAATTTTAAACTCAGCGATGAATATGTATGTTTTGATGTGATGCTAAGGGATGTTGTTGAATCCTCAAGACAGGATTTGATCTCTATAAAACACACTAAATTTTTACGTGACCAAAAAGATTATTCTGACAATCAGGTGTTTATTTGGCAGAGAACAAACAAACATAATAGAAGGAAGTTCAACAACAAACAAAATGCCCAATCAAAAAACAATAATAAAACCAACATTAGCCACCTTAACACAGCAGATAGTAATACTGCTGTGGACAATGATATACAGCCTTATATCCCTCATCACAAAAAGAGAAAGAATAATAAATCAAAGAAAAGAGTTACTTTCTCTGATCCCGAAACAACAGATGATGATTTGTCATCACAAGGGGCTTCCACTTCTGGTGATGAGGGATCTGGCGCAGAGTACATTGATAATTTAGAAACTAGTGGCGAGGAGGCAGAATCTGGACCACAGGTCACTCACTTGGTTCAGCATAACCAACTCACTATAGGCGCAAAACCTAAGATCAAACAGGCCAAGCAACAAGACACTACACATCTGAACAAGCAATCAGAATCTGGCACACTACATCAAGTTGCCACAACATCACAGGTTTTTCGTGTGGCCAAAAAACACACGGGGGGTGGGGGGAAACAGGCACATGCTCCCAAACACAGATATATTCTGAGGGACCCCAAACAAACAAAACAGTGACCTCCAGTAGTGTCATAAACTTGTCCTCATATGTACTCAACAAAGCTGAACTTAAGATTTTGGAATTGGGTTTGGGCTTTTGCCCAAACAGGAAATTTAATCTTTTCCAAACCATAATCGATTTGAATCGATTTATAAGAAAGATTACCCTAAACAAACATTTTGAGATGACAGCAAAAACTGATGACACTAGACCCAGCACATTTAACAGCACTGATCCCACAAATTTTCCCTCTCTCACTTTTCAAGAAGCATGTAGCATAACATCATTGGAAAGTTTAGAGAGGGAGTCTGCAGTACCTGGCACAACAACTGACTATAAATTTCCACAGAGAAAAGTTGCCTCTAATTTTTACCCAATACATAACAGAGGGAAATCTCTGGAAGTATTTCATACACGAGTGGTGGATGACCTGAAGAAACTCAGTGTATCCACTGCTCCTGTTACACATAATCTCTCCAAAATGGAAAAAGAAGCCATTCTCTCAATACAAAATAATGCCAATATTGTGATTAGGCAATCAGATAAGGGAGGCAGTGTGGTGGTACTTAATCAAGTGGACTATGTAAATGAGGCACTGCGCCAATTAAATGACCACAACACATACTCTGTTGTGGACCAAAATCCAACAAAACGTTTCCAATATGAGCTTGGGCAGATGTTGGATGATGGGGTTGATCTAGGAATCTTTGACCAACATACAGCAGATTCCTTATATGTTACGCACCCGATTATCCCCATCTTCCACCATCTGCCCAAGGTCCACAAGAGTGTATCTAATGTGAAGGGTCGCCCCATTATATCAGGGATTGGTTCCCTCCTGGAACCCTTGTGTGACTGGTTGGATGGGGTATTGCAGCCATATGTTTTGGCTTTGCCAAGTTACATTCGTGATACCTCACATGTTTTGGGTATGCTGGAGTGTATCGAGTGGCATGCACAATACAGCTGGCTGACCATTGATGTGGTTTCTCTATACTCCAGCATACCCCATGACATGGGCCTGAGGGCCATTGAATTTTTTCTACAGTCCAGTGCTGATATGTCATCAGAAAGTATAGGATACATCTTACCTACCGTCGCTTCATAAGACGACCTGATTTTTATCTGGTCGTTGGGTGAAGAAAAGGCCAAATCATTTTTTGGGTTTCTAAATGAAGCGGTTTAAAGTTTACATATGAGTGGCATCACTCTATGGTGAATTTTTTTGGATGTCACACTAACTGGAAACTCTGTGACACAAAAGATTGAGTCTAAACTTTACAGGAAACCTATCTCAGGAAATAAAATTCTCCACCACAAAAGTGGACATCCACCACATGTATTTAGTGGCATCGCAAAAAGTCAGTTCCTGAGGGCAAGAAGGGTTTGCAGCAATGACAGAGACTTCCATGCAGAAACTAAAGATATAAAACAGAGACTTAAGAATAGGGGTTATCCCTCAAAACTATTAGACAATGTAGCCAAAAAAGTGGTCACAGCAGAAAGAAACCCAAATAACCAACAGCGTAAAGTGAAAGAGCAAGACAGACCACTCACCTTTATTACTCAATATTCCTCAGACTATTCTGCTGTATGTAACATCATTAGGAAATACTTTCCTATCCTTTTGGGTGATGTACATTTAAAAACAACTGTAGAAAAAGGGTTCAGATGTGTCTACTCAAAAAATCTGTCTTTGGGTCACCTTCTGTCCCCTAGTCTTTTACCATCTGAAAAAGGGAAGAAAAGTTCCTGGTTACAAGTCAATGGCACTTACAAATGTGGGGACCACAGGTGTAAGGCCTGCGACACCGTTGTTGAAGCAAAGACTTTTTTTCATGCTCAACCGGGGACAAGTTTTTGTCTAAGGGATGCATTAAGTGCTCCAGTGTCTATGTCGTGTACCTCATAGAGTGTGAGGAACACTCCAAATAGTATGTTGGAATGACAAGTAGGGAAGTCCGGACAAGGATTAGAGAGCATCTTGGTTATATCAAATATGATAAACCATGTTCGGCACTCTCACGACACTTTATTGAGGTGCACGGCAAGGACACCAGATCTTTCAGATGGCGAGGCATTGAAACCATCAATTTGCCTCCCAGAGGAGGGAACAAGGATGAAATTTTGGCCAGGCAAGAGGTGTACTGGATCATGAAGCTAAACACTCAGATACCACGTGGATTTAATTCTGATTTGATATCATAAACCATTGGAAATAATGATTGGCTTCATGGTCCAGCACACCTCATACAAACTAATATCTTTAGAATACATATGTTTATAGGATAAATCTTTCACGAGAGGGCTAGCTTAGAATAAAAACACCAGCACTACACTAATATATTTCTCCTGTTAAGTGTAGTCAGTCCACGGGTCATCCATTACTTATGGAATTATATCTCCTCCCTAACAGGAAGTGCAAGAGGATCACCCAAGCAGAGCTGCTATATAGCTCCTCCCCTCTACGTCATACCCAGTCATTCTCTTGCACCTAACTAATAGATAGGACGTGTGAGAGGACTGTGGTTGTTAAACTTAGTTTTCATTTCTTCAATCAAAAGTTTGTTATTTTAAACAGCACCGGAGTGTGTTGTTTTTTCTCAGGCAGCATTAGAAGAAGAATCTACCTGAGTTTGTGTATGATCTTAGCGGTCGTAACTAAGATCCATTTGCTGTTCTCGGCCATTCTGAGGAGTGAGGTAACTTCAGAACAGGGGACAGCAGGCAGGGTTCACCTGCAAGGAGGTATGTTGCAGTATATTATTTTCTAAGGAATGGAATTGACTGAGAAAATACTGCTAATACCGATGTAATGTAAGTGCAGCCTTAAATGCAGTAGTAGCGACTGGTATCAGGCTGATATGTATGTATGTTTACACTGAGGTATTTCTAGGGAATGGAACTTCACTAAGAAAATACTGCATACATTTAAGTTATATTTGAGCCTCCACTGCAGTGAAAGCGACTAGCAGCAGGCTTATTAATAACATTTCATAATTTTATTTTTAAACGTTTACTGGCATGTTAATCGTTTTTTTCTGAGGTACTTGGTGATAAAACTTTATGGGCATGATTTTTACCACATGGCTGTCGTTTGTTTATGAATAAAATCAGTTTACTGAGCTTCCCCACTGTTGTATTATGAGTGGGAGGGGCCTATTTTAGCGCTTTATTGCGCAGTAAAAATTCAGTCACAGTCTCCCTATTTCTTCCTCCATGATCCAGGACGTCTCTACAGAGCCCAGGGGTCTCCAAAACTAGTTTTGAGGGAGGTAATCACTCACAGCAGACCTGTGAGACTGTGTTTTGACTGTGATAAAAACGTTTATATTAAATTGTTATCCGTTTTTGGGTACTAAGGGGTTAATCATCCATTTGCTGGTGGGTGCAATCCTTTGCTAACTTAATGCATTTACTGTGAAAATTTGGTTGCTATAACTAATTTGGTTCATTGTTATTTCAACTGTGACAGTTTTTTTGTGCTTCTTAAAGGCACAGTAACGTTTTTTATATTGCTTGTAAATTTATTTGAAAAGTATTTTCCAAGCTTGCTAGTCTCATTGCTAGTTTGTTTAAACATGTCTGACACAGATGAATCTCTTTGTGCAATATGTTTAAAGGCCAATGTGGAGCCCAATAGAAATTTGTGTACTAATTGCATTGATGCTACTTTAAATAAAAGCCAATCTGTACATGTAAAGAAAATTTCACCAGACAACGAGGGGGAAGTTATGCCGACTAACTCTCCTCACGTGTCAGTACCTTCGCCTCCCGCTCAGGAGGTGCGTGATATTGTGGCGCCAAGTACATCAGGGCGGCCCATACAAATCACTTTGCAAGACATGGCTAATGTTATGACTGAAGTACTATCTAAATTGCCAGAATTTAGGGGTAAACGCGATCACTCTGGGGTAAGAACAGAGTGGGCTGATAATAATAGAGCCATGTCTGATACTGCGTCACAATTTGCAGAACATGAGGACGGAGAGCTTCATTCTGTGGGTGACGGATCTGATCCAAGTAAACTGGACTCAGACATTTCAAATTTTAAATTTAAGCTTGAGAACCTCCGTGTATTACTAGGGGAGGTATTAGCGGCTCTGAATGATTGTAACACGGTTGCAATTCCAGAGAAAATATGTAGGCTGGATAAATATTTTGCGGTACCGACGTGTACTGACGTTTTTCCTATACCTAAAAGGCTTACAGAAATTGTTAACAAGGAGTGGGATAGACCCGGTGTGCCTTTTTCACCCCCTCCTATATTTAGAAAAATGTTTCCAATAGACGCCACCACACGGGACTTATGGCAGACGGTCCCTAAGGTGGAGGGAGCAGTTTCTACTCTGGCTAAGCGCACCACTATCCCGGTGGAGGTTAGCTGTGCTTTTTCAGATCCAATGGATAAAAAGTTAGAGGGTTACCTTAAGAAAATGTTTGTTCAACAAGGTTTTATATTACAACCCCTTGCATGCATTGCGCCTGTCACGGCTGCGGCGGCATTCTGGTTTGAGTCTCTGGAAGAGACCATTAGCTCAGCTCCATTGGATGAGATTATAGACAAGCTTAAAGTCCTTAAGCTAGCTAATTCATTTATTTCTGATGCCGTAGTACACTTAACTAAGCTTACGGCTAAGAACTCCGGATTCGCCATTCAAGCGCGCAGAGCGCTGTGGCTTAAATCCTGGTCAGCCGATGTGACTTCTAAATCTAAATTGCTTAACATACCTTTCAAAGGGCAGACATTATTCGGGCCCGGTTTGAAAGAAATTATCGCTGACATTACTGGAGGTAAGGGCCATGCCCTGCCTCAAGACAGAGCCAAACCAAGGGCCAAACAGTCTAATTTTCGTGCCTTTCGTAACTTCAAGGCAGGAGCAGCATCAACTTCCTCCGCTCCAAAACAGGAAGGAACTGTTGCTCGCTACAGACAGGGCTGGAAACCTAACCAGTCCTGGAACAAGGGCAAGCAGGCCAGAAAGCCTGCTGCTGCCCCTAAGACAGCATGAAGTGAGGGCCCCCGATCCGGAAACGGATCTAGTGGGGGGCAGACTTTCTCTATTCGCCCAGGCTTGGGTAAGAGATGTCCAGGATCCCTGGGCGTTAGAGATCATATCTCAGGGATATCTTCTGGACTTCAAAGCTTCTCCTCCAAAAGGGAGATTTCATCTTTCAAGGTTGTCAGCAAACCAGATAAAGAAAGAGGCGTTTCTACGCTGTGTACAAGACCTTTTACTAATGGGAGTGATCCACCCAGTTCCGCGGTCGGAACACGGACAAGGGTTTTACTCAAATCTGTTTGTGGTTCCCAAAAAAGAGGGAACCTTCAGACCAATCTTGGACTTAAAGATCCTAAACAAATTCCTAAGAGTTCCATCGTTCAAAATGGAAACTATTCGGACAATCTTACCTATGATCCAAAAGGGTCAGTACATGACCACAGTGGATTTAAAGGATGCCTACCTTCACATACCGATTCACAAGGATCATTATCGGTACCTAAGGTTTGCCTTCCTAAACAGACATTACCAGTTTGTAGCTCTTCCCTTCGGGTTAGCTACGGCTCCAAGAATCTTTACAAAGGTTCTGGGCTCTCTTCTGGCGGTACTAAGACCGCGAGGAATATCGGTAGCTCCGTACCTAGACGACATTCTGATACAAGCGTCAAGTTTCCAAACTGCCAAGTCTCATACAGAGTTAGTTCTGGCATTTCTAAGGTCGCATGGGTGGAAGGTGAACGTAGAAAAGAGTTCTCTATTGCCACTCACAAGAGTTCCCTTCTTGGGGACTCTTATAGATTCTGTAGAAATGAAAATTTACCTAACAGAGGACAGGTTAACAAAACTTCTAAATGCTTGCCGTGTCCTTCATTCCATTCAACACCCGTCAGTGGCTCAATGCATGGAGGTAATCGGCTTAATGGTAGCGGCAATGGACATAGTACCTTTTGCACGCCTACATCTCAGACCACTGCAATTGTGCATGCTAAGTCAGTGGAATGGGGATTACTCAGATTTGTCCCCTATGCTGAATCTGGATCAAGAGACCAGAGATTCTCTTCTATGGTGGCTTTCTCGGCCACATCTGTCCAGGGGGATGCCCTTCAGCAGGCCAGATTGGACGATTGTAACAACAGACGCCAGCCTGCTAGGTTGGGGCGCTGTCTGGAATTCCCTGAAGGCTCAGGGATCATGGGCTCAGGAGGAGAGACTCCTTCCAATAAACATTCTGGAATTAAGAGCAGTTTTCAATGCCCTTCTGGCTTGGCCTCAGTTAGCAACTCTGAGGTTCATCAGGTTTCAGTCGGACAACATCACGACTGTGGCTTACATCAACCATCAGGGAGGGACAAGGAGTTCCCTAGCGATGATGGAAGTCTCAAAGATAATTCGCTCACTCTTGCCACCTGTCAGCGATCCACATCCCAGGAGTGGAGAACTGGGAGGCGGATTTCCTAAGTCGCCAGACTTTTCATCCGGGGGAGTGGGAACTTCATCCGGAGGTGTTTGCCCAACTGCTTCAGCGTTGGGGCAAACCAGATCTGGATCTCATGGCGTCTCGCCAGAACGCCAAGCTTCCTTGTTACGGATCCGGGTCCAGGGACCCGGGAGCGGTACTGATAGATGCTCTGACAGCACCTTGGGTTTTCAACATGGCTTATGTGTTTCCACCCTTCCCGATGCTTCCTCGATTGATTGCCAGGATCAAACAGGAGAGAGCATCGATAATTCTAATAGCGCCTGCGTGGCCACGCAGGACCTGGTATGCAGATCTAGTGGACATGTCGTCCTGTCCACCTTGGTCTCTACCTCTGAGACAGGACCTTCTGATTCAGGGTCCTTTCAAACATCCAAATCTAATTTCTCTGAGGCTGACTGCATGGAGATTGAACGCTTGATTCTATCAAAGCGGGGATTCTCGGAGTCAGTGATTGATACCTTAATACAGGCTAGGAAACCTATTACCAGGAAAATTTACCATAAAATATGGCGTAAATACTTACATTGGTGCGAATCCAAGAGTTACTCATGGAGTAAGGTTAGGATTCCTAGGATATTGTCTTTTCTACAAGAAGGTTTAGGAAAGGGTTTATCTGCTAGTTCGTTAAAGGGACAGATCTCAGCTTTGTCTATCCTTTTACACAAACGTCTGTCAGAAGTTCCAGACGTTCAGGCTTTTTTCAGGCTTTGGCCAGGATTAAGCCTGTGTTTAAGACTGTTGCTCCGCCGTGGAGCTTAAACTTAGTTCTTAACGTTTTGCAGGGTGTTCCGTTTGAACCCCTTCATTCCATTGATATCAAGCTGTTATCTTGGAAAGTTCTGTTTTTAATGGCTATTTCCTCGGCTCGAAGAGTCTCTGAGTTATCGGCCTTACATTGTGATTCTCCTTATCTGATTTTTCATTCAGACAAGGTAGTTCTGCGTACTAAACCTGGGTTCTTACCTAAGGTAGTCACTAACAGGAATATCAATCAAGAGATTGTTGTTCCATCATTGTGCCCTAACCCTTCTTCAAAGAAGGAACGACTTCTGCACAATCTGGATGTCGTCTGTGCCCTGAAATTTTATTTGCAGGCAACTAAAGATTTTCGCCAAACTTCTTCCCTGTTTGTCGTTTATTCTGGACAGAGGAGAGGTCAAAAAGCTTCGGCTACCTCTCTCTCTTTCTGGCTTCGTAGCATAATACGTTTAGCCTATGAGACTGCTGGACAGCAGCCTCCTGAAAGAATTACAGCTCATTCTACTAGAGCTGTGGCTTCCACTTGGGCCTTTAAAAATGAGGCCTCTGTTGAACAGATTTGCAAGGCTGCAACTTGGTCTTCACTTCACACTTTTTCGAAATTTTACAAATTTGACACTTTTGCTTCTTCGGAGGCTGTTTTTGGGAGAAAGGTTCTACAGGCAGTGGTTCCTTCCGTGTAAAGATCCTGCCTGTCCCTCCCGTCATCCGTGTACTTTTAGCTTTGGTATTGGTATCCCATAAGTAATGGATGACCCGTGGACTGACTACACTTAACAGGAGAAAACATAATTTATGCTTACCTGATAAATTCCTTTCTCCTGTAGTGTAGTCAGTCCACGGCCCGCCCTGTTTTTACGGCAGGTCTAAATTTTAAATTAAACTCCAGTCACCACTGCACCCTATAGTTTCTCCTTTCTCGTTTGGTTTCGGTCGAATGACTGGGTATGACGTAGAGGGGAGGAGCTATATAGCAGCTCTGCTTGGGTGATCCTCTTGCACTTCCTGTTAGGGAGGAGATATAATCCCATAAGTAATGGATGACCCGTGGACTGACTACACTACAGGAGAAAGGAATTTATCAGATAAGCATAAATTATGTTTTTCTTCAAAATAATATGCACTAATCTGAACTATTATATAGGGATATGAGAAGAGTTATGTATTATCTTCTTCTGTTTGATTATTCAAAATTGTTTGAATATTAAATAAAAGGGCATGCTTATAAACAATCAGTGTAAGTTTAAACAAAATGGTCAGAAAAGCTACTTTGATATTTATTATCCCACCTTGATCTTGTGTTTTCCATACAGTGGCTTATGTTCAAAACAATGTTGGAATAGAATGTACCCATTGTTTCTAAATATTAATGTGTCTAGTTTATCAAATGTACATGCACTTAATGTTGTTTTATTACTCTTACATTATTGTTTTGTCATTTAATATGCCTTTTCGTTCTGCAACATAGCAATAACATGCTTGTTTTTCCTATATTCAAAATATGCTTCGCAGCATACATGTGGATCTAAACCTGTATGTACTGGCCATTCATCACCCTTCTATCCTGTTACTAAATACCAGACCTTAAATACATGTATATAATCTTCTATGTCTATTCCCATTTTCCCATTTTATCTAAAGAGTGAAATAATTAATTGATTGTGCGCTCTCAGTACTTTGATGGTTAATAGGGGTGTGTTGAACACCAACCAATAACCATCTCTTTTGTTACCTTTTTAAGCGGGCACTTACCTGTGCCTAATCAGGTTTATGAGTACGGCACCAGCCGAAACGCGTAAAACCTGATACTCTTTGTGTGTGTATCATGTTTGTATTTTAAATTTGGAAAATAAAGGCTGTTTTTTACATTACGGATATTGGGATCGACCTTCTTTTTCTATTTAGGTTTATTATTCTATGTTCATTTGTTGCTGATTTCTTATCCACCAAAAAGATTATTTCTTTTAAAGAAAAAGCAAATGGAGCCAGTTTAAGTGTGTTAATAACCAGAATTTAATTTTATTCTATAATTGTAGAATCTTGGGACACGACCAGACCATATGAATTAGATTTGCGGCCCATAATCGACATTTTGGGCATTTATGAAAGTTCGTATTATGCCACTTATGGCCTTTTTCAGGAGTGTAATAAGTTTGATATAAAAGTTTTAGGTGGGAGTCTCTCCAAGTCTCAAACTGTAGCTTGATGAATCAAGGATAAAGAACGAGTTAAATGCTCCGTATGATCCGAGGTTTCTAAGGAAAGAATATTTGTCCAGCTTTGAGCTATATTAGCCAAGTTAGATTCACCCGTTTGTGATATAAGATATTGATACCAGGTAGAGATGGATCACTGTCCTGATTTAACAAAAACTGGCCAATTATCCAGTTTACCCCATGTCCAGTTCGAGGAAAAGTTATTAACTAACTGGGAAACATAGGCCTAGATTTAGAGTTTTGTCGGTAACGACCCGCGTAGCTAACGCTGGCTTTTTTTCTGGCCGCACCTTTTAAATACCTCTGGTATTGAGAGTTCACAGAATGGCTGCGTTAGGCTCCAAAAAGGGAGCGTACAGGCATATTTAACGCCACTGCAACTCTCGATACCAGAGTTGCTTGCGGACGCGGCCAGCTTCAAAAACGTGCTTGTGCACGATTCCCCCATAGAAAACAATGGGGCTGTTTGAGCTGAAAAAAAACCTAACACCTGCAAAAAAATCGCGTTCAGCTCCTAACGCAGCCCCATTGTTTCCTATGGGGAAACACTTCCTACGTCTGCACCTAACACTCTAACATGTACCCCGAGTCTAAACACCCCTAACCTTATACTTATTAACCCCTATACTGCCGCCCCGCTATCGCTGACCCCTGCATATTATTATTAACCCCTAATCTGCCGCTCCGTAAACCGCCGCTACTTACATTATCCCTATGTACCCCTAATCTGCTGCCCCTAACACCGCAGACCCCTATATTATATTTATTAACCCCTAATCTGCCCCCCACAACGTCGCCTCCACCTGCCTACACTTAACCCCTAATCTGCCGACTGGAGCTCACCGCTATTCTAATAAATGTATTAACCCCTAAAGCTAAGTCTAACCCTAACACTAACACCCCCCTAAGTTAAATATAATTTAAATCTAACGAAATTAATTAACTCTTATTAAATAAATTATTCCTATTTAAAGCTAAATACTTACCTGTAAAATAAATCCTAATATAGCTACAATATAAATTATATTTATATTATAGCTATTTTAGGATTAATATTTATTTTACAGGTAACTTTGTATTTATTTTAACCAGGTACAATAGCTATTAAATAGTTAAGAACTATTTAATAGCTAAAATAGTTAAAATAATTACAAAATTACCTGTAAAATAAATCCTAACCTAAGTTACAATTAAACCTAACACTACACTATCAATAAATTATTTAAATAAAATATCTACAAATAACTACAATGAAATAAACTAACTAAAGTACAAAAAATAAAAAAGAACTGTTACAAAAAATAAAAAAATATTTACAAACATTAGAAAAATATTACAACAATTTTAAACTAATTACACCTACTCTAAGCCCCCTAATAAAATAACAAAGCCCCCCAAAATAAAAAAAAATGCCCTACCCTATTCTAAATTACTAAAGTTCAAAGCTCTTTTACCTTACCAGCCCTGAACAGGGCCCTTTGCGGGGCATGCCCCAAAGAATTCAGCTCTTTTGCCTGTAAAAAAAACACATACAATACCCCCCCCCCCAACATTACAACCCACCACCCACATACCCCTAATCTAACCCAAACCCCCCTTAAATAAACCTAACACTAAGCCCCTGAAGATCTTCCTACCTTATCTTCACCATACCAGGTTCACCGATCGATCCAGAAGAGCTCCTCCGATGTCTTGATCCAAGCCCAAGCGGGGGGCTGAAGATGTCCATGATCCGGCTGAAGTCTTCATCCAAGCGGGAGCTGAAGAGGTCCATGATCTGGCTGAAGTCTTCTATCAACGGCATCTTCAATCTTCTTTCTTCCTGATCCATGTTCATCTTGCAGACCTCCGACGCGGAACATCCTGCTGGCCCGACGGACTACCGACGAATGAAGGCTCCTTTTAAGGGACGTCATCCAAGATGGCATCCCTCGAATTCCGATCAGCCAATCAGATTGAGCTCGCATTCTATTGGCTGATCGGAACAGCCAATAGAATGCAAGCTCAATCTGATTGGCTGATTGGATCAGCCAATCGGATTGAACTTGATTCTGATTGGCTGATTCCATCAGCCAATCAGAATTTTCCTACCTTAATTCCGATTGGCTGATAGAATCCTATCAGCCAATCGGAATTCGAGGGATGCCATCTTGGATGACGTCATTTAAAGGAACCGTCATTCGTTGTCTAGTCGTCGGTTGAAGAGGATGTTCCGCGTCGGCTTGGAAGAAGAAGGTTCCGCTCCGCTCCAGAAGAAAGAAGATTGAAGATGCGGCTTGATAGAAGACTTCATCCCGATGATGGACTTCCGACTTCAGCCCGATGATGGATTTCTTCAGCCGCCGCTTGGATCCAGACTTCAGCCCGAGGATGGACGTCACTCTTCAGCCCCCCGCTTGGGCTTGGATCAACACTTCCGAGGACCGATCGTGAACCTGGTATGGTGAAGATAAGGTAGGAAGATCTTCAGGGGCTTAGTGTTAGGTTTATTTAAGGGGGGTTTGGGTTAGATTAGGGGTATGTGGGTGGTGGTTTGTAATGTTGGGGGGGGGTATTGTATGTGTTTTTTTTACAGGCAAAAGAGCTGAATTTCTTGGGGCATGCCCCGCAAAGGGCCCTGTTCAGGGCTGGTAAGGTAAAAGAGCTTTGAACTTTTTTAATTTAGAATAGGGTAGGTGTAATTAGTTTAAAATTGTTGTAATATTTTTCTAATGTTTGTAAATATTTTTTTATTTTTTGTAACTTAGTTCTTTTTTATTTTTGTACTTTAGTTAGTTTATTTCATTGTAGTTATTTGTAGATATTTTATTTAAATAATTTATTGATAGTGTAGTGTTAGGTTTAATTGTAGATAATTGTAGGTATTGTATTTAATTAATTTATTGATAGTGTAGTGTTAGGTTTAATTGTAGATAATTGTAGGTATTGTATTTAATTTATTGATAGTGTAGTGTTAGGTTTAATTGTAGATAATTGTAGGTATTGTATTTAATTAATTTATTGATAGTGTAGTGTTAGGTTTAATTGTAGATAATTGTAGGTATTTTATTTAATTAATTTATTGATAGTGTAGTGTTAGGTTTAATTGTAGATAATTGTAGGTATTTTATTTAATTAATTTATTGATAGTGTAGTGTTAGGTTTAATTGTAACTTAGGTTAGGATTTATTTTACAGGTAATTTTGTAATTATTTTAACTATTTTAGCTATTAAATAGTTCTTAACTATTTAATAGCTATTGTACCTGGTTAAAATAAATACAAAGTTACCTGTAAAATTAAATATTAATCCTAAAATGGCTATAATATAATTATAATTTATGTTGTAGCTATATTAGGGTTTATTTTACAGGTAAGTATTTAGCTTTAAATAGGAATAATTTATTTAATAAGAGTTAATTAATTTTGTTAGAATAAAATTATATTTAACTTAGGGGGGGGTTAGGGTTAAAATTAGCTTTAGGGGTTAAAAAATTTATTAGAGTAGCGGTGAGCTCCGATCGGCAGATTAGGGGTTAATAATTGAAGCTAGGTGTCGGCGATGTTAGGGAGGGCAGATTAGGGGTTAATACTATTTATTATAGGGTTATTGAGGCGGGAGTGAGGCGGATTAGGGGTTAATAACTTTATTATAGTAGCGGTGAGATCCGCTCGGCAGATTAGGGGTTAATAAGTGTAGGCAGGTGGAGGCGACGTTGAGGGGGGCAGGTTAGGGGTTAATAAATATAATATAGGGGTCGGCAATGTTAGGGGCAGCAGATTAGGGGTACATAAGGATAACGTAAGTAGCGGCGCTTTGCGGTCGGCAGATTAGGGGTTAATTATTGTAGGTAGCTGGCGGCGACGTTGTGGGGGGCAGGTTAGGGGTTAATAAATATAATATAGGGGTCGGCGGTGTTAGGGGCAGCAGATTAGGGGTACATAAGTATAACGTAGGTGGCGGTCGGCAGATTAGGGGTTAAAAAAATTTAATTGAGTGGCGGCGATGTGGGGGGACCTCGGTTTAGGGGTACATAGGTAGTTTATGGGTGCTAGTGTACTTTAGAGTACAGTAGTTAGGAGCTTTATAAACCGGCGTTAGCCCAGAAAGCTCTTAACTACTGACTTTTTTCTGCGGCTGGAGTTTTGTCGTTAGATTTCTAACGCTCACTTCAGCCACGACTCTAAATACCGGAGTTAGAAAGATCCCATTGAAAAGATAGGATACGCAATTGATGTAAGGGGATCTGCGGTATGGAAAAGTCGCGGCTGAAAAGTGAGCGTTAGACCCTTTCCTGACTGACTCCAAATACCGGCGGTAGCCTAAAACCAGCGTTAGGAGCCACTAACGCTGGTTTTCACGGCTACCGCCAAACTCTAAATCTAGGCCATAGTGCCTAGACTGTAAATATGCAAAAAAAAAATCACGATTTTCGAGATTAAATTCTTGTTTTAGTTCTTCAAATGATTTAATGTTTTGTGCTGTTTGATTTAAAATTGTGAGGCCAGGTACAGGCCTTTTTTCTGTCACACTTGAAGAACTAAAGATTGAATGCCCTCTTGATATTCTGGATTTCCAATAAAGGTTTGATATCTGGGTATATTCATATTCGTTATGGCATAAGACCCAATTTTTTTCCAAGCCTGTATTATTGTGTAAATTGATTTATATACTTTCACCTTTTTAGGTATTAAATTGTATGGTAAATGGATCAGAGAGAGATGAGAATATGGAAAAATCATATTAGCTTCCAGAGTATTATCTGTGAAGAAATCTAAATTTGTAATCCAATCTATAACAATGCGGCCAAGGAAAACCAGATTATAAGTTCGCATGTCAGGAAGGGCAAATCCTGCTAGATATTTTGGAAGTGATAACTTTTGAATAGATATTCTGGGTCTTTTATTCTGCCATATAAACTGACGAATTGCAGTATTCATGTTCTTGATATCGATAATTTTTAAAGGATAGGAAGATATTGAAGAATATATAATATTTTGGGGAGAAGCACCATCTTAAATAATGCAATGCGGCCCAAAATAGATAAAGGAAGACTCCGCCAATTCCTCATATACATTTTAATTTGAGTAATAGTGGGAGGAATATTCAAAGAGTACCAATCTTGAGGTTCAGCCGATATATTAATTCCCAAATATCTGAAAGAATTTGTGACTATTTTAAAAGGAATTTTAGCTGGAGAGTTTTTCGATTTTTTTTTTTTTTTTTTTTTTTTTTTCTTTCAGCCACAACAACTCTGATTTCAGGGAATTAATTTTATAGCCTGAAAAATTGGCTGAATAGTTCTATTAGGTTCATAACTTTGGGAATGTTTGATAAAGATATATGTTTGATAAAGATATACTAGCAGGTCGTCTGCATATAATTCCAATTTCACTTCCTTTTTCCCAATTTTTATACCCTCAATTTGCTGCCTGATTTTAATGGCCAGCGGTTCAATTGCGAGATCAAAAAGCAACAGAGATAACGGGCATCCTTGCCGGGTGCCTCTTTCCAGCCTAATAATATTTGATTCCAAGTCGTTAGTAATTAACCTAGTGGAAGCTTGCGTATATAGATTATTTATCAATTTAAGAAATGTATTACTTATTCAAAAATGATGTAAGGTATCCAGCAGGTGATCATGCTGTACACAATCAAATGCCTTTTCGGCATCAATGGCTAATATAGCAGCGTCTGTATGATCTTCCAACTTTCCCCTATCTGAGTTTTTAAGAGAGTCAATGGTTAGCAGTAATTGCCTAATTTTTGCGGCAGAATTACAATTATAAAGGAATCACGCCTGATCCTTATGGATAACCTCTACTAATCCTTCTTGTAGTCTTCTAGCCAAAATAGATGTAAATAATTTATAATCGGTGTTTAACAAAGCTATAGGCCTATAGGATTCCTTTTTGGACAAATCCTTCCCTGGATTAGGTATAAGAATTGTCTGTGATGCCGCGAAATTAGTTGAGATCCGAGATTCTTCTATATAATAAAAATTAAACAGATTTGTTAAATGAGGGACAATTAATGGGGTAAGAGTCTTATATACTTCGTTTGGTAGTGCGTCCGGGCCCGGGGCTTTATCTGTTTTCAATTATTGTATAGCTTGTAGAACTTTTTGTTCTGAGATAGGGGTGTTCAACTTTTTGTTAAATTCAGTACTTACTCGTGGGGTACTGGTATTCTTCCAAAAATTTTGACGTGCTGTTTTGTTCGCGGGACTTAGGGAGTAGATATTTTTAAAATAATTATAAAAGGAATCAGATATTTCTCTGGGTGTAGTAAGATATTTCCCTTCGTCCTGTAAGGATTCAATCAGGGAGGATTTTTTAAAGTTTTTCACTAATTTTAATAAAAGTTTACCCGATTTGTTACCAAACTTATATAATCTTGCCTGATATTTTAGGTATGTATGTGTTGTATTTTGCAGTATAAAGGTATCCCGTTCTCTTTTTTTGTCCCTAAATATCTTCTCCAGTTTTCTTCTGATGGAATATTTAAATATCTGTTGTACGCATTTCCCACTGCAGCTGCAACCTCTCTTTCTCCGAGTCTAGAATTTTTTTTAAATCTAGCCGTAAATGCAAAAATTTCCCCTCTTAATACTGTTTTTGCAGCTTCCCATAAAGTCGATGGGTTATCAACTGATCCAACGCTAAACTTTTATTTTTATCCAATTCTTAAATTTGGGATTTTTATTCAAATATTTTGGATAGGTAAAGCATGCCACATATCCATATTTGTTTCCAAACGGGATATCTAACAGAATAGGGGCGTGATCTGAGATACAGATTGCTGAAATTGTGGATTTTGCCCCTAACTTGCACAAGCTATCGCTAACCAGAAAAAGATCAATTCTTGACAATGATTTAGCGGAGCTGGAGAAACAAGTATAGTTTCGATCATCCGGATGACGAGATCTCCAGATATCTTTTACTGCTAGATTTTGAATAATAGTATTGAACAACTTTGTTTCTAGATTTTCTTTTTTTTTTTAATTTCTTTTGAAAAGTGCCTTGTTTTAATCTATCTAAGGGATACCGGGGGGGACATATTAAAATCCCCTGCCAGTATCAGATGACCTTCTGCCACTTGAAGGATTCTAGCCTGGAGAGACTCCCAGAATTTTAGGTCAATAATGTTAGGTGCATAAAGATTGCACAGAGTATAGAAAGAGTTTGCTATCTTTAATTTAAGAATTAAAAATCTACTATCTGTGTCTACTATTGTAAGTAAAGTTTCGTAAGTTAACTTTTTTCCCTAAAAGGATTGCAATTCCTTTTTTTCTATTGGTGGAAGAAGTGGTCACAACCTCGCCCACCTAGGAGGATTTTAATTTCATAGATTCTTCTAAGCTCAAATGTGATTCCTGTAAAAGCGCAATACTTGTTTTGAGTTTCTGTAGATGTGCTATAATTGTTTTGCGTTTTAAGGGCGATGTAATGCCCCCAACATTCCACAAAGTCAACCTAAGCTGATTAACCGTGATCATTTATTTTACTAAAAAAACATGCATAAGAAAGGACAGGAGGGGGGGAAGAGAGAAAAAATTAAAGAAAAGAAATTAAAATTCACCCGACCCCCCCCCCCTCTTCTCTGGGAGGAGGAAACTTATCTGGTCCCATACCGTCAAGGTATAATTTATTAGAATAATGTCCATGACTTAACCCCTTAAGGACAAGGCCATTTTTCAATTTCTTTCCTTTAAGGACCAGGGCTATTTTTACATTTCTGCGGTGTTTGTGTTTAGCTGTAATTTTCCTCTTACTCATTTACTTTACCCACACATAATATATACTGTTTTTCTCGTCATTAAATGGACTTTCTAAAGATACCATTATTTTCATCATATCTTATAATTTACTATAAAAAAAATATAAAATATGTGGAAAGAATGAAAAAAAACACACTTTTTCTTACTTTGACCCCCAAAATCTGTTACACATCTACAACCACCAAAAAACACCCATGCTAAATAGTTTCTAAATTTTGTCCTGAGCTTAGAAATACCCAATGTTTACATGTTCTTTACTTTTTTTGCAAGTTATAGGGCAATAAGTACAAGTAGCACTTTGCTATTTCCAAACCATTTTTTTTCAATATTAGCGCTAGTTACATTAGGACACTGATATCTTTCAGGAATCCCTGAATATCCCTTGACATGTGTATATATATATATATTTTAGAAGACATCCCAAAGTATTGATCTAGGCCCATTTTGGTATATTTCATGCCAACATTTCACTGCCAAATGAGATCAAATAAAAAAAAATTGTTCACTTTTTCACAATTTTTTTCACAAACTTTAGGTTTCTCACTGAAATTATTTACAAACAGCTTGTGCAATTATGGCACAAATGGTTTTAAAAGCTTCTCTGGGATCCCCTTTGTTCAGACATAGCAGACATATATGGCTTTGGCGTTGCTTCTTGGTAATTAGAAGGCCGCTAAATGCAGCTGCGCACCACACGTGTATTATGCCCAGCAGTGAAGGGGTTAATTAGGGAGCTTGTAGGGTTAATTTTAGCTTTAGTGTAGTGTAGTAGACAACCCAAAGTATTGATCTAGGCCCATTTTGGTATATTTCATGCCACCATTTCCACGCCAAATGCCATAAAAAAAAAAAAAAAAGTTCACTTTTTCACAAACTTTTTCACAAACTTTAGGTTTCTCACTGAAATTATTTACAAACAGCTTGTGCAGTTATGGGATCACCTTTGTTCAGAAATAGCAGACATATATGGCTTTGGGAGCTTGCAGGGATAATTTTAGCTTTAATGTAAAGATCAGCCTCCCACCTGACACATCACACCCCCTGATCCCTCCCAAACAGCTTTCTTCCCTCTCCCACCCCACAATTGTCTCAGCTATCTTAAGTACTGGCAGAAAGTCTGCCAGTACTAAAATAAGGTATTTTTAAAAACAAAAAAAATTGTAGCATATTTACATATGCTGATGTGTAGGGTCCCCCCCCCCCAAACAGCTCTCTAACCCTCCCCCTCTACCCAGTTTACTAAAAAAAATGCTTTTTTTAAAAAAAAAAATGTATTGACTATTTCTGTAGTGTAGCTCCCCCCCCCCAAGACCAACCCCCACCCCTCCCAGATCCCTTAGATGCTTTTTTTTTATTATTACATTTTCCAACTTTTTATAAAATCATTTTCTGTAGTGTAGCCGTTCCCAGCCGCCCCTGCCCCCCCCCGCCTCCTCTTCCTGATCTATTTTTGAGGTCTTCTAGTTTAGTCTGCATTTTAACTAGTTCTTTAAAGTTTTTCTCAATCCTAGAGACATTTGAATTAGACACGTCCTCTAGGTCCGAAATTCTCTGCTCAGCTATTTGCAGTCTGTTAGAGAACTACCTAACTTCTGTCGTCAAGGACAGAATTTCTTGTTTAATTTCAGTTCTTAGTAAGTCAAATTTTGGTGTTATAGCTTCTAAGATGCTAGCAACTAATGATTGCGATTCCTGGGTAGACATAGAGTGGGCATTAGAGTGAGTGGACTCAGAGTGAACCTCTACCAGAGTCTCTGTAGGATTTTTGTTACTCCGTTCCTTGTGCTTGGATGCCATGCTTGGATTAGGCTTAGACGTGAAGGAAGGTGAAGTGATGTATTTATCCATATAAATTTAAAAGTGAAAATCCAAGATTAGAATAGAGCCGCCATCTCTATGTGAAGTGCCAAGATTTATCAAAAAGTAGTGAGGGTTAAGGAGGTGCGAGTTGTGCAGGGAAAGAAGGAGAGAAAAAAAAGGGGTGTTCAATTAATTTGTGAAAGAAATAGACCAGAAGGTGGCACACAGCACTGGAAGGGGTCCAGTAGTTCGGCCTTGGATATAGGGCTTTAAACTCTACCAGTTGGGCTCTAGACCCGCTATTAGGTCTGCAAGACTTAGGCAATTCAGGGACCCCTTTAATTAAGGTGCTCTTGGATTTACATATATTTAGAGGATATACACTACTTAATATAGTGAATCCTTAGAACTCGGCTCCTAATATAGCTTTACTACTTAAGCAGCAAGATATTAGATATTTGAATTAGAGATCTAGCGAACCAGCTGAGGACGCTTATCTGATCTACTATTTCCCTGTTACTCAGAATCCAATCTGATATGTGATCTAGACCTTGGAATTATCTGATCATGAGTTTAATGCCAGGTAAAATTCAAACAAAGCCTGCTAATCAGCAATATGCTAAATAGCTGAGTCCAGAA
Organism: Bombina bombina; assembly: GCF_027579735.1. Classification (NCBI taxonomy): domain Eukaryota; kingdom Metazoa; phylum Chordata; class Amphibia; order Anura; family Bombinatoridae; genus Bombina; species Bombina bombina. The sequence goes on along the minus strand of NW_026511204.1, from coordinate 225,706 downwards.
ATATACTTATACGATATAAACTGCTGAATTTACTGAAGGGAGGGTATATGCTTCCTACCCCCTTATTCAGATGCAAGTAGGACATATTTCATCAGCAAGAGTATACATAGAATTACCTCCACTGAATACAATCAAGTTAACAATACATTTATCAAAAGCATACCAACTATATGTGCCATATAAATGAAGAAACAAATAATATTACATTATTCACCTTTATATGCCTAAAGTCAAGGAATTCCGCCAAATCTGTTTATTTGGAGAATTGGTGTTATAGATTAGACTTAATTATTTGAAAGAATTTTTAATTTAATTTCAAAGGGTGCCTCTAAAATTAAGTGCCTAAAGAAAATGATTCACACACAACTTAATATTTTATACCGTGCAAGGCCCACTTCCCACTATATATGTGGACTTTAAGTCATTTGAGATGATAATTATTTGGGTTCTGACCCCTCAATAATATATAGAACTAAATCTAGAATCACGTGGAATTATTTAGCCCTTAGGATAACCAGGAACATTTATTTTATTCATTTCCTTTTTTTGTACCTTTCCTTTAGTTTTTAAGTGGCTAGAAAGGGAATAAAGGAGAAGTTATGACCTTTTAAATTAGCCAACCTAATACCCTTCAAGAATTTTTAAAGCTTAGCCATAGAGAAAATATAATAGCTCAATTGTATCAGGTTGACTGGGTTATTTGCTACTTTGAGCAAGAAAAAATTGAACCCTGTAAATCCTATATAAAAAAGCTAGAATTAAAAAAACATTTCAACATAGGACAGTACAGTGAAAACTTAAGATTATACAAGCTTGGTCAGTACTAAGCTTAGTTGACCAAGGATAGCCCATATATAATCATGTGAAGCCATATGTTATCAGAGAAAAAAATACTCCCCTAAAGAGTTCTATAGCAAGGAGGGAGATTCTGTCCTTTTACTTTTAAGTCCAAAACGATATTATTTGAATGAGAGCAATATTGTGTAACCCAGACTGGGATATGCAGATTCAAGACTCCAATAAAAGTTACTTCGTGCTTTATATCCCGTTTTTTTTCCCCTTTTTTTTTCTTTCCCTTTTCTCTCCCTTTCTTTGCGCTGTCCCCTTCTCCCCTGCTCCTACTTAAAGGGGGGCTGGAGAAGGTGAATACTGAAGGCTTTATTGGGAAGAAAAAAAAAATTCCTTTTGCTCTTCCTTCGGTGCAAAAATCACAACAATGCCTTAATAGAGTCCCTCAGTATATTAATGGCGGTTAATTCCTGTTTACTCTAAGGTCTTATTTGTTTTCTTTCCCTTAAGCGTTCAATTCCAGCCTCCCCGTGCAAGTATGGCAGGGAACAATAAACAGAAAACCCCCAGTGATGCAAGTACCAGTACGGCTGCTAACGGCTCACTCACCTCTCAGATGATGAAGATCTCCAGAGAACAACCCACCTCACTCCGCTATTCTGCGGTGACTAAGATCAATCAAAGAGTTGACTTATGGTGGTAAAAGATTGTCGTCCCCTAAACACAAAACCCGTAAGCGAGAGGTTCTATCAGGTGAGCAGGCAAAGGGGTTAAATTGTAGCAACACACGGTATTCCTTATTTTAGGCTATCAAACCCCCTCACACAGCACAAGTGGGAGGGGGGGACTGCTGCTATGTGAATCAGGTTCGACTGGACACGCTGGAGTTTGCTTTACCTGCCTCCCGCACGCAACACCCGTGGGGGGAGGGCTTTACCAAGGGGCAAACACACTGCTGCAGGTCAGGTTTCGAAGGTACTTAACAGTACTTACGGCTGTCTATCTACCCCCCTCACGCAGCACCAGTGGGAGGGGGGACTGCCAATGATGGAATTAAAATCTTCTGGAGCCCTGTCCACAAGATGATATACGTGGGGCTCCAAAGTAAATACTCTAAGGTGCAGGTTGGTTGATGCGCTCCACGGGTCCCTCAGGGCGAAATCCGGCCCTGCTACAGAAACTTCCCCAGTCACCAGGGGGTCTGGCGTGATTTAACTGCCAAGGGCTCAGCTGCAGGGATCTGGAGGCTTGCAAGCGTGACCTGAGCGCAAGCTCCTCCTCCGGAACCTGTCGGAGCCTTAAGGTTGTTTCTAATAGAAATATTAATCAGGAAATTGTTGTTCCCTCCCTGTGTCCTAATCCTTCTTCTTCCAAAGAACGTTTGTTACACAATTTGGATCTTGTATGTGCTCTTAAATTCTACTTTCAGGCGACTAAGGATTTTCGCCAATCATCTGCCCTCTTTGTCTGTTTCTCTGGGAAACGTAAAGGTCAGAAAGCTACTGCTGCTACTCTGTCTTTTTGGTTACGAAGTATAATTCGTTTGGTTTATGAGACTGCTGGACAGCAGCCTCCTGAGAGAATTACGGCTCATTCCACAAGAGCCGTTTCCTCTTCTTGGGCTTTCAAAAATAAAGCTTCTGTGGAACAAATTTGCAAGGCTGCAATTTGGTCTTCTCTACATACTTTTTCCAAATTTGATACTTTTGCCTCGGCTGAGGCTACTTTTGAGAGAAAGGTTCTTCAAGCAGTGATGCCTTTTGTTTAGGACTGTCTGTCTTGTCCCTCCTATTTATCTGTGTCCTCTAGCTTGGGTATTGGTTCCCAACAGTAATTACTCAAGCCGTGGACTCACCATATCTTAGGAAAGTAAAACAAAATGTATGCTTACCTGATAAATGTATTTATTTCCGGATATGGTCCATGGTCCCACCCTTTATTTTAAGACATTTGTTCTTTTGACTATAACCTCAAGCACCTCCTTGTGTTACTCCTTTTTCTCCATTTCCCTTTGGTCGAATGACTGGGGGTTGTGGGTAAGGGAGTGATACTTAGCAGTTTAACTGCAGTGCTCTTTGCCTCCTCCTGCTGGCCAGGAGAGATATTCCCAACAATAATTACTCAAGTTGTGGACTCTCCGTATCCGGAAATAAATACATTTATCAGGTAAGCATATATATATTTTTTTTAAACAATACAAATTGTGGTGTAGACTGTCCCTTTAAAGAGATTAGTGAGATGATGTCATTTTAGCACTACTGACCCTCCAGTGGTGTTAAACACATAAGGGTTGATTCCAATAATTTAGGAAAATGGTATCTAATGATTTTCTACAGGTCTAGGGGGATTTTTGTAGATACATAATTTGATGTATAGGATTGTAATCAACTCCATAGCAAATGTAATGAGTCACAGAGAACTGCTGTGCAGCTGCCCCTGCTGATTGTCGCAGTGGCCATATCCAATCGGGGTAACGGTACTCTGTGGCTTATGATAGGAACTTTTAATTATGCAGTTTTTAATCCCTTTTGAAAGGTTAAACACATACATTTGTACGGTTGGTAGTGTAATAAACTGATTAGCTCTAATGAATTAGAGAACGCAATTGTTGCACTATAGTGTCCCTTTAAGCCAGGGATTTTGAACTCAAGTCCTCAGACATCCCTAACAGGTCAGATTTTCAGGATTATCTTGGGTGAGAGCAGGTAAATAACCATGGTGACTACTCAGCTGATTTGTTCAGACATCCTGAAAATCTGGCCTTTTAGGGAGGCCTGAGGACTGGAGTTTAAAAACCCTGCTTTAAGCCAAGAGATGCTCTATTGAGGCAAAATATTAGAGTTCTGATAACTTTTGACTGGAGACAATAGGCCCTATTATTAAATGCTGGAAAGATAAGGTTCGCTCCAATAAACCTGTTTGCTCAGCTTTGCGCAGAGTGGGCACATACGCTACCCATATTTAACATTGCACAAGCTGCTGCTTGTACAAGGCCACCCAAGCAGGGGCTGTCAATCATCCCCATCACAGCTACTTAACTATCATTTTAGGCTCGCTTGAACCTGAAATGATGAGGTATCAAAGCTGCTCTTGCAGCTTTATAAAAGGGACCCAATGTCAAGAGAAGTTCAGTGCAGCTTTAAAAGTTGAGAGACACTTTTTTTTTATTTGTGCAGAAACCACAGGACAAGCAACTAAGAATGATGTTATATAATACAATACATACAGTATATAAAATATGGTGAGGTAGCTCAGTTGGTAAAATGCCTTGACTACAAAAAAAAAGCCTGTTTAAAAGATACAAGGTCACAGTTTCAAATCCCGGCAGGTCCGACTCAGCCCTTCATCCTTCCGAGGTCGATAAAATGAGTACCATTAAATTGGGTAATAACAACTATTGCTATTCAGCTGCCGATTTTGGTTCATTCCGAGTCCCACTGGGAGAAAGGCGCTATATAAATACTAGTTATTATTATTATTATATATAAAATAACCGCCTCTCCATTCTAAAGCTATACTTCCCACTGTCACTGCAATAATTATTTGCAGCAACAATATAGAGCATATTCACTCTGATCAGATATAACACATTAACTGACAGAGTACTGGAAAAAACATACATTGGGACACAGCTCCGGGTCTTCATGCAGATTAAATTGGGAGGACCCAGAGCTGTTTCCCAAATGCTGTTTTTTCTCTCGTTTTCAGGGTCTGTACCGTAGTGCTGCATCCTTACCTTGCTTCATGAGAGAAGCTGTCACTTGTTAGAGCAGCCTATTAACACTTTGGTTGCCAGAGAAGCATATGGAGCAATGTCAGCAATAGGTTTAATCATCACTGTGGTCTGTGTGCTATTTGTTTATTTAAATAAATGTTTGTCTTGCTCTTTGATTTAGACAAATTTGTTAAGTCATGATTATATTTCAAATATATTAAAAAATAAGAGAATTCTAGTAGTAATTTCATGTTCTCTTAGTAACAAAATTAAATATTACCAAATGTTTTTTTTGCAGAAGTAGATCTGTAGTGTGGTCATTTAGAACCTGCCCATAAAGTTTAGTTAATGAAAATTACTCATACAGATTTGATTTCACAATACATTACTGAAACCCTTTATAGCTGCAGATTGCATATTTCACTATTGTCCTGTCTCCAAGCATTTGCACCAGATCCTCTCTAAAATACTCCAGTAAGTGTAATTTCTTAGGATATCTATCTATTTTTATATAATATATATATATATATATATATATATATATATATATATATATATATATATATATATATATATATATGTCTATATGTATGTGTGATGTTTCTTACTTTAGTAGTTAAATACTAGAAGTTTTTCAAAAGCTAAATGTGTACTTTTTTTTTTTTATACATCCCAAGATTATTTAAATATAACTCAACACCTAAAGATGAAAATTATGTGAATAAATGAGTGTGTGGGTTTTATAATATATGTAATTTGATTTAAATCATTAGTCAGTAAGACTGATTTAAATCATGGTTTTTATTTTTAGAATAATACGTATTCAGATGATTTTTTCCAGTTATATCAGACCATTTATTCATATTTAATCAACTTCATCTGTACTTTATTGGAAAGAGAAAAATAATGATTACATTAATAACAATTGAAATAGTTTTATTTAATTAAAACAATAAAAAAATATCATTTTTAATGCTTGCCCATCCCTCCTCACACTTCAGTCCTTGTGCAGATCTATTCCATTCCAAACAATCTTCTATTCAGTGAGTTTTTTGAAACTTAGTATGGGTTGATTTTGTGTACATAGATTTGCAGGGGAGTAATGGCATTAAAGGGACAGTAAAGTCAAAATTATACTTTTATGATTCAGAAAGAACATACAATTATTTTAACATATTTCCAATTGACTTCTCTTATCTAATTTGCTTTGTTCTCTTGGTATCAGCTGGGTCCCAGAAGAGCATTGCTCTCCTTCAACAAAAGATCTGATAGAGCATACAATTTTCAGATTTACTTCTATCTGAAACCCAAAAGTTATCTTTCATGATTATGTCCCTTTAAGCTCTATTTATCAACCCTGTATGTTAATTTTTTAACATTTGTTTGCTGTTAATGCCTGTTATTTCTGCAGACACAAATTCACAGTTTTGAGAACTAAAAAAACAATGGCATGTGATAATATCTTCAGGATAGAAAAAATGTCCAAAATAATCTGACAGAAACCTTTGGGAGAGCATGCAATTGTGAATGGATTAATGGGATTAATTTATAAAAAAAAATTACAGCCATGAATATACAGCATCTTGCTATATAATTAAAAATCTGTATTTCAGGATAAATAACCTTTGGATTATAATGTATCTTAAATAGAAACTATATTTAGATTGAATTTTCCTCAAAAAGCATTTTATTTTAATAAATCTTCCCTATATGGATATGATCATTAAGGTATGTTTACGTTCCCTTGCACTTTATTTTTTTCTGTGGGATGGTATCATGTACCTGATTCTCTGCATATGAATGACATTTAGTCAGAGATAGAAACATCATTTTTGACTGAAGATAAGAATCATAGGACTAGTCAAGTTTGCCCACATTTCTTATAAAGTGTAACTTTAACCTTTTTCGCTGCTAAGCTTTTTTTCACCCCAGTGCTGAGTCAATTTTGAGCTTTTCTGCAACCTACATTTAAACCCCTATTGTAGTCAAATTACAGAGACCCACACAAATTATATATTGTTTTTTTTCAGTAGACGGCAGATTCCCAATATACCATTATTATATTTATAATTCATGGCACGTGAGAAAGCTATTGCCAAAACAGTAAAAAAAAAAAAAAAGTGTAATTTTTAGGTAGATTTTAGTAAATAATATTGAAAATTAGCCCTGTGAACACTGCTGTAACTGTGATCACCTTACTACATTGTCATCAATTGGGGGGTTATAATGTAGATCAGAGAGGCCCCATTGTGCAGTACATAAACAAAAGCAGTTTTTTTCTAGAAAGGTGTTCACCGTTACCACAGTGATCACCTGACTATACATATTAAAAATATGGACTTGTTTACTGGGAAATAAATGTTATTAAGGGTCTCTAGACATAAACTTTTTTTCATGGTGCATATACAGTACTATTGCAAACCAGATCACTATTTACTTTATTTTTAAATGATCTGGTTTGCATGAAGCCTGGGAGTGCCACCCACTAGGCCACCAATGATCCCCGGCCTGTAGTGTGGTGGATCGCCGAAAAAAGCGTTTGATCGGCAGTCCCTCTCCATGACGAGAAGGGCTCGTTATGCACCTACAGGTAGTGATTCACATGACGAGAATGCCTCGTCATGCACATCAAAGGGGTTAATTAGTACGTAGGATAGCCTTATGCTTACCCCAGGCATTCTTGAAGTCCCCCACCGTGTTTATATTTACTAGTGGAATTTAAATTTATTCCATGAATCAACCACCCTTTCTGTAAAGAAGTGCTCCTGTAATTACTCTTGAACCTGCTACACTTCAGCTGGAGATCATGACCCCTTGTTCTGGAATTGCCCTTTTTGTGAAAAATACTTGAAACCTCAGATTTTTATTAAGCCTTTTAATATACTTGAAAGACTTTGTGACACGTTATAAATCATCATGTTCTGATATTTTATTGATTTTTTATACCAATGCCAGTATTATTATTTTTTCTCTTTTTAGGAAATTTCATAATATAGGATGTTTGCCAAAGCTACAAGAAATTTCCTCAAGGACATTGATGCTGGTGGGGATTTAATATCCGTTTCTAGCCTGAATGATTCGGATAAGGTCCAACTTCTTAGAGTGATGGCAAAGAAAAGACGATTTTGGTGTTGGCAGAAGCCGAAGTATCAATTTTCATCAGTTATGTGCACACTGAGTGATGTACTCACTGAGGCAAAACCTGTTAAACCAGGTAGGGTTAAATAAGGTGAATGTCTGTCTAATAATATCATACGGGATGTGGCAACAGGAGATATCATCTTTATTAGCTCTAAGACTAGTTGCAAATCATAGGACTTACTGTCTTTACCTTTGTACAGCTAATTATGGGAGGTGCTGTTAATAAGCATATCTGATGATAAAAGGTCTGACAAGATTAGATTTTTCTGAGCTTTAGCAGATGGTATTCGTAATATGAAAATATCCAATAAATATCATTGCAGAATTTGGTACAACTGACTCACTAATTAACTCTTATTTCTTTCATGTAATTAGCAAGAGTCCATGAGCTAGTGACGTATGGGATATACATTCCTACCAGGAGGGGCAAAGTTTCCCAAACCTCAAAATGCCTATAAATACACCCCTCACCACACCCACAAATCAGTTTTACAAACTTTGCCTCCTATGGAGGTGGTGAAGTAAGTTTGTGCTAGATTCTACGTTGATATGCGCTCCGCAGCAGGTTGGAGCCCGGTTTTCCTCTCAGCGTGCAGTGAATGTCAGAGGGATGTGAGGAGAGTATTGCCTGTTTGAATTCAATGATCTCCTTCTACGGGGTCTATTTCATAGGTTCTCTGTTATCGGTCGTAGAGATTCATCTCTTACCTCCCTTTTCAGATCGACGATATACTCTTATATATATATATACCATTTCCTCTGCTGATTTTCGTTTCAGTACTGGTTTGGCTTTCTACAAACATGTAGATGAGTGTCCTGGGGTAAGTAAGTCTTATTTTCTGTGACACTCTAAGCTATGGTTGGGCACTTTTTTAATAAAGTTCTAAATATATGTATTCAAACATTTATTTGCCTTGACTCAGGATGTTCAACATTCCTTATTTTCAGACAGTCAGTTTCATATTTGGGATAATGCATTTGAATCAATCATTTTTCTTACCTTAAAAATTTGACTTTTTTTTCCCTGTGGGCTGTTAGGCTCGCGGGGGCTGAAAATGCTTCATTTTATTGCGTCATTCTTGGCGCAGACTTTTTTGGCGCAAAAAATCTTTTCTGTTTCCGGCGTCATACGTGTCCCCGGAAGTTGCGCCATTTTTTACGTTCTTTTGCGCCAAAAATGTCGGCATTCCGGCCGTGGCGTCATTTTTGGCGCCAAAAGCATTTAGGCGCCAAATAATGTGGGCGTCTTATTTGGCGCTGAAAAAATATGGGCGTCGCTTTTGTCTCCACATTATTTAAGTCTCATTTTTCATTGCTTCTGGTTGCTAGAAGCTTGTTCCTTGGCATTTTTTCCCATTCCTGAAACTGTCTTTTAAGGAATTTGATCAATTTTGCTTTATATGTTGTTTTTTCTCTTACATATTGCAAGATGTCTCACGTTGCATCTGAGTCAGAAGATACTTCAGGAAAATCGCTGTCTGGTGCTGGAACTACCAAAGCTAAGTGTATCTGCTGTAAACTTTTGGTAGCTGTTCCTCCAGCTGTTGTTTGTATTAATTGTCATGACAAACTTGTTAATGCACATAATATTTCCTTTAGTAATGTACCATTACCTGTTGCAGTTCCATCAACATCTAATGTTCAGAGTGTTCCTGATAACATAAGAGATTTTGTTTCTGAATCCATCAAGAAGGCTATGTCTGTTATTCCTCCTTCTAGTAAACATAAAAAATCTTTTAAAACTTCTCTTTATACAGATGAATTTTTAAATGAACATCATCATTCTGATTCTAATGACTCTTCTGGTTCAGAGGATTCTGTCTCAGAGGTTGATGCTGATAAATCTTCATATTTATTTAAAATGGAATTTATTCGTTCTTTACTTAAAGAAGTACTAATTGCTTTAGAAATTGAGGATTCTGGTCCTCTTGATACTAAATCTAAACGTTTAGATAAGGTCTTTAAATCTCCTGTGGTTATTCCAGAAGTTTTTCCTGTTCCTGGTGCTATTTCTGAAGTAATTTCCAGAGAATGGAATAATTTGGGTAATTCATTTACTCCTTCTAAACGTTTTAAGCAATTATATCCTGTGCTGTCTGACAGATTAGAATTTTGGGACAAAATCCCTAAAGTTGATGGGGCTATTTCTACCCTTGCTAAACGTACTACTATTCCTACCGCAGATGGTACTTCGTTTAAGGATCCTTTAGATAGGAAAATTGAATCCTTTCTAAGAAAAGCTTATCTGTGTTCAGGTAATCTTCTTAGACCTGCTATATCATTGGCTGATGTTGCTGCAGCTTCTACTTTTTGGTTGGAAACTTTAGCGCAACAAGTAACAGATCATGATTCTCATAATATTATTATTCTTCTTCAACATGCTAATAATTTTATCTGTGATGCCATTTTTGATATTATCAGAGTTGATGTCAGGTTTATGTCTCTAGCTATTTTAGCTAGAAGAGCTTTATGGCTTAAAACTTGGAATGCTGATATGTCTTCTAAATCGACTCTACTTTCCATTTCTTTCCAGGGTAACAAATTATTTGGTTCTCAGTTGGATTCTATTATCTCAACTGTTACTGGTGGGAAAGGAACTTTTTTACCACAGGATAAAAAATCTAAGGGTAAAAACAGGGCTAATAATCGTTTTCGTTCCTTTCGTTTCAACAAAGAACAAAAGCCTGATCCTTCATCCTCAGGAGCAGTTTCAGTTTGGAAACCATCTCCAGTCTGGAATAAATCCAAGCCTTCTATAAAAGCAAAGCCAGCTTCTAAGTCCACATGAAGGTGCGGCCCTCATTCCAGCTCAGCTGGTAGGGGGCAGGTTACATATTTTCAAAGAAATTTGGATCAATTCTGTTCACAATCTTTGGATTCAGAACATTGTTTCAGAAGGGTACAGAATTGGTTTCAAGATAAGACCTCTTGCAAAGAGATTTTTTCTTTCCCGTGTCCCAGTAAATCCAGTGAAAGCTCAAGCATTTCTGAAATGTGTTTCAGATCTAGAGTTGGCTGGAGTAATTATGCCAGTTCCAGTTCTGGAACAGGGGCTGGGGTTTTATTCGAATCTCTTCATTGTACCAAAGAAGGAGAATTCCTTCAGACCAGTTCTGGATCTAAAAATATTGAATCGTTATGTAAGGATACCAACGTTCAAAATGGTAACTGTAAGGACTATCTTGCCTTTTGTTCAGCAAGGGCATTATATGTCCACAATAGATTTACAGGATGCATATCTGCATATTCCGATTCATCCAGATCATTATCAGTTCCTGAGATTCTCTTTCCTGGACAAGCATTACCAGTTTGTGGCTCTGCCGTTTGGCCTAGCTACAGCTCCAAGAATTTTTACAAAGGTTCTCGGTGCCCTTCTGTCTGTAATCAGAGAACAGGGTATTGTGGTATTTCCTTATTTGGACGATATCTTGGTACTTGCTCAGTCTTCACATTTAGCAGAATCTCATACGAATCGACTTGTGTTGTTTCTTCAAGATCATGGTTGGAGGATCAATTCACTAAAAAGTTCATTGATTCCTCAGACAAGGGTAACCTTTCTGGGTTTCCAGATAGATTCAGTGTCCATGACTCTGTCTTTGACAGACAAGAGACGTCTAAAATTGATTTCAGCTTGTCGAAACCTTCAGTCACAATCATTCCCTTCGGTAGCCTTATGCATGGAAATTCTTGGTCTTATGACTGCTGCATCGGACGCGATCCCCTTTGCTCGTTTTCACATGCGACCTCTTCAGCTCTGTATGCTGAATCAATGGTGCAGGGATTACACAAAGATATCTCAATTAATATCTTTAAAACCGATTGTACGACACTCTCTGACGTGGTGGACAGATCACCATCGTTTAATTCAGGGGGCTTCTTTTGTTCTTCCGACCTGGACTGTAATTTCAACAGATGCAAGTCTTACAGGTTGGGGAGCTGTGTGGGGATCTCTGACGGCACAAGGAGTTTGGGAATCTCAGGAGGTGAGATTACGATCAATATTTTGGAACTCCGTGCAATTTTCAGAGCTCTTCAGTCTTGGCCTCTTCTGAAGAGAGAATCGTTCATTTGTTTTCAGACAGACAATGTCACAACTGTGGCATACATCAATCATCAAGGAGGGACTCACAGTCCTCTGGCTATGAAAGAAGTATCTCGAATTCTGGTTTGGGCGGAATCCAGCTCCTGTCTAATCTCTGCGGTTCATATCCCAGGTATAGACAATTGGGAAGCGGATTATCTCAGTCGCCAAACGTTGCATCCGGGCGAATGGTCTCTTCACCCAGAGGTATTTCTTCAGATTGTTCAAATGTGGGAACTTCCAGAAATAGATCTGATGGCGTCTCATCTAAACAAGAAACTTCCCAGGTATCTGTCCAGATCCCGGGATCCTCAGGCGGAGGCAGTGGATGCATTATCACTTCCTTGGAAGTATCATCCTGCCTATATCTTTCCGCCTCTAGTTCTTCTTCCAAGAGTAATCTCCAAGATTCTGAAGGAATGCTCGTTTGTTCTGCTGGTAGCTCCGGCATGGCCTCACAGGTTTTGGTATGCGGATCTTGTCCGGATGGCCTCTTGCCATCCGTGGACACTTCCGTTAAGACCAGACCTTCTGTCGCAAGGTCCTTTTTTCCCATCAGGATCTCAAATCCTTAAATTTAAAGGTATGGAGATTGAACGCTTGATTTTTGGTCAAAGAGGTTTCTCTGACTCTGTGATTAATACTATGTTACAGGCTCGTAAATCTGTATCTAGAGAGATATATTATAGAGTCTGGAAGACTTATATTTCTTGGTGTCTTTCTCATCATTTTTCTTGGCATTCTTTTAGAATTCCGAGAATTTTACAGTTTCTTCAGGATGGTTTAGATAAAGGTTTGTCCGCAAGTTCTTTGAAAGGACAAATCTCTGCTCTTTCTGTTCTTTTTCACAGAAAGATTGCTAATCTTCCTGATATTCATTGTTTTGTACAAGCTTTGGTTCGTATAAAACCTGTCATTAAGTCAATTTCTCCTCCTTGGAGTTTGAATTTGGTTCTGGGGGCTCTTCAAGCTCCTCCTTTTGAACCCATGCATTCATTGGACATTAAATTACTTTCTTGGAAAGTTTTGTTCCTTTTGGCTATCTCTTCTGCCAGAAGAGTCTCTGAATTATCTGCTCTTTCTTGTGAGTCTCCTTTTCTGATTTTTCATCAGGATAAGGCGGTGTTGCGAACTTCTTTTCAATTTTTACCTAAGGTTGTGAATTCCAACAACATTAGTAGAGAAATTGTGGTTCCCTCATTATGTCCTAATCCTAAGAATTCTAAGGAGAAATCGTTGCATTCTTTGGATGTTGTTAGAGCTTTGAAATATTATGTTGAAGCTACTAAGTCTTTCCGAAAGACTTCTAGTCTATTTGTTATCTTTTCCGGTTCTAGAAAAGGCCAGAAAGCTTCTGCCATTTCTTTGGCATCTTGGTTGAAATCTTTAATTCATCATGCCTATGTCGAGTCGGGTAAAACTCCGCCTCAAAGGATTACAGCTCATTCTACTAGGTCAGTTTCTACTTCCTGGGCGTTTAGGAATGAAGCTTCGGTTGATCAGATTTGCAAAGCAGCAACTTGGTCCTCTTTGCATACTTTTACTAAATTCTACCATTTTGATGTATTTTCTTCTTCTGAAGCAGTTTTTGGTAGAAAAGTACTTCAGGCAGCGGTTTCAGTTTGAATCTTCTGTTTATGTTTTCATTAAACTTTATTTTGGGTGTGGATTATTTTCAGCAGGAATTGGCTGTCTTTATTTTATCCCTCCCTCTCTAGTGACTCTTGCGTGGAAAGATCCACATCTTGGGTAGTCATTATCCCATACGTCACTAGCTCATGGACTCTTGCTAATTACATGAAAGAAAACATAATTTATGTAAGAACTTACCTGATAAATTCATTTCTTTCATATTAGCAAGAGTCCATGAGGCCCACCCTTTTTTGTGGTGGTTATGATTTTTTTGTATAAAGCACAATTATTCCAATTCCTTATTTTATATGCTTTCGCACTTTTTTTCTTATCACCCCACTTCTTGGCTATTCGTTAAACTGATTTGTGGGTGTGGTGAGGGGTGTATTTATAGGCATTTTGAGGTTTGGGAAACTTTGCCCCTCCTGGTAGGAATGTATATCCCATACGTCACTAGCTCATGGACTCTTGCTAATATGAAAGAAATTAATTTATCAGGTAAGTTCTTACATAAATTATGGTTTTTTTTTTTTGTTTTTTTTTTTTAGATTCCATGGTAAGAAAATTATATATAAAGGATGCACTCGCCAGGATTTCCTTGTTACCTTTTAATGTAACCTTTTGGGGGATTATTTTCCCCCTTCGTCAGACGTACAAATAGCAGTATTTGTATGTCTAACGAAGGGGGTAATACCCCGAAACGTTACATTAAAAGGTAACAAGGAAAATCCTGGTGTGTGCATCCTTTACTTTGACTGATTTATGTATATGTGTATATATGTGTGTATACATGTGTATGTGTGTATATGTATATATATATATATATATATATATATAATGTGTGTGTTAAGGTAAAATCCAAAACTTTTATTTCAGCAGAATATCATCAGAGTTAAAAGACTCTGTGCAGCAGAGCCTCTGGATAAAATCAATACAGCAAAACACAGCCTAACATGTTTCGGCCAGCCTGGCCGTAATCATAGACATATCCCCCTTCTCAGAGGGTGTGCCTTTAAAGGGTAATACTCCGCCCCTTAAGCAATTAATAAAAAACCACTGTAATTGAATTTAATTAATAATTGCAATGCTTATCACTATCATTTTATATATAGTACAACACTGGTAAACTTTTTCTTAATATTATTAACAGTTCAAAAGTGAACATTAATTAAACCGCAATGTGAAGAAACATTTCATCATGTGTAATTAGCTAGTTAGAGCAACAAATAATCAATTGATTAAATAGCAGGAGCATAGTTAGTAAAGTAGTGGGGGTACACTTTATAGTGAAACATTAAGGTGTTGTTGGTTATTAACTAGACACCTCTCTATTATTCATACTATATATCATATATTAATGGAAATGTCTAATGCTAGAATGAACATCTGTGCTTAGTTATATAATAAATGGATATGCTCACATGGTATTACAATAAGGTATTATTCATCATTAGATAAAAACATCACCAAATATCCTTGCTGTATATCATGTATTGGTTGCAATACCTAGTTAAAAAACAAGCATCTTATACATAATCCAATCTCCCCTCTAATATTAAAACATGTGTGTATATATATATATATATATATATATATCCATACACTAATCCGCAGGTTTTGTCATTTAACTAAAAATATCATTTAATGACGTGTGCAATTAACTATTTCATCTGTTAATGTTTCATATGCTATTATTAACTTTTTGGAAAAACTCCTAATTAAAGTCATAAGTGATCAATGATGATTGCAATTTGGGTATGTGCAATTGTTATAATTTATAAGTGTTATATGTAGTATATTGTTAACTTATTATACCAGTGCACAATTATACTATATATTAGAATTCCCATGCACAAAACTATAAACATTAAAAAAGTGTGTGAAACAGCCAAAGCATGCAAATTAAATGCAATAATGGTTTAGTCAAGGCTTTTGAATTAGAACAAGCCAAAAAATCACATAACACCTCCCCCCCAAAAAAAACAAAACCAAACAAACTGAGAAGTGTTTTCTAATGTATTGAAATATGGCTGGTGAGGGGGTCTTTGATGATGTTTTTTTTGTGAAACTTACACAGTGCAGTTCACACTGCTTTTCTAATACATTGAATTGGGCCCTAATATAATTTAGACCGTCGTTTTTCAAACCTGTCCTCAGACCTCCCCAACATTCCAGGTTTTCTAGATTACCTTGGATGAGAGCAGGTGAAATAACCATGTTAATTAATCAGCTGATAGTTTCACCTGTGCTTTAGTTCAAATGTGGCCTGTTAGGGATGCCTGAGGACAGTTTTTTGCAAACCAGTGGTTTAGGCCATACATTTATATTTGTGTAGTTCAAAGACTAAAAATAGTAATAATATTCTCATGAACTCATTTGATTCTGAGAGGGTGCTTTATGTTTTGGAGAGCAGATATTTCCTCTTTCATCTTTAGACAGATGACTGCAAGGCCAGTAAGGCAGTTTCTCGACAGACGGTCTGTTGAGATTTTCTTTAAAAAATGTCTCTCCCATAGAAGTCAATTGAAGCATGATGTCACCACCCGCATCACCGACATCGCTGGTTGTCGGCTTTTTGCTGCGGCCGGGCCCTATTTGAGTTGGGCCTATACAGTGCAGACAGTGCGCTCATTGAAACAAAAAGTTCCATGTAGTCACACTCCAAATATTTCCTGCGAGACCTAAGTTTTACTACACCTAATTTAACTACCTCAGGTGATGTAGCCTCGATAGCTGGCAAGAAAAACATGGCCACTACCCTACTCGCAACCTGCACTTCGCTGATTCGAACATATTGATCTGGTGATGATGTCTTCAAATCAAAGTGCAGCCTACTTCCACTAGGATGCCCCGCTAACTCCCCCTGAATGCCTTTAACTACGTCATGCCTAACATGCACTACCCATGCACCGCCTCACTACCTCCCACCGACGGCCTACGTCAGAGCTAACCTAACTCCCCCTGACCGCCTTCACCTATCACGCCTAACCTACAAAGCCCTGGAATGCCCAGCTAAGTCCCTAATACCACCTACACTTAAGTCATGTCTAATCTACACTCCCCTGGAACGCCCCAGCTAACTTCCACATACTAGCTACTGTAAGAAAAATAACTCACTATAATAAACTATACAAAATAATAAACCTCCCCATTATAACTATGAAGGTATGTCGCTAAAATTATAATCAATGTTTAAATGATGTGTCGCAGAGTTGCACCAGAAACGTCGGCAGCGGCAAAACCTTGCCGGGTTAGCAGGGCTACTGGAACTCAGCACTGGACCAGAATTAAGTCCCCGTCTGGGGCATCTTTAAAAGGGGTGTTGGTTGAGCAGGGTGAGGGGATCAAGACCAGAATTGAAGTGTCCCCCATTCCTCCCAGAAGGTAGCACCCCGAAATAATTGATATCCCTAGGTGCCTCATCAAATTGCCAACAACATACTAAAAGGGCGACATGATCCCCTGCACCATGCTCGATCGACATCCCTTTTAAGAAGTGCTGGATGGATTGGAGCTTAATTCTGCCAGCTTCCAGCATTTACCACATCTCCTTGACAAAATATGTATTGTCATGTACAATGTAGATATCTTAAAAGGTATTTAAAGGAACATGAAACCCAATTTTTTTCTTTCACGATTTAGAAAGAGTATGCAATTTCTCCAACATAGGTGTGTCCGGTCCACGGCGTCATCCTTACTTGTGGGATATTCTCTTCCCCAACAGGAAATGGCAAAGAGCCCAGCAAAGCTGGTCATATGATCCCTCCTAGGCTCCGCCTACCCCAGTCATTCTCTTTGCCGTTGCACAGGCAACATCTCCACGGAGATGGCTAAGAGTTTTTTGGTGTTTAAATGTAGTTTTTATTCTTCAATCAAGTGTTTGTTATTTTAAAATAGTGCTGGTATGTACTATTTACTCTGAAACAGAAAAGAGAAGAAGATTTCTGTTTGTGAGAGGAAGATGATTTTAGCAAACGTTACTAAAATCGATTGCTGTTTCCACACAGGACTGTTGAGATGAAGTAACTTCAGTTGGGGGAAGCAGTTGGCAGACTTTTCTGCCTGAGGTATGATGGCCACATTTCTAACACGACTTGGTAATGCTGGAAGGCTGTCATTTTCCCTATGGGGACCGGTAAGCCATTTTCTTAGATTAAGTATAAGAATGAAGGCTTTATAAGGGCTTAAAAAAACTGGTAGACATTTTTCTGGGCTAAAACGATTACTTGCTAAGCATATTTGACAGATTATAGCACTTTATAGTTATTATAATCTTGGGGATTGTTGTTTCAAAACGGCAGGCACTGTATGGACACCTTTTTAAGATGGGGGCCTTCTCTAGTCATAGGCAGAGCCTCATTTTCGCGCCACTAATGCGCAGTTGTTTTTGGAAGGCAAGGCATGCAGATGCATGTGTGAGGAGCTAAGATCCACTGAAAAAGCTTATAGAAGGCGTCATTTGGTATCGTATTCCCCTCTGGGCTTGGTTGGGTCTCAGCAAAGCAGATTCCTGGGACTGTATAGGGGTTAAATGTAAAAACGGCTCCGGTTCCGTTATTTTAAGGGTTAAAGCTTTCAAATTTGGTGTGCAATACTTTTAAGGCTTTAAGACACTGTGGTGAAATTTTGGTGAATTTTGAACAATTGCTTCATACTTTTTCGCATATTCAGTAATAAAGTGTGTTCTGTTTAAAATTTAAAGTGACAGTAACGGTTTTATTTTAAAACGTTTTTTGTGCTTTGTTGACAAGTTTAAGCCTGTTTAACATGTCTGAACCATCAGATAAACGGTGTTCTATATGTATGAAAGCCAATGTGTCTCCCCATTTAAATATATGTGATAATTGTGACATGGTGTCCAAACAAAGTAGGGACAATGATGCCACAGATAATAATAGTGCCCAAGATGATTCTTCAGATGAGGGGAGTAAGCATGGTACTGCATCACCCCCTTCTGTGTCTACACCAGTTTTGCCCACACAAGAGGCCCCTAGTACATCTAGTGCGCCAATACTTATTACTATGCAACAATTAACGGCTGTTATGGATAATTCTATTGCAAATATTTTATCTAAAATGCCTACTTATCAAAGAAAGCGTGATTGCTCTGTTTTAAACACTGAAGAGCAAGAGGACGCTGATGATAACGCTTCTGACATACCCTCACACCAATCTGAAGGGGCCAGGAGGGAGGTTTTGTCTGAGGGAGAAATTTCAGATTCAGGGAAAATTTCTCAACAAGCTGAACCTGATGTTGTAACATTTAAATTTAAATTAGAACATCTCCGCGCACTGCTTAAGGAGGTATTATCTACTCTGGATGATTGTGACAATTTGGTCATTCCAGAGAAATTATGTAAGATGGACAAGTTCCTAGAGGTTCCGGTGCCCCCCGATGTTTTTCCTATACCCAAGCGGGTGGCGGATATAGTAAACAAGGAATGGGAAAGGCCCGGCATACCTTTTGTGCCTCCCCCTATATTTAAGAAATTATTTCCTATAGTCGACCCCAGAAAGGACTTATGGCAGACAGTCCCTAAGGTCGAGGGGGCGGTCTCTACTCTAAACAAACGCACTACTATTCCCATAGAAGATAGTTGTGCTTTTAAAGATCCTATGGATAAAAAATTAGAGGGTTTGCTTAAAAAAATGTTTGTTCAGCAAGGTTACCTTCTTCAACCAATTTCATGCATTGTTCCTGTCACTACGGCAGCGTGTTTCTGGTTCGAAGAACTAGAAAAGTCGCTCGATAAAGAATCTTCGTATGAGGAGGTTATGGACAGAGTTCATGCACTTCAATTGGCTAACTCTTTTATTCTAGATGCCGCTTTGCAATTAGCGAGATTAGCGGCAAAAAATTCAGGGTTTGCTATCGTGGCGCGCAGAGCGCTCTGGCTGAAGTCTTGGTCAGCGGATGTGTCTTCCAAGACAAAATTGCTTAACATCCCTTTCAAGGGCAAAACACTGTTTGGGCCTGATTTGAAAGAGATTATTTCAGACATCACCGGAGGAAAGGGCCATGCCCTTCCTCAGGATAGGTCTTTTAAGGCTAGAAATAAGCCTAATTTTCGTCCCTTTCGCAGAAACGGACCAGCCTCTACTTCTACATCCTCTAAGCAAGAGGGTAATACTTCTCAAACCAAACCAGCCTGGAGACCGATGCAAGGCTGGAACAAGGGTAAGCAGGCCAAGAAGCCTGCCACTGCTACCAAAACAGCATGAAGGGATGGCCCCCGATCCGGGACCGGATTTGGTGGGGGGCAGACTTTCTCTCTTTGCTCAGGCCTGGGCAAGAGATGTTCAGGATCCTTGGGCACTAGAAATAGTTTCTCAAGGTTATCTCCTGGAATTCAAGGAACTACCCCCAAGGGGAAGGTTCCACAGGTCTCAATTATCTTCAAACCAAATAAAAAGACAGGCATTCTTACATTGTGTAGAAGACCTGTTAAAGATGGGAGTGACTCATCCAGTTCCAATAAGAGAACAAGGGATGGGGTTTTACTCCAACCTGTTCATAGTTCCCAAAAAAGAGGGAACGTTCAGACCAATTCTAGATCTCAAGATCCTAAACAAATTTCTCAGGGTTCCATCGTTCAAAATGGAAACCATTCGAACGATCCTTCCTACCATCCAGGAAGGTCAATTCATGACCACGGTGGATTTAAAGGATGCGTACCTCCATATTCCTATCCACAAGGAACATCATCAGTTCCTAAGGTTCGCTTTTCTGGACAAGCATTACCAGTTTGTGGCACTTTCATTCGGGTTAGCCACTGCTCCGAGAATTTTCACAAAGGTACTAGGGTCCCTTCTAGCGGTTCTAAGACCAAGGGGCATTGCAGTAGTACCGTACTTGGACGACATCCTGATTCAAGTGTCGTCTCTGTCAAAAGCAAAGGCTCATACGGACATCGTCCTAGCCTTTCTCAGATCTCACGGTTGGAAAGTAAACATAGAAAAGAGTTCTCTTTCCCCGTCAACAAGAGTTCCCTTCTTGGGAACAATAATAGACTCCTTAGAAATGAGAATTTTTCTGACAGAGGTCAGAAAATCAAAACTTCTAAGCTCTTGTCAAGTTCTTCATTCTGTTCTTCGTCCTTCCATAGCGCAGTGCATGGAAGTGATAGGATTGATGGTTGCAGCAATGGACATAGTTCCTTTTGCACGAATTCATCTAAGACCATTACAACTGTGCATGCTCAGACAGTGGAATGGGGATTATACAGACTTGTCTCCGACGATTCAAGTAGATCAAAGGACCAGAGATTCACTCCGTTGGTGGCTAATCCTGGACAATCTGTCACAGGGAATGAGCTTCCGCAGACCAGAGTGGGTCATTGTCACGACCGACGCCAGTCTGGTGGGCTGGGGTGCGGTCTGGGAACCCCTGAAAGCTCAGGGTCTATGGTCTCGGGAAGAATCTCTTCTCCCGATAAACATTCTGGAACTGAGAGCGATATTCAATGCTCTCAAAGCTTGGCCTCATCTAGCAAAGGCCAAATTCATAAGGTTTCAATCAGACAACATGACGACAGTTGCTTATATCAACCATCAGGGGGGAACAAGGAGTTCCCTGGCGATGGAGGAAGTGACCAAGATAATTCAATGGGCGGAGGATCACTCCTGCCACCTGTCTGCAATCCACATCCCAGGAGTGGAAAATTGGGAAGCGGATTTTCTGAGTCGTCAGACATTCCATCCGGGGGAGTGGGAACTCCACCCGGAAATCTTTGCCCAAATAACTCAATTATGGGGCATTCCAGACATGGATCTGATGGCGTCTCGCCAGAACTTCAAGGTTCCTTGTTACGGGTCCAGATCCAGGGATCCCAAGTCGACTCTAGTAGATGCACTAGTAGCACCTTGGACCTTCAACCTAGCTTATGTTTTCCCACCGTTTCCTCTCATTCCCAGGCTGGTAGCCAGGATCAACCAGGAGAGGGCTTCAGTGATCTTGATAGCTCCTGCGTGGCCACGCAGGACTTGGTATGCAGACCTGGTGAATATGTCATCGGCTCCACCATGGAAGCTACCTTTGAGACAGGACCTTCTTGTTCAAGGTCCATTCGAACATCCGAATCTGGTTTCTCTCCAACTGACTGCTTGGAGATTGAACGCTTGATTTTATCAAAGCGTGGGTTTTCAGATTCTGTAATAGATACTCTTATTCAAGCTAGAAAAAATTACCATAAGATATGGAAAAAATATATCTATTGGTGTGAATCTAAAGGATTCCCATGGAACAAGATAAAAATTCCTAGGATTTTATCCTTTCTACAAGAGGGTTTGGAGAAGGGATTATCTGCAAGTTCTCTGAAGGGACAGATTTCTGCGTTATCTGTTTTACTTCACAAAAGGCTGGCAGCTGTGCCAGACGTTCAGGCGTTTGTTCAGGCTCTGGTTAGAATCAAGCCTGTTTACAGACCTTTGACTCCTCCCTGGAGTCTCAATCTAGTTCTTTCAGTTCTTCAAGGGGTTCCGTTTGAACCCTTACATTCCGTAGATATTAAGTTATTATCTTGGAAAGTTTTGTTTTTGGTTGCAATTTCTTCTGCTAGAAGAGTTTCAGAGTTATCTGCTCTGCAGTGTTCTCCGCCCTATCTGGTGTTCCATGCAGATAAGGTGGTTTTGCGTACTAAGCCTGGTTTTCTTCCGAAAGTTGTTTCCAACAAGAATATTAACCAGGAGATAGTTGTACCTTCTTTGTGCCCGAATCCAGTTTCAAAGAAGGAACGTTTGTTACACAATTTGGACGTAGTCCGTGCTCTAAAATTCTATTTAGAGGCCACTAAAGATTTCAGACAAACTTCTTCTTTGTTTGTTGTTTATTCTGGTAAAAGGAGAGGTCAAAAAGCAACTTCTACCTCTCTTTCTTTTTGGCTTAAAAGCATTATCCGTTTGGCTTATGAGACTGCCGGACGGCAGCCTCCTGAAAGAATCACAGCTCACTCCACTAGGGCTGTGGCTTCCACATGGGCCTTCAAGAACGAGGCTTCTGTTGACCAGATATGTAAGGCAGCGACTTGGTCTTCACTGCACACTTTTGCCAAATTTTACAAATTTGATACTTTTGCTTCTTCAGAGGCTATTTTTGGGAGAAAGGTTTTGCAAGCCGTGGTGCCTTCCATTTAGGTGACCTGATTTGCTCCCTCCCTTCATCCGTGTCCTAAAGCTTTGGTATTGGTTCCCACAAGTAAGGATGACGCCGTGGACCGGACACACCTATGTTGGAGAAAACAGAATTTATGCTTACCTGATAAATTACTTTCCCCAAGGGTGTGTCCGGCCCACGGCCCGCCCTGGTTTTTTTAATCAGGTCTGATAATTTATTTTCTCTAACTACAGTCACCACGGTATCATATGGTTTCTCCTATGCATATTTCCTCCTGTACGTCGGTCGAATGACTGGGGTAGGCGGAGCCTAGGAGGGATCATATGACCAGCTTTGCTGGGCTCTTTGCCATTTCCTGTTGGGGAAGAGAATATCCCACAAGTAAGGATGACGCCGTGGACCGGACACACCGTTGGAGAAAGTAATTTATCAGGTAAGCATAAATTCTGTTTTTAAACAAATGATCAATTTACTTCTGTTATCTAATTTGCTTCATTCTCTTGATATCCTTTGTCTCGTGTGAATAGCTCACCCATGTGCATTGCTATATCTTCAACAAAGGATGTCTGAAGAATGAAGCAAATTAAATAAATTGGAATGTTGTTAAAATTGCATTCTCTCTCTGAATAATGAAAGAAAAAACTTGGGTTTCATGTCCCTTTTATAGGTGGCTTGCTATTATTTCAAATTTAAAGTTGCATGATACCCAATTTTTTTTCTTTCCTGATTTAGATAGGGAATACGATTTTAAATAACTTTACAATTAACTTCTATTATCTATTTTGTTTCATACGCCTAATATCTTTTGTTGAAGAAACAGCAGTGCACATAGGTGAGCCAATAACTTGAGGCATACTTGTAAAACCACCAATCAGCAGCTCCTGAGCCTACCTAGATATACTTTTCAACAAAGGATACCAAGAGAACGAAAAAATTAGATGCTAGAAATAAATTGGAAAGTTGTTTAAAATGACAGGCTTTCTCTGAATCGCAAAAGAAAAAATTTCCCTTTTAAATATGTATTTGAAAATGTGTTTTATGTTGATTACTATAACAAATATATATTAACATATATATCTATGTTCTCACTAATAAACACAAGAAACTAACCAATACATTTTAATGTATATTCAATACTTAAAACATTATGCAATATACATGCATAATATTTTAAATATTGAATATCAATGCAAGGCCTTACAACGTTATATCTACAATGTTTAAAATAAAATGCATGGTCATGTATAATGCATATTAGTTTAATTATCGGATATAAATTAAAATTTAGATATTCTTGCTTGATACATTTTATTATTTTAAATATAAATATATTTTTAAAATATTTGTTATAAAAGACAGTTGCTTTATAATTATAGTATTACATAACTGCATGCCTGCTATCTAATAATAAAATTGTAATACTAATGCCTTTTGTTACATGAATATACATTTTAAATAATATATTTATGTTTACAAGAAAAAACACAAGAAGAAAAAATAAATACATATTAATTTATATACAATAGTTAAAAATATTATGCATTCTTATGTATAATGCATATTCTTTTATTATTGTAGATAAATGCACTATTTAAGCTGCCCTAACCTGATCATCTAATCAACCCCCATACAGGTATGGGGGTGGTGAGGAGATTAAGGCCTACTGCATGCTTAACATCAATAATCACCTAATCAACCCCTATACCTATATGGGGGTGGTTAGGTGATTAAAGCCTACTAAATGCTAAACATCAGTAATCACCTAATAAACTCCCATACAGGTATGGGGGTGGTTAGGTGATTAAAGCCTAAACCGCCACCTTCACACACAAACTATTACCACACTGACGCCTAACCCCCCCCATCTAAACTAAACCCCTAAGTTACATGAAAACAAAATATCTAAGTTACAATAAGAAAAAATCATCATAATACCTAATACCAATCAACATGCCCCATAAAATAAAAAACCCACCCAAAACTCTAACACTAAAAAAATTACAATAATCCTTAAAAGGGCCTTTTGTAGGGTATTGCCCTAAAGATATTTAAGCTCTTTTACGATTACAAAACATTTTTATTTTTTTTTAACTTTTATTTTCTAGGAAAGGATTTTTTAGGTAGATTTTGTTATATTGATGGGGGTACTTATATTGTAGAGGGGGGTTTATTATTTTTAATTGTAAAAGAGCTGAAATATCTTTAGGGCAATTCCCTACAAAAGGCCCTTTTAAGGGCTATTGTAATTTATTTTAGTGTTGGGGTTTAGTTTTTTTGTTTGTTTTTTTGTTTTGGGTGGGTTTTTTATTTTATGGGCCATGTCGATCAATGTTGGGTATAGTAGTGGGTTTTGTATTTTGGATACTGTATTTTATTATTTCTCTTGTAAGGTGTATCCAGTCCACGGATCATCCATTACTTGTGGGATATTCTCATTCCCAACAGGAAGTTGCAAGAGGACACCCACAGCACCTGATTCTGACATTTCTACATTTAAATTTAAGCTTGAACACCTCCGCGTGTTACTCAGGGAGGTTTTAGCTGCTCTGAATGACTGTGATACAATTGCAGTGCCAGAGAAATTGTGTAGACTGGATAAATACTATGCAGTGCCGGTGTGTACTGATGTTTTTCCAATACCTAAAAGGTTTACAGAAATTATTACTAAGGAATGGGATAGACCAGGTGTGCCGTTCTCTCCCCCTCCTGTTTTTAGAAAAATGTTTCCAATAGACGCCACCACACGGGACTTATGGCAGACAGTTCCTAAGGTGGAGGGAGCAGTTTCTACTCTAGCAAAGCATACTACTATCCCTGTCGAGGACAGTTGTGCTTTCTTAGATCCAATGGATAAAAGGTTAGAGGGTTACCTTAAGAAAATGTTTATTCAACAAGGTTTTATCCTGCAGCCCCTTGCATGCATTGCGCCTGTCACTGCTGCTGCGGCGTTCTGGTTTGAGTCTCTGGAAGAGGCTTTACAGGTAGCGACTCCATTGGATGAAATACTTGATAAGCTTAGACCACTTAAGCTAGCCAATTCTTTTGTTTCTGATGCTATTGTTCATTTGACTAAACTAACGGCTAAGAATTCTGGTTTTGCTATCCAGGCACGCAGAGCGCTATGGCTTAAATCATGGTCAGCTGACGTTACTTCAAAATCAAAGCTGCTTAACATTCCCTTCAAGGGGCAGACCCTATTCGGGCCTGGTTTGAAAGAGATTATTGCTGATATCACTGGAGGAAAAGGTCATGCCCTTCCTCAGGATAGGTCCAAACCAAGGGCCAAACAGTCTAATTTTCGTGCCTTTCGAAACTTCAAGGCAAGTGCGGCATCAACTTCCTCTAATGCAAAACAAGAGGGAACTTTTGCTCAGTCCAAGACGGTCCGGAGACCTAACCAGACCTGGAACAAGGGTAAGCAAGCCAAAAAACCTGCTGCTGCCTCTAAGACGGCATGAAGGAATGGCCCCCTATCCGGTAATGGATCTAGTAGGGGGCAGACTTTCGCTCTTCGCCCAGGCTTGGGCAAGAGATGTCCAGGATCCCTGGGCGTTGGAAATTATATCCCAGGGATATCTTCTGGACTTCAAGGCTTCCCCTCCAAAAGGGAGATTTCACCTTTCACAATAATCTGCAAACCAGATAAAGAGAGAGGCATTCTTACACTGTGTACAAGACCTCCTAGTTATGGGAGCGATCCATCCAGTCCCAAAGGAGGAACAGGGACAGGGATTTTACTCAAATCTGTTTGTGGTTCCCAAAAAAGAGGGACCCTTCAGACCAATTTTGGATCTAAAGATCTTAAACAAATTCCTCAGAGTTCCATCATTCAAGATGGAGACTATTCGTACCATCGTACCTATGATCCAGGAGGGTCAATACATGACTACAGTGGATTTAAAGGATGCTTATCTGCACATTCCGATACACAAAGATCATCATCGGTTTCTCAGGTTTGCCTTCCTAGACAGGCACTACCAGAACCACGGGGCATAGCAGTGGCCCCTTTTTTAGACGACATCCTGATTCAGGCGTCAAACTTCCAAATTGCCAAGTCTCATACGGACATAGTGTTGGCATTTCTGAGGTCGCATGGGTGGAAGGTGAACGAGAAAAAGAGTTCTCTATCCCCCCTCACAAGAGTTTCCTTCCTAGGGACTCTGATAGATTCTGTAGAAATTAAAATTTACCTGACTGAGTCCAGGTTATGAAAACTTCTAAATTCCTGCCGTGTTCTTTATTCCATTCCTCGCCCTTCGGTGGCTCTGTGCATGGAAGTAATCGGCTTAATGGTAGCGGCAATGGACATAGTGCCGTTTGCACGCCTACATCTCAGACCGCTGCAACTATGCATGCTCAGTCAGTGGAATGGGCATTACACAGATTTGTCCCCTTTACTGAATCTGGACCAAGAGACCAGGGATTCTCTTCTCTGGTGGCTATCTCGGGCCCATCTGTCCAAAGGTATGACCTTTCGCAGGCCAGATTGGACAATTGTAACAACAGATGCCAGCCTTCTAGGTTGGGGTGCAGTCTGGAACTCCCTGAAGGCTCAGGGATCGTGGACTCAGGAGGAGTCACTCCTTCCAATAAACATTCTGGAACTTAGAGCGATATTCAATGCTCTTCAGGCTTGGCCTCATCTAGCGACAATGAGGTTCATCAGATTTCAGTCGGACAACATCACGACTGTGGCTTACATCAACCATCAAGGGGGAACAAGGAGTTCCCTAGCGATGTTAGAAGTCTCAAAGATAATTAGCTGGGCAGAGATTCACTCTTGCCACCTATCAGCTATCCATATCCCAGGTGTAGAGAACTGGGAGGCGGATTTTCTAAGTCGTCAGACTTTTCATCCGGGGGAGTGGGAACTTCTTCCGGAGGTGTTTGCACAATTGGTTCTTCGTTGGGGCGAACCAGAACTGGATCTCATGGCGTCTCGCCAGAACGCCAAGCTTCCTTGTTACGGATCCAGGTCCAGGGACCCCAAGGCAACGCTGATAGATGCTCTAGCAGCGCCTTGGTCCTTCAACCTGGCTTATGTGTTTCCACCGTTTCCTCTGCTCCCTCGTCTGATTGCCAAAGTCAAGCAGGAGAGAGCATCGGTGATCTTGATAGCGCCTGCGTGGCTACGCAGGACTTGGTATGCAGATCTGGTGGACATGTCATCCTTTCCACCATGGACTCTGCCGCTGAGACAGGACCTTCTACACTGTCAGAAAAAATTTGCAAAAATTGTACCTTTAGGGGTACAACAGCTTGTCACTGGGGCAGTACCCTCAAAGGTACACCTGCTGTACCCTTTAAAATGGGTACAAATAGGTACCCTTGCAGATTGTACCTTTCAAAGGCAAATTTGTACCTTTGGTGACTAGATTGGACCTCAGTCCTATGGTACCATATTGTACCCTTAAAAAATGGTGCAAATCTGGCCTTTTAAGGGTACTGCCCCAGTGAGAAGCCCTTTGTACCTCATGATGGCAAATTTGTACTCATCACAGCATATTTCAAATGCTGTTCCATTAAATTTATCATATAACATTCAAATATGCATTCAATGTGTACTTTTTCAGGCAGTATTAGTGATGTCCGGTTCATGAACGAATCGTTCATTTGAACCGGATCTTTTCACTGTACTGAATGAATCAGTACATCAGACTGAACTGATTCGTTTGAAACAGTTCAGTTCCTGAGTCATCAGCAGCACTCTGGTAATACGATCCTAGAGTGAGTTCTGCTCTGCTAACTCCTCCTTTAATGAATCACACAGCAGAATCTCACTCTAGGATCATATTACCAGTGTTGTTGAATCAGTGAACTGTTAGCTAACTCGTCTGCAATGAATCAGTCTTTTAACAGTTCACTGATTCAAAAGAAGTGAACTGTTAGCAAACGACTCAGTGTACTGTTAACAGACAGATTCATTGCATACGAGTTAACTAACAGTACACTGATTCAAATATCAGCTCACACTCACAGCGGTTCTCAACAGACCCCTGCATTTACATTAACCCATTCAGCATCCCATGTTTGTGTATATATATAATATATATATATATATATATATATATATATATATATATATATATAATTTGTTGTTCTTCCTCTATATCTAAGCTAACTTTTACTTAGCAACAGCTACAAATTATATATATATATATATATATATATATATATATATATACACAAACATGGGATGCTGAATGGGTTAATGTAATTGCAGGGGTCTGTTGAGAACCGCTGTGAGTGTGACCTGTTATTTGAATCAGTGTACTGTTATCTAAATGATTCATTAGAGTTACAGTACACTGAGTCATTTACATACAGCACTTAGCACTGCAGGAAACGAATCTGCGGCTCTACAGTTCACCTACTGAACATGAGGTAGAGCCTCTACCTCATGTTCAGTAGGTGAACTGGTGAATCGGTTCATGAACCGGTTCAGTTAATCGAACCGTCCGAAATGAACCGGTTCACCCAAAAGAACCGAACTGCACATCACTAGGCAGTATTACAATAGCCACACTGGCAATGTAGCTTTAAAAATAAAAAAAAGTTTTTTACTTAACTGTAGCCATGAAGCATTTCCAAGACTGCTACAGAACCACCTGAAAAAGCAAGGCTAAACAACCAGTTCTGAAATGAACTTCTGAATTGGTTTGATATCACTCTGTACTAGACTCTAAAAACACCCCATTTAATTTAGGGTGACATGCCACATAAAACATAAATATATAGAACACATATAGAAAACAACATAATGATAAAATATAACTCTAACGAAATGAAGGGGGATTTGGGGGAGGGATAAACGATAAAACTCACAACCATACATTGAATTGTCACTCTATGCAAAATATATGCAAATTAGTCTATTTCCCTAGTACACACTTTGGTGATGAACCTGCTACCAATAGATGGAGCTGTGTTACACATGTCAAGGAACTTTCAACCAACAGATGGCGCTATGACATGTCACGCACAATGTCCATGTATGTGACTGGGGAACAGTTACAATTTTATTTTATTTTTTTAAAAACTGGTTCTTAAACAGCTCTTGTTTATTTTATAGAGTTTAAAACAATTTTTTTCTTTGTCATTTTAGTTAATACATTTGCTTTATGTTTAAGAGTTAACATCTTGATGCTCTAAATATAAACATTAAATGTTAAGTGTTTGCCATTTAGAACCAGCAACACAGTATCATTGAATATATGGGTTATTAAAGGGACAGTCTAGTCAAAATTAAACTTTCATGATTCAGATAGGGCATGAAAATGTAAACAACTTTCCAATTGAATTTTTTATCACTAAATTTGCTTTGTTCCCTTGGGGGTATTTTTGAAAAGCTAAACCTAGGTAGGCTCAAACTGATTTCTAAACCGTTGAAAACCGCCTCTTAGCTCAGAGCATTTTGAAAGTTTTTCACAGTTATACAGTGTTAGTTCATGTGTGTCATATAGATAACAATATGCTCGCTCCCATGTAGTTATTTAGGAGTCTGCACTGATTGGCTAAACTGCATGCCTGTCAAAAGCACTGAGATAAGGGGCAGTCTGCAGAACCTTAGATAAAAGGTAATCACAGTGGTATAAAGTATATTAATATAACTGTGATGGTTATGCAAAACTGGGGAATGGGTAATACTAATAAAGGGATTATCCATCTTTTTAAACAATCACAATTCTGGTGTAGGGGGAGTTTCCTGTGGGAGGAGCTTGAAGGTGGAGGTGCACGCTCAAGCTCACCTGTGTGGTGCAGTGTGAGCAATAACAGCTTTAAAATTCTCCCAAGCCACAGAGCCTTATTGCGGGGGTTGTACTGTTAAAGCCCTTGCCGGAGGAAGAAAAATTGGCTATAGGAAACTCTCTGAGTCCCATAAGGCTGAGTGGGAACAGCTAATCTACAGATCCACAAATTGCCATTTTTTGTTCTCCCCTCAAAGACTGTGAAACAAGTCCATAAGTGCCGCTGGTGCAAAGTACCTGACAATTCCAGGAGGGTTCACCCTACAGAGCTACCCAGAGAGATGCAGTCCAGTTGAGGGAAGCAAAAGACCCAAGCCAGCCCAAAGAACAGGGGTGATATAATCTTCCGGCAAAACGAGCAGGAGTGAGAGTCCAGGAGCTGGAGTCGGAGTCAAGGCAACCACACACCTATTACACACGTACCTGTAAGTTCGAGGCAGCCGGTGGATATAGAGGATCAGCTGTCCGAATACCGCTCTCCCCCCCTCCAGTAAGTCGGCGAGTTGCTCTGACGTCAGAGTGCGACGCCTGAAGCGGGTGTGCACGAAGCTGTCGGAGGGTACTGCAGTGTGGCCTAGAACGCTAGGACCTGGATGAGAGAGCGCTCTAAGAGAATTCGCCATCAAGGTGCAGACACGACAGGCCGTGAAGTCGAGGGGGGGTAAGTACAGAGGTATCCTACATGGTGGGGAACTGTAAAGCAGATTTCAAGCCGAACGATAAAGGGAGTACCGGCGGAGCTAATTTAGATTTGGGTGTGTGCTTTGCCAAAAAGTAACTAAACAAAGAGCCTAGCTGGAAGCTGGAATTATCATTCACATTGTATGTATATATTTCAGCCGGAGTGGCTACAGTTCTCAGAAAAAGCTACTTTCCACAGCATGAGGAAGGCTGCCTCAGTTTTCTCTTTTTTGTACAAAGCTGTGATCATACATCAAGGGGGAAAACTGAAATGACCCCTAACAATATATGAGGTTGGCATTACGCAGGTCCTGGGTACTCCAAGTACAGTAATTAACAAAAAAGGACATTATATGTGTATATTGACTGATGTTATCCTTTGCTAGCCTGTAACTACAATATATGAGTTTGGTATTACGCAAGTCCTGGGTACTTTAAGTACAGTAAATAACAAAGAGGACACTATAGGTGCAAATTGACCGATGCTATCCTTTGTTAGCCTGTAACTGCTAGAGAAAATTGACATACTAAACTCTGTGGGCTCTTACGTATAATAATCTGAATAGCTTTTTTGTCATAGGGATTAGAATCAAGATGTGTTAGTTAGTAGGTTATATAAAGCAAACTAAAGGTGATAATTATTCTATCAGATCAGCCAGGTTTTTGTTGGCTGGTATTAATCCTATACTTCGTACCTGAAGCAACCACAATTCAGGGGGCATCTCTCTTAATACTCAGAGTATATACCGTCCAAACAGAAAATAGGAACTGCAGATGAAAGAAACTTTTTTATACTGTTTAGTAGGTGGTAGATCGGGACTAAGGCCACAGACCCTGCCCTTGATTTTCTGAGGAAGGTTACATGAGTATTTACACCAACAGGCAGTAAAATTAAGCCAAAAAGAGCGTCCTGAAGAAAAGGATGAGAAAGACATTGAGCCCTTATAACACAGGATACCCCCTAAAGATAGATATAAAGTTTACATACTGGGACATCTGCTCTATAACTCTCAGAGAATATCTCTTGAAATCAGCCTGTTTAGGTTAAATCCTTCTCTGTATAAAGTGTATAAGGTGTTAAAGGAGTGTTAAAGCGAAGGTCAATTTTGGATAATACAAATACACCATTGTAAACATTGATATAAATATATACAAGTCGCTGAGTTTATACTGTCCAAAAAATAGTCGTCTTCAATTAAAATATATATATAAATTACCCCGTTATCGCGATTAGCTCCGCCCCTACCATACTTCCTTATTTCTCTGTTGTGACTTAGCTGTAGTTCCTACAAGCGGACTACGCTCGTGCACAACAGTCAATTGGAAATGCGCATGAGTATATTCAACTCAGTAGCGCATGCGTTCAAATGACCAACGATACTTTGTATTCACTCAATACTAAAATAGATGCATTCATTGCTACGCTATGCAATCCGATAGTCACTCGCTCAATCGGTCAGGATATTATATTCCATTATTGTCTTGTTATTCTCAGAAGGGAGTACGCATGCGCGTTCCATGAACAAGCAGGACGGTGGTAAAGCGCTTTTTTTTTTTAAAAACGCATGCGCAGAACAATGCAGTGACGTGAAAGAAAAGGGGCTGGACGCCACGGGGGTAGAATATAGATTGCATCCAAGAAATGTCAATCAATCATGGGAGTATGGCGGGCGGATAATACGCCGAAAACGGAGCGGAATTAAAAGGTGAAAATTAAAAAGGTTAACAATATTGTTAAAAAAATTGATCAATGAACATTGTACTTATTTTACGGCAGCAATTGAAAAATGTTAAGCAATGCGCCAGACTTGACCTTCACTTTAAAGGTGTTAAAGGAGAGTTAAAATTGTTTATCTGTACACTCTGATGTTATGTAACAGTGTTATCCTGAAAGAGAGAAACTGTTTTTTCTATAGTCCTGGTAGTAGCTATTCTGCATAGTCAAGTGTCAGATTGAGCCTGAAAGTGTGAAAGGTCATTCGGTGTTATCCTGAAAGAGAGGAACTGTTCTTCTTATAGTTCTGGTAATAGCCATTCTGCTTAGTCAAGGGTCATATTGTGCCTGAAAGTGTCAAAGCTCAGACAGATATTTAAATCCAGGCTTCTCTGACGGTTTAGCCCTATAAGAGCTTGCTCAGACAAAGCGGAATACAAAGGTTAAGCTGCAGACCAGAGAGGGTCCTTTGCTGAGTTGTTAGGTTTTCTGAACCAGTAAAGCTTCTCCGTTAATACAACTAGGGGTCAAATAGGAAAGGTTTTTTTTAGATAATAAATGGAGAAATACATTACAAATCCCAAAAACAAATCTCCAGCCATGCCTGTAAGGAGAGATAAAAAACAAAAACCCCTCCAGGAAAATATACAAGAAATTTCCTTTAGAAGTCCAGATTTGAATATGGAAAAACAACTTACCACGAATCAGTTGGCAGACTTAATTCTGCCACAATTTGAGATAATAAAGGGGGAGATTTCAGAGATTTCGAGTGAAATAAAACAATTTTCAAGTAGATTACTAGAGGCAGAAACTCGAATTTCGAATATTGAGGACACTTTAATCAGGAAGTTGTTCTGAACACACACTCAGAAGAGATTAAGGCATTAAAAGCTAAAATTGAGGATCTAGAAGACAGGTCCAGGAGGAGTAATGTGCGAGTCATAGGACTACCAGAATCCAGAGAATTTGAAGACCTCCTAAAATTTAGTACTCTGACATTACCAAAACTTCTTGGCATACAAGGCGCAGAGGGAGGACTTCAGGTAGAGAGAGCACATAGGGTAGGTGTGGCAAGACAGTCAAAAGACGGCAGTACGCGACCAAGAATGGTCATGATAAAATACTTACATTTCCAAGACAAAGTTAAAATCATGCAGAAATACAGACAGACACTGACTATAGATACCAAGCAGATCTTATTATTTCAGGACTATTCAATAGAGACCTCGACAAAGAGGCGTGCGATGGCACCATTCTGCTCAGGTCTAATTAAGGCAGGGCTGAAGGCAACTATGAAATACCCAGCGAAAATCACGGTACTGGGCATGGAGGGTGTCATCGCACTAAACACAATTGAGGAGGCAAAAGAGTTCTGCAGAGACAATAATATAGAGGTTTAAGCAGATTTCAAAGAATACGGTAATCTTAGGTTCTGGAGACCAAAATGGTGATTTGGTCAGGAATAAGGAGTAGGGGGGGGGAGGGGGTCCTTTTTTTTTTTTTTTTTTTCTTTCTTTCTTTCTTCTTCCCTTCATCTTGTCTTAGAAAAAAAGTTTTGAATAAATGAGTAACTCGCTAAATTTAATCTCTTGGAATGTAGGGGGAATAACATTGCCCAGTAAGCGTAAGAACATTCTCAAGTTAATAAAATAACAACACCCAGACATCATTTTACTACAAGAATTACATCTTAAAAAGGAAGAGATAGGAAAGTTGAAAACAAAGTGGCTAGCTGAAATAATCGCCACACCTTGCGAAAAACGCAAAAAGGGGGTAGCAATCATGTTGGGCAGTGATCTTGCATACACGATAATTAAGCAGGAATTAGACCCAGGCGGGCGATATATAGTATTACAACTGAAAATAGATAAGAAGATTTGGACAATATGTAACCTATATGCTCCGAATAACTGGGACTTTCAGTTCTGGGAGAAATTGACAAAAGTTATATCCCCATATATTGGGCAGAATTTGATTGTAGCAGGAGATTTTAACAGTACAATGTGCCCCGATCTAGATAGGCACAGAATCAGGAGGAGAGCGGCTAATAACAGGGATGCCAAATATCTGCAGAATTTTGCACGTGTGTTAAAATTGAAGGATGCCTGGCGTATCCAGCATCCAGACACTCGAGAATTCACATGCGAATCGGGAGCTCATAAAAATTTCTCCCGAATCGATATGTTTTTAGTAGACGAAGACATTATGAGAAACCATATTGAATCACAGATTGCTGAGATTATCTTATCTGATCATGCGATAATCGGTTTAAGGATTGCATGGAGCACTCTCTCCAAAAATTGTGTTAATACTTTCCGTTTTCCTCAATATATGTACAGAAATATACAATTTGTAAACTGGCTGAAGCAAAAATGGGGAGAGTACTCCACACAGAATAGGGACTATATAAACAAAGTTGAGATATTCTGGGAAGCAGGCAAAGCGGTCATTCGGGGGGAAGTAAAAGCCTACATGATTAAAAGAAACAAAGAATATAAAGCAAGAGAGGTACAATTATCAAACCAACTTAAAAATAAATATGCGAAATATCTCAGAATTCGCAATAAAGAGAATTGGGATCTATATAAAGCAGCTAGAACGGAAAGGGAATGTTTTCTGAAAAAGATCTGGGCATATGAAGAGTTGAGGAATAGGGCGATATTCCAGGGCAGTCAGGGTATTTCAGCTAAACATCTGGCCAGACTGGTTAAATTTAGGAGAAAATCAAATCATATTTTTTCAATTAGGTCTGAGGGGAAACTCGTTAGTAACAAAGAGGATATTGGCAAGATATTCTTTGAGTATTATAGTAACCTCTATGCAAGGGAAGACGTGAATGAGAAGCAAAAATCGCAAGAAGCGTTACAGATAATTAATGCTCCTATTACTGAAATAGAAATATTAGAAACCATAAAAAAATCCAAACCTGGCAAAGCTTCAGGGCCGGACGGTCTTCCGGCAGAATTTTATAAAATCATGGCGGCAGAAATAACGGGCACCTTAACTAAACTATTCAATCAATATTATCTTCAGAAAGAAATGAAATCAAACTATTTCTCTGACTCTATAGTTACTTTAATCCACAAGAAAGAGAAAGATCCTACAAATGTAGCATCATATCGTCCGATTTCCCTTCTCAATCAGGATTACAAGTTATTAATGTCTCTAATCGCTGAAAGGCTAAAAAAATTTATCACGGATATTATCCATACAGATCAGTCGGGGTTCATTGCAGGGAGAAATGCAGTTAGAAATATGCGCAGAGTTCTTACTACCCTGGACTACCTCCATCGGGCCGACCAGGACGCAGGGAACAGAATTCAGGGGGAAGATATTGCTTTACTTACCGTAGATGCCGAGAAGGCTTTTGATTAAATTATTTGGGATCATTTAATAAACTCGTTGAAGAAGTTTGGTTTCTCCGGTGCTCTGGTCGACTTGATCGGGTTAGTATATAACAAGCCCAGGTCTCAACTTCTCATCAATGGTGAATTACTACAAAGTATTACCCTAGGTAAAGGAACACGGCAGGGGTGTCCACTTTCTCCATTACTTTTTGATATCGCACTGGAACCCCTAGCCATATATCTAAGAAAGACTCTTCCACCAAATTTGGTGGGGAATCAGAAGGTGTCTGTGGCACTTTATGCGGATGATCTATTAATATTCTTACAACATACAAAGCAGTCCATACCATGCTTTATGAAGATATTAAACACATTCAGTTCCTTCTCAGGATATAAAATAAATATTAATAAATCAGAAATTCTTTGGATCAAAAAAAATAGAAATAGTTACTCCGATAATTTCAAAGAAGTACAGAACATTAATTATTTAGGCATAAAGATTAGTAAGAACCCAGCATTGTGGTATCAGCTTAACTTTAAAGAGCCATTTCAGAAATTGCAACATGACTTAGCAAAAGGGAACTTATACTACTTATCCATTTCAGCCCGTATTAATGTCATTAAAACTATTATTTTTCCGAAATTCCTTTTTTTGCTTCAGAACTTACCCCTTTTATTACATAAAAAAGACATTGATAACTATAATAAGGCCTGTGCTCTCTTCATTTGGGGGAAAAAGACTTCACGTATCGCTTTTAATAAGTTGTCCCAGGATAAACGGTTTGGAGGTTTTTCGTGCCCAAATATAAAATACTATAATATGGTCTCCTTGGTTAAATTTGGGGTAGATTGGCTTACCAAATCAGAATATGTTACTTATTATGAACAGGAATCAGAATTAATTAAACCTTTTAATCTGCAGGCGGTGCTTCACTGTCCATATAGAAAACTACCAAGCAATAGAAGTAGATTAAGTACAATTACAAATGTAGTGACCGCATGGCAGAAATATTGTAAAATATTGGGGATAGAATTTCAGACCTCTAGATTACTACCGATCACTGGTAACCCAGCTTTCCCACCAGGACACTGCAATAGTATATTTCATAATTGGGAAACTAAAGGCCTGATCTATATATCACAATTGAAGGAACCACTTACTGGGCATATCAGGTCTTTTGAGAATCTAGCACGCAAATACAGCTTACCATCCCAGCATTTCTTTGCATATTTACAGATACGTCATTTTATAAATGACTATGACAACAGGTTCAGTAAGCATTGGGCGCAATTAAATATCGAGGCAGGAATAACTCTTTACAAAGCTGGCGTCGGAGCCATCTCAATTTGGTATCAATTTATTATGAGTAGAGAAGGAGCACTGCATATCAATCAGTGTAAACAGAGATTTGTAAGCTATTTTCCTGAGTTGCAGGATAAGGATATAATGGACAGTATTGATAGAACAAGAGAAGCTGCAGACAGAATCAACTTAAGAAAATCACAGTCTAAGGTAATAAATAATTTTTATCTAACCCCAGCCAGAATTGCCAAGTGGTCCCAATCACAGGTTTTGTGTCCTAAATGTCATAAAGTAAAGGCAGATTTACTGCATTACTTTTGGACTTGCCCAAAAATCTCCCAATTTTGGAGTAAAATCCAGTATTGGATTAATAGAAAAGTAAAAGACAAGTTAGAATTACAGGCAAAACATATACTATTTTTGTATCCAACACAAAATATAGGAGATAGACTTCTCATAAATTTAGTAATCTTGATTGCAAGGAACCAGCTATGTAAAGGGTGGAAGCATAGAGATGCTCCCTCAATCACTGAATTCATAAACGCTATGAGAAGCCAGATTATGGGAGAAATAATAATACTGGATAAAGGAGCAGCTAAACAGGTCACCTTATTCTTTAAGAAATGGAAAAAGTATATTCAGGGAGAACCCACAATAGTTCAACAGCATATCCTCTCGCCATTTCAAAATTCCATACCTTTTCTAGAATTAATCTTAGACGGATTTTTACCGTCAATCTGGGTATACAGTCGTTAAGGTAGGAATAGCTCTAGCTATAAAAGTAAGATGCTACTCAATGGTAGCTCTCAAGTGAAGGTTTTTTTTTTTTCCCCCCTCTCCCCCCTCCCTACCCCTGGGATGCAATAATAAGTTGTTTTAATTTTTTTGTGAGAAATCTTGAGTACAGTTTAAAGTATATCGGGGAGGACCCGTTCAGTATTTGTAAAGGGTCACGAGTGGTCCGATAATTAAACAGAGTAGATGTACACAAGAATTACGTTAAGGGACAGATCAAAGCATATTAAGGGTCAGAAAGTGTTTATATCTGTTCCGGTAAAATAAAGAAGAGATCAAGTAATTAAGATTGGAGGTAATAGATAGGATATCCGGACAGAGAGGAATCATAATTATTATCTGGCACAGAAAGGTTTAGTTGCTTAGAAATGTATTTTTCAGTTATGTTTGATTGAATGAGATTCTGATGTGACAATTTCATATGGTTGGTATGTATTGTATCTCTGAAGTTTTGTTCATATTTTTACCTTCAATAAAAAATTTATAAAAAAAACAAAACAATTCTGGTGTAGACTGTCCCTTTTTTTTGCTTTGCCCACTTCTGGCATATTACCAACAACGATTGAACATAATTATTTTGCTGAACATGTATGTTGCATTCATTTTGGGTGACTGACAGTTATGTGAATATGAATAATTGAGCTGTACAAATGATATGGACTTGCAGGGTTTGGCAGCCTTGAACCACCCATCTCCCTCAACCTTTTAGTCACACAAGTGATTGTACCTTTTTGGGGGGATTAAATGGTACAGACATATTTGTACCTTATTTACCACTAAATAGTACATATTAGTTCCTTAAGGTGTAATTATGATCCATTGAGGGTACAACCCCAACCATACCCTTTTTTCTGACAGTGTACTTCAAGGTCCTTTCAACCATCCAAATCTAATTTCTCTGAGGCTGACTGCCTGGAGATTGAACGCTTGATTTTATCAAAGCGTGGTTTCTCCGAGTCAGTCATTGATACCTTGATTCAGGCACGGAAGCCTGTCAC
The DNA here is from genome assembly GCF_027579735.1 of Bombina bombina. Classification (NCBI taxonomy): domain Eukaryota; kingdom Metazoa; phylum Chordata; class Amphibia; order Anura; family Bombinatoridae; genus Bombina; species Bombina bombina. The sequence goes on along the minus strand of NW_026511204.1, from coordinate 186,650 downwards.
CAGGAAAATCTATCATAAAATATGGCGTAAATATCTTTATTGGTGTGAATCTAAGGGCTACTCATGGAGTAAGGTCAGGATTCCCAGGATATTATCTTTTCTCCAACAAGGATTGGAGAAAGGATTGTCAGCTAGTTCCTTAAAGGGACAGATTTCGGCGCCATCTATTCTTTTGCACAAGCGTCTGGCGGATGCCCCAGACGTTCAGGCATTTTGTCAGGCTTTAGTTAGAATCAAGCCTGTGTTTAAACCTGTTGCTCCACCTTGGAGCTTAAATTTGGTTCTTAAAGTTCTTCAGGGGGTTCCGTTTGAACCTCTTCATTCCATAGATATCAAACTTTTATCTTGGAAAGTTCCTTTTTTGGTAGCTATTTCCTCGGCTCGTAGAGTTTCCGAGTTATCTGCCTTACAATGTGATTCTCCTTATCTGATCTTCCATGCAGATAAGGTAGTTCTGCGTACCAAACCTGGGTTTTTACCTAAGGTGGTATCTAATAAGAATATCAATCAAGAGATTGTTGTTCCGTCTTTGTGTCCTAATCCTCCTTCAAAGAAGGAGCGTCTATTACACAATCTGGACGTGGTTCGTGCTTTAAAGTTTTACTTACAAGCTACTAAAGATTTTCGTCAAACATCTGCTTTGTTTGTTGTCTACTCTGGACAGAGGAGAGGTCAAAAGGCTTCGGCAACCTCTCTTTCTTTTTGGCTAAGAAGCATAATCCGCTTAGCCTATGAGACTGCTGGCCAGCAGCCTTCAGAAAGGATTACAGCTCATTCTACTAGAGCTGTGGCTTCCACATGGGCCTTTAAAAATGAGGCTTCTGTTGAACAGATTTGCAAGGCGGCAACTTGGTCTTCGCTTCATACTTTTTCAAAATTCTACAAATTTGATTCTTTTGCTTCTTCAGAGGATATTTTTGGGAGAAAGGTTTTACAGGCAGTGGTACCTTCCGTTTAAGTACCTGCCTTGTCCCTCCCTTCATCCGTGTACTTTAGCTTTGGTATTGGTATCCCACAAGTAATAGATGATCCGTGGACTGGATACACCTTACAAGAGAAAACATAATTTATGCTTACCTGATAAATTTATTTCTCTTGTGGTGTATCCAGTCCACGGCCCGCCCTGTCATTTTAAGGCAGGTATTTTTTAATTTTAAACTACAGTCACCACTGCACCCTGTGGTTTCTCCGTTCTCTGCTTGTTTTCGGTCGAATGACTGGATATGGTAGTGATGGGATGAGCTATATAGACAGCTCTGCTGTGGGTGTCCTCTTGCAACTTCCTGTTGGGAATGAGAATATCCCACAAGTAATGGATGATCCGTGGACTGGATACACCACAAGAGAAATAAATTTATCAGGTAAGCATAAATTTATGTTTTTTTGTTACTCAGATTTTTGTATGTTATTGATATTTTTTTTCCATGTAACTTAGTGGGTTTAGTTTAGAGGGGAGTTTAGGGGTTAGGTAGAATAGGATTAGATTGCGACTTACACATAAATACAATGACACTACAACGACAATCTCCCACTTATTTGCATTAATTGTTTAGTCTGTTAAGTCTTCACCTATGAAACAATCGATTAGGTAATAGGGAGTGGTGCTGTGCAGTTGTGGACTTTAGGTACGAGTTGTGGGGAAAAAGAGACCCAGAGAGACTGCACATATAGCACTCTATGCCTAGATTGGTATAGGCAGAAAAATAATGGCTAATAAAACATAACTTGAAATAAAGTCTTTAAAATCTGGGACCCAACAAATTAATACACATTAAAAATGTCAATAGAACTGATGCAAGTAATACTTCTTGTGTTGTGTGGTATTATTGCCTTTGAGCTGTAAATATGTAATCACAAGAATACGTTATGCATTGCTGGCAAACCTGTATCCTGACAGACAGTCAGCAGCTCTTAATACAGGGATGTGATCCTGACTAAATGAATCAAGTAGTGTATCAACCAAATTACATATATTCAACTGTAACAGAGCATGTCACTCATAAATATCTGAGATAATTCTGCACAGTTATTATCAGGTCTGTGCTGGTATATCATGTGATGCAAATAAGTAGTACTTGGATACGTCTAAATCACATATATTTAGATGTGATAAATCATATGACTCAAGATTATATAGAGTGAATCTGTACAGTTCTAATTGGTTGTAATTACACCAGCATCTCACTCACTATACTTCCTATAAGCTACCTATTTAGCCAGCACGTAATAACCTCTTTTATTAAAAGTGGCTAGACCACACATGGCGAATGTATTAACATAAACTACACCACTATTTGATCATTTCTCTTGCTGGTCCAAATAAAATAGTGCAAGAAATATATCTACTCTTTGATAATATACACAGGTTAGGTGTATAGGTTATCACGTGTCTAAGCATAACATATCCTCATTATATGATGTACTATCAATTGTGCATGCAAGCACAGAACTGATTATAACTGTGCAGATTCACTCTATATACTTTAGAGTCCTATGATTTATCACATCTAAATACGTGATTTAGACATATCCAAGTATTAAATATTTACATCACATGATATGCCATCAGGGTCACATCCCTGTATTAAGAGCTGCTGACTGTCAGGATACAGGTTTGACAGCAATGCATAACTTATTCTTGTGATGACATATTTACAGCTCAAAGCAATAATACCACACAACACAAAAAGTATTACTTGCATCAGTTCTATTGACATTTTTAATGTGTATTAATTTGTTGGGTCTTCAGAGTTTAAAGACTTTATTAAAAGTTCTGTTTTATTAACCCTTATTTTTCTGCCTATACCAGTCTAGGCATAGAGTGCTATATGTGCAGTCTTTCTGTGTCTCCCCCCCCCCCAACTCGTACCTATAGGGTTAGATTGTGTTTGGGATTGTGGCAGTTTAGGATTAATATTTTGTTATTTTGTAAGTAATAGTGGCGGTATAGGGTTTAATAGGATAGTACTTGCGGCGGGTATGTGGCGGTATTGGAGTTAAAGGTATACTAAATCCAAAGTTTTTCTGTCATTATTCGGATAGAGCATGCAATTTTAAGCAACTTTTTTTCCTAAAATATGGTGAGTCCATGGCTTGAGTAATTACTGTTGGGAATATCACTCCTGGCCAGCAGGAGGAGGCAAAGAGCACCACAGCCAAACTGTCAAGTATCACTCCCTTACCCACAACCCCCAGTCATTCTTTTTGCCTTCGGTGCATGGAGGTGGTGAAATTTAGGTGTCTGAAGGAAAATTTTGATTTAATCTACAAGCAAGTTTTGGGGTATAGCTGTATTCCACGTCCTTCCTTGCAGTCGGGTAGTGGTGGCTTTAAAGCAGGTAGGAAAGCTCAGTAAGTACCTCTTTACAAGTTCCTAACAATTGCTGCCCTAGTTTAGAAAGCCAGAGTTGGCTACTCTGTTCTTTCTTTTTCAAAGGTCTCTTTGAAGAACTGTGTCTTCTCATACCCTGTAACTGACTACATGCTCGACAGCGAAGCAGGTAAGTGCTTTTTCTTCCAGTTGGGGAGACCATGCACTTAACAAATTAAGACACTCCTTTTTTTTTATACACATTTTATTATTTATAGATAATCCTGTTGTATGGGTTACACTGGGGCATGAAGCAGGCGCTGTAGCATGTGTGAGACTAACATTTAAACTTTTTTAAAAGAAAGGGTAAAATGTTATTAGGCTTTATTTTCTGACACATATTTTCTTGATTAAACAATACAAGTTAAACTGAAAGTAAGGCTGAATTTTCTATTTCAGCAGCTTATTCATTTTCCCTTTGCTATAAAATAAAACAATGCAACATTTTAAACTGTCAGGTTTGAAAAAACGGTTATTTCTGGTACTCAGTGTACCAGGAAGCTATTTTTAGTGCCTTTCTGTGTCACAGCAGTAATTTGAGCTTGGCAGTTGCGGTCACATGACCGGCTTTACTTCATAAAATTTTAGAAGTTTATTTGATGTTTATTAAATGTTTTTTCTCTTTTTAAGTGTGTTCAGTCCACGGGTCATCCATTACTTATGGGATATATTCGCCTCCCCAACAGGAAGTTGCAAGAGGATCACCCAAGCAGAGCTGCTATATAGCTCCTCCCCTCACATGTCATATCCAGTCATTCTCTTGCAACCCTCAACAAAGAAGGAGGTCGCGGGAGGAGTTGGAGTTTTTACTTAATTATTCTTCAATCAAAAGTTTATTTTAAATGGCACCGGAGTGTGCTGTTTTTCTATCTCAGGCAGTATTTGGAAGAAGAAACTGCCTGTGTTTTTTATGATCTTAGCAGGCGTAACTAAGATCCACTGGCTGTTCTCGACATTCTGAGGAGTGGGGTAACTTCAGAACATGGGAATAGCATGCGGGGTCCACCGCAAATGAGGTTTGTGCAGTACAATATTTTCTGGGAATGGAATTGACTAAGAAAATACTGCTGTTACCCGTATGATGTAAGTACAGCCTTAAATGCAGTAGTAGTGACTGGTATCAGGCTGATAAATGTATGCACAGTAGAGTTATTTTCTAGGGACTAGAATTTGACTGTGAAAATACTGTTAATACTGAAATAATGCTTAAGCCTTATCTGCAGTGGTAGCGACTGGTTGCAGGCTTAGTAATAACTTTGCATGACATTTAAAGAAGTTTATTTTCAAAACGTTTACTGGCATGTTATTCGTTTTGTGAGGTACTTTGGTGATAAATCCTTTGGGCATGAATTTTTTTCCACATGGCTAACGTATATTTCTGCATAGAAACCGTTATATCAGGTCTCCCACTGTTGTAAATGAGCGGGAGGGGCCTCTTTTTAGCGCCTTGTTGCGCAGTTAAAATTCTAGCACAGTCTTCCTGCTTCTTCCTCCGTGATCCAGGACGTCTCTAGAGAGCTCAGGGGTCTTCAAAATTCGTTTTTTGAGGGAGGTAATCAGTCACAGCAGACCTGTGATAAAAACGTTTTATATTAATTTGATATCCGTTTTTTTGGGTACTGAGGGGTTAATCATCCGGTTGCTAATGGGTGCAATCCTCTGCTAATTAATGCATTTAAACAATTGTTGACTATAACTGAATTAGTTTTTAGTTACTCAACTGTGTTTTTTAAAAGCGCTGCAGCGCTTTTTATATTGCTTGCAAACTTATTGAAAGTATTTTCCAAGCTTGCTAGCTTCATTGTTAGTCTGTTTAAACATGTCTGATACAGAGGAATCTGCTTGTTCATTATGTTTAAAAGCCGTTGTGGAGCCCAATAGAAATATGTGTACCAATTGTATTGATGTTACTTTGAAAAATCAATCTGTACCTCTTAAAAAATTATCACCAGACAACGAGGGGGCAGTTATGCCGTCTAACTCTCCTCACGTGTCAGTACCTTCGTCTCCCGCTCGGGAGGTGCGTGAGATTGAGGCGCCAAGTACATCAAGGCCCTTACAAATGACTTTACATGATATGGCTAATGTTATGAAAGAAGTATTATACAATATTCCAGAGTTAAGAGGCAAGCGCGACAGTTCTGGGTTAAGGACAGAGCGCGCCGATGACACGAGAGCCATGTCTGATTCTGCGTCACAATTTGCAGAACATGAGGACGGAGAGCTTCATTCTGTGGGTGACGGTTCTGATTCGGGGAGACCGGATTCAGAAATTTCACATTTTAAATTTAAGCTTGAGAACCTCCGCGTGTTGCTAGGGGAGGTGTTAGCGGCTCTGAATGATTGTGACACAGTGGCAATCCCAGAGAAGTTATGTAAGCTGGATAAATACTACGCGGTGCCGGTGTGTACTGACGTTTTTCCTATACCAAAGAGGCTTACAGAGATTATTAGTAAGGAGTGGGATAGACCCGGTGTGCCTTTTTCCCCTCCTCCGATATTTAGAAAAATGTTCCCTATAGACGCCACCACACGAGACTTATGGCAGACGGTCCCTAAGGTGGAGGGAGCAGTTTCTACTTTAGCCAAGCGTACCACTATCCCGGTGGAGGATAGCTGTGCTTTCTCAGATCCAATGGATAAAAAATTAGAGGGTTATCTTAAGAAAATGTTTATTCAACAAGGTTTTATATTACAGCCTCTTGCATGCATTGCGCCTGTCACTGCTGCAGCGGCATTCTGGTTTGAGTCTCTGGAAGAGGCGATTCGCACAGCACCATTGGATGGGTCTCTGAGCAAGATTAGAACCCTTAAGCTGGCTAATGCGTTTGTTTCGGATGCCGTAGTGCATTTAACCAAACTTACGGCTAAAAATTCCGGATTCGCCATACAGGCGCGCAGAGCGCTTTGGCTTAAATCCTGGTCAGCAGATGTAACTTCTAAGTCTAAATTACTAAACATTCCTTTCAAAGGGCAAACCTTATTCGGGCCCGGCTTGAAGGAAATTATTGCTGACATTACTGGAGGTAAGGGCCACACCCTTCCTCAGGACAGGGCCAAATCGAAGGCCAAACAGTCTAATTTTCGCGCCTTTCGTAATTTCAAGGCAGGAGCAGCATCAACTTCCTCCGCTCCAAAACAGGAAGGAACTACTGCTCGTTACAGACAGGGTTGGAAAGGCAACCAGTCATGGAACAAGGGCAAGCAGGCCAGAAAGCCTACTTCCGCCCCTAAGACAGCATGAAGTCAGGGCCCCCTTTCCGGAGACGGATCTAGTGGGGGGCAGACTCTCTCTCTTCGCCCAGGCTTGGGCAAGAGATGTACAGGATCCCTGGACGTTGGAGATTATATCTCAGGGATACCTTCTGGATTTCAAAACTTCTCCTCCACAAGGGAGGTTTCATCTGTCAAGGTTATCAACAAACCTAGTAAAGAAAGAGGCATTTCTACAATGTGTACAAGACCTCTTAGTGATGGGAGTGATCCACCCAGTTCCGCGGACGGAACAGGGGCAAGGGTTTTATTCAAATCTGTTTGTGGTTCCCAAGAAAGAGGGAACCTTCAGACCAATCTTAGATTTAAAAATCTTAAACAAGTTCCTAAGGGTTCCATCGTTCAAGATGGAAACCATTCGGTCCATCCTACCCATGATCCAAGATGGTCAATATATGACCACAGTGGATTTAAAGGATGCCTACCTTCACATACCGATTCACAAAGATCATTATCGGTACCTAAGGTTTGCCTTTCTAGACAGGCATTACCAGTTTGTAGCGCTTCCCTTCGGGTTAGCTACGGCCCCGAGAATTTTTACAAAGGTTCTGGGCTCTCTTCTGGCGGTACTAAGACCATGAGGCATAGCGGTGGCTCCGTACCTAGACGACATTTTGATACAAGCGTCAAGTTTTCAAAATGCAAAGTCTCATACAGAGATAGTTCTAGCATTTCTGAGGTCGCATGGGTGGAAAGTGAACGTGGAAAAGAGTTCTCTGTTACCACTCACAAGGGTCCCTTTTCTAGGGACTCTTATAGATTCTGTAGAGATGAAGATTTACCTGACTGAGTCCAGGTTATCAAAGCTTCTCAATGCTTGCCGTGTCCTTCACTCCATTCCAAGCCCATCAGTAGCTCAGTGCATGGAAGTGATCGGCTTAATGGTCGCGGCAATGGACATAGTGCCATTTGCGCGCCTACATCTCAGACCGCTGCAACTATGCATGCTAAGTCAATGGAACGGGGATTACTCAGATCTGTCCCCTTTGCTATATCTGGAGCAGGAGACCAGAGATTCTCTTCTCTGGTGGTTATCACGGGTTCATCTGTCCAAAGGAATGACTTTTCGCAGACCAGATTGGACGATTGTAACAACAGATGCTAGCCTACTAGGCTGGGGAGCAGTCTGGAACTCCCTGAAGGCTCAGGGATCGTGGACTCAGGAGGAGAAACTCCTCCCAATAAACATTCTAGAATTAAGGGCAATATTCAATGCTCTTCTAGCTTGGCCTCAGTTGGCAACACTGAGGTTCATCAGATTTCAGTCGGACAACATCACGACTGTGGCTTACATCAATCATCAAGGGGGAACCAGGAGTTCCCTAGCGATGTTGGAAGTCTCAAAGATAATTCGCTGGGCAGAGTCTCACTCTTGCCACCTGTCAGCGATCTACATCCCAGGCGTGGAGAACTGGGAGGCGGATTTTTTAAGTCGCCAGTCTTTTCATCCGGGGGAGTGGGAACTTCACCCGGAGGTATTTGCCCAACTAATTCTTCGTTGGGGCAAACCGGATCTGGATCTCATGGCATCTCGCCAGAACGTTAAGCTTCCTTGTTACGGATCCAGGTCCAGGGACCCGGGAGCAGTGCTGGTAGATGCACTAGCAGCCCCTTGGGTTTTCAACATAGCTTATGTGTTTCCACCTTTTCCGTTGCTTCCTCGACTGATTGCCAGGATCAAACAGGAGAGAGCATCAGTGATTCTGATAGCGCCTGCGTGGCCACGCAGGACCTGGTATGCAGACCTAGTGGACATGTCATCCTGTCCACCATGGTCTCTACCCCTGAGGCAGGACCTTCTAATTCAGGGTCCTTTCAACCATCCAAACCTAATTTCTCTGAGGCTGAATTCTTGGAAATTGAACGCTTGATTCTATCAAAGCGTGGGTTTTCAGATTCGGTTATTGATACATTAATACAGGCTCGGAAACCTGTTACCAGATAAATTTACCACAAGATATGGCGTAAATATTTATATTGGTGTGAATCCAAGAGTTACTCATGGAGTAAGATTAGGATTCCTAGGATATTGTCTTTTCTACAAGAGGGTTTAGAAAAGGGCTTATCCGCTAGTTCACTAAAGGGACAGATTTCTGCTCTGTCTATTCTTTTACACAAACGTCTGGCAGAGAATCCAGACGTCCAGGCTTTTTGTCAGGCTTTGGCTAGGATTAAGCCTGTGTTTAAAGCTGTTGCTCCTCCGTGGAGCTTAAACTTGGTTCTTAAAGTTCTCCAGGGTGTTCCGTTTGAACCCCTTCATTCCATTGATATTAAGCTTTTATCTTGGAAAGTTCTGTTTTTGATGGCTATTTCCTCGGCTCGAAGAGTCTCTGAGTTATCTGCCTTACATTGTGATTCTCCTTATCTGATCTTTCATTCAGACAAGGTAGTCCTGCGTACTAAACCTGGGTTTTTACCTAAGGTTGTTTCTAACAAGAATATCAATCAAGAGATTGTTGTTCCATCCTTATGTCCTAATCCTTCTTCAAAGAAGGAACGTCTTTTGCATAATCTAGACGTGGTCCGTGCTCTTAAGTTCTACTTACAGGCAACTAAAGATTTTCGACAAACTTCTGTTTGTCGTTTACTGTGGACAGAGGAGAGGTCAAAAGGCTTCGGCTACCTCTCTCTCTTTTTGGCTTCGTAGCATAATACGCTTAGCCTATGAGACTGCTGGACAGCAGCCTCCTGAAAGAATTACAGCTAATTCCACTAGAGCTGTGGCTTCCACCTGGGCCTTTAAGAATGAGGCCTCTGTTGAACAGATTTGCAAGGCTGCAACTTGGTCTTCACTTCATACTTTTTCCAAATTGTACAAATTTGACACTTTTGCTTCTTCGGAGGCTGTTTTTGGGAGAAAGGTTCTACAGGCAGTGGTTCCTTCTGTTTAATGTTCCTGCCTTGTCCCTCCCATCATCCGTGTACTTTAGCTTTGGTATTGGTATCCCATAAGTAATGGATGACCCGTGGACTGAACACACTTAACAAGAGAAAACATAATTTATGCTTACCTGATAAATTTATTTCTCTTGTAGTGTGTTCAGTCCACGGCCCGCCCTGTCTATTTGAGGCAGGTTCTAAATTTTAAATTATAACTCCAGTCACCACTGCACCCTATAGTTTCTCCTTTCTCGTCTTGTTTCGGTCGAATGACTGGATATGACATGTGAGGGGAGGAGCTATATAGCAGCTCTGCTTGGGTGATCCTCTTGCAACTTCCTGTTGGGGAGGAGAATATATCCCATAAGTAATGGATGACCCGTGGACTGAACACACTACAAGAGAAATAAATGCATCAGGTAAGCATAAATTATGTTTCTTTCATGTAATTAGCAAGAGTCCATGAGCTAGTGACGTATGGGATATACATTCCTACCAGGAGGGGCAAAGTTTCCCAAACCTCAAAATGCCTATAAATACACCCCTCACCACACCCACAATTCAGTTTTACAAACTTTGCCTCCGATGGAGGTGGTGAAGTAAGTTTGTGCTAGATTCTACGTTGATATGCGCTCCGCAGCAAGTTGGAGCCCGGTTTTCCTCTCAGCGTGCAGTGAATGTCAGAGGGATGTGAGGAGAGTATTGCCTATTTGAATGCAGTGATCTCCTTCTACGGGGTCTATTTCATAGGTTCTCTGTTATCGGTCGTAGAGATTCATCTCTTACCTCCCTTTTCAGATCGACGATATACTCTTATATATACCATTACCTCTGCTGATTCTCGTTTCAGTACTGGTTTGGCTTTCTACAAACATGTAGATGAGTGTCCTGGGGTAAGTAAATCTTATTTTCTGTGACACTCTAAGCTATGGTTGGGCACTTTGTTTATAAAGTTCTAAATATATGTATTCAAACATTTATTTGCCTTGACTCAGAATGTTCAACTTTCCTTATTTTTCAGACAGTCAGTTTCATATTTGGGATTATGCATTTAAATTATTCATTTTTTCTTAACTTCAAAAATTTGACTCTTTTTTCCCTGTGGGCTGTTAGGCTCGCGGGGGCTGAAAATGCTTCATTTTATTGCGTCATTTTTGGCGCGGACTTTTTTGGCGCAAAAATTATTTTCCGTTTCCGGCGTCATACGTGTCGCCGGAAGTTGCGTCATTTTTTGACGTTATTTTGCGCCAAAAATGTCGGCGTTCCGGATGTGGCGTCATTTTTGGCGCCAAAGGCATTTAGGCGCCAAATAATATGGGCGTCTTATTTGGCGCTAAAAAATATGGGCGTCACTTTTGTCTCCACATTATTTAAGTCTCATTTCTTCTGTTATGTGTGATCAGTCCACGGGTCATCATTACTTCTGGGATATAACTCCTCCCCAACAGGAAATGCAAGAGGATTCACCCAGCAGAGCTGCATATAGCTCCTCCCCTCTACGTCAGTCCCAGTCATTCTCTTGCACCCAACGACTAGATAGGATGTGTGAGAGGACTATGGTGATTATACTTAGTTTTTATGACTTCAATCAAAAGTTTGTTATTTTAAAATAGCACCGGAGCGTGTTATTACTTCTCTGGCAGAGTTTGAGGAAGAATCTGTCAGAGTTTTTTACTATGATTTTAACCGGAGTAGTTAAGATCATATTGCTGTTCTCGGCCATCTGAGGGAGGTAAAGGCTTCAGATCAGGGGACAGCGGGCAGATGAATCTGCATTGAGGTATGTAGCAGTTTTTATTTTCTGAATGGAATTGATGAGAAAATCCTGCCATACCGTTAAAATGACATGTATGTATACACTTCAGTATTCTGGGGATGGTATTTCACCGGAACTACTCTGTTAAAGGTCACTAATCCTTTTTAATAACTATTTATCATGTTAAACGTTTTTGCTGGAATGTAGAATCGTTTACATTGCTGAGGTACTGTGTGAATAAATATTTGGGCATTATTTTCCACTTGGCAGTTTTTTTGCTTTAATTGTGACAGTTTCGTTTCTCTTCACTGCTGTGTGGGAGAGGGAGGGGCCGTTTTTGGCGCTCTTTGCTACGCATCAAAAAATACCAGTCAGTTACTTTTATATTTCCTGCATGATCCGGTTCATCTCTGATAGATCTCAGGGGTCTTCAAACTTCTTTGAAGGGAGGTAAATTCTCTCAGCAGAGCTGTGAGAATTCTTATAGTGACTGTGAATAAAAACGTTGCTTTGTATTTTTTATGTCAAATTTAATTATTGTTATTTTACTAATGGGAACAAACCTTTGCTAAAAGTTTTGTTGTTTTAAAGTTTGATGCTATAACTGTTTTTCAGTTCATTATTTCAACTGTCATTTAATCGTTAGTACCTCTTTGAGGCACAGTACGTTTTTTTGCTAAAAAAGATTATAACCAAGTTGTAAGTTTTTTGCTAGTGTGTTAAACATGTCTGACTCAGAGGAAGATATCTGTGTCATTTGTTCCAATGCCAAGGTGGAGCCCAATAGAAATTTATGTACTAACTGTATTGATGCTACTTTAAATAAAAGTCAATCTGTACAATGTGAACAAATTTCACCAAACAGCGAGGGGAGAGTTATGCCGACTAACTCGCCTCACGCGGCAGTACCTGCATCTCCCGCCCGGGAGGTGCGTGATATTTTGGCGCCTAGTACATCTGGGCGGCCATTACAGATAACATTACAAGATATGGCTACTGTTATGACTGAAGTTTTGTCTAAATTACCAGAACTAAGAGGCAAGCGTGATCACTCTGGGGTGAGAACAGAGTGCGCTGACAATGCTAGGGCCATGTCTGATACTGCGTCACAGCTCGCAGAGCATGAGGACGGAGAGCTTCATTCTGTGGGTGACGGTTCTGATCCAAACAGATTGGACTCAGATATTTCAAATTTTAAATTTAAATTGGAGAACCTCCGTGTATTACTAGGGGAGGTCTTAGCAGCTCTCAACGATTGTAACACCGTTGCAATACCAGAGAAACTGTGTAGGTTGGATAAATACTTTGCGGGTACCGGCGAGTACTGACGTTTTTCCTATACCTAAGAGACTAACTGAAATTGTTACTAAGGAGTGGGATAGACCCGGTGTGCCGTTCTCACCCCCTCCAATATTTAGAAAGATGTTTCCAATAGACGCCACCACTCGGGACTTATGGCAAACGGTCCCCAAGGTGGAGGGAGCAGTTTCTACTTTAGCTAAGCGTACCACTATCCCGGTGGAGGATAGCTGTGCTTTCTCAGATCCAATGGATAAAAAATTAGAGGGTTACCTTAAGAAAATGTTTGTTCAACAAGGTTTTATATTACAACCCCTTGCATGTATCGCGCCGATTACGGCTGCGGCAGCATTTTGGATTGAGTCGCTTGAAGAGAACCTTAGTTCATCTACGCTAGACGACATTACGGACAGGCTTAGAGTCCTTAAACTAGCTAATTCCTTCATTTCGGAGGCCGTAGTACATTTAACCAAACTTACGGCTAAGAACTCAGGATTCGCCATACAGGCACGTAGGGCGCTGTGGCTAAAATCCTGGTCAGCTGATGTTACTTCTAAGTCCAAATTACTTAATATACCTTTCAAGGGGCAGTCTTTATTTGGGCCCGGTTTGAAAGAGATTATCGCTGACATTACAGGAGGTAAGGGCCACGCCCTACCTCAAGACAAAGCCAAAGCTAAGGCTAGACAGTCTAATTTTCGTCCCTTTCGGAACTTCAAAACAGGAGCAGCATCAACCTCCACTGCACCAAAACAGGAAGGAGCTGTTGCTCGTTACAGGCAAGGCTGGAAGCCTAACCAGTCCTGGAACAAGAGCAAGCAGGCCAGGAAACCGGCTGCTGCCCCAAAGACAGCATGAACCGAGAGCCCCCGATCCGGGACCGGATCTAGTGGGGGGCAGACTCTCTCTCTTCGCCCAGGCCTGGGCAAGAGATGTTCAGGATCCCTGGGCACTAGAGATCATATCTCAGGGATACCTTCTAGACTTCAAATTATCTCCCCCAAGGGGGAGATTTCATCTGTCAAGGTTGTCAACAAACCAGATAAAGAAAGAAGCGTTTCTACGCTGCGTACAAGATCTGTTAATAATGGGAGTGATCCATCCGGTTCCGCGGTCGGAACAAGGACAAGGGTTCTACTCAAACCTGTTTGTGGTTCCCAAAAAAGAGGGAACTTTCAGGCCAATCTTAGATTTAAAGATTCTAAACAAATTCCTAAGAGTTCCATCGTTCAAAATGGAAACTATTCGGACAATCTTACCCATGATCCAAGAGGGTCAGTACATGACCACAGTGGATTTAAAGGATGCTTACCTTCACATACCGATCCACAAAGATCATCACCGGTATCTAAGGTTTGCCTTCTTAGACAGGCACTACCAGTTTGTAGCTCTTCCATTCGGATTGGCTACGGCTCCAAGAATCTTCACAAAGGTTCTGGGTGCCCTTCTGGCGGTACTAAGACCGCGAGGGATTTCGGTAGCTCCATACCTAGACGACATTCTAATACAAGCTTCAAGCTTTCAAACTGCCAAGTCTCATACAGAGTTAGTTCTGGCATTTCTAAGGTCGCATGGATGGAAAGTGAACGAAAAGAAGAGTTCTCTTTTTCCTCTCACAAGAGTTCCATTCTTGGGGACTCTTATAGATTCTGTAGAAATGAAGATTTACCTGACAGAGGACAGGTTAACAAAGCTTCAAAATGCATGCCGTGTCCTTCATTCCATTCAACACCCGTCAGTAGCTCAATGCATGGAGGTGATCGGCTTAATGGTAGCGGCAATGGACATAGTACCTTTTGCACGCCTACACCTCAGACCTCTGCAATTATGCATGCTAAGTCAGTGGAATGGGGATTACTCAGATTTGTCCCCTACTCTGAATCTGAATCAAGAGACCAGAAATTCTCTTCTATGGTGGCTTCATCGGCCACACCTGTCCAGGGGGATGCCATTCAGCAGGCCAGACTGGACAATTGTAACAACAGACGCCAGCCTTCTAGGTTGGGGCGCTGTCTGGAATTCTCTGAAGGCTCAGGGACTATGGAATCAGGAGGAGAGTCTCCTTCCAATAAACATTCTGGAATTGAGGGCAGTTCTCAATGCCCTTCTAGCTTGGCCCCAATTAACAACTCGGGGGTTCATCAGGTTTCAGTCGGACAACATCACGACTGTAGCTTACATCAACCATCAGGGAGGGACAAGAAGCTCCCTAGCAATGGTGGAAGTATCAAAGATAATTCGCTGGGCAGAGTCTCACTCTTGCCACCTGTCAGCAATCCACATCCCGGGAGTGGAGAATTGGGAGGCGGATTTCTTGAGTCGCCAGACTTTTCATCCGGGGGAGTGGGAACTTCATCCGGAGGTCTTTGCCCAAATACTTCGACGTTGGGGCAAACCAGAGATAGATCTCATGGCGTCTCGCCAGAACGCCAAACTTCCTCGCTACGGGTCCAGATCCAGGGATCCGGGAGCGGTTCTGATAGATGCTTTGACAGCACCTTGGAACTTCGGGATGGCTTATGTGTTTCCACCCTTTCCGCTGCTTCCTCGATTGATTGCCAAAATCAAGCAGGAGAGAACATCAGTGATTCTAATAGCGCCTGCATGGCCACGCAGGACTTGGTATGCAGATCTAGTGGACATGTCATCCTGTCCGCCTTGGTCTCTACCTCTAAGACAGGACCTTCTGATACAGGGTCCATTCAAACATCAAAATCTAACTTCTCTGAAGCTGACTGCTTGGAAATTGAACGTTTGATTTTATCAAAACGTGGTTTTTCTGAGTCGGTTATTGATACCCTGATACAGGCTAGGAAGCCTGTTACCAGAAAGATTTACCATAAAATATGGCGTAAATACCTATACTGGTGCGAATCCAAACATTACTCCTGGAGTAAGGTTAGGATCTCTAGGATATTGTCTTTTCTACAAGAAGGGTTAGAAAAGGGTTTATCAGCTAGTTCATTAAAGGGACAGATTTCAGCTCTGTCCATCTTGTTACACAGGCGTCTGTCAGAAAATCCAGACGTCCAGGCTTTTTGTCAGGCTTTGGCTAGGATCAAGCCTGTGTTTAAAGCTGTTGCTCCGCCATGGAGTTTAAACTTAGTTCTTAACGTTTTACAGGGTGTTCCGTTTGAACCCCTTCATTCCATTGATATAAAATTGTTATCTTGGAAAGTTCTGTTTTTAATGGCTATTTCCTCGGCTCGAAGAGTCTCTGAGTTATCAGCCTTACATTGTGATTCTCCTTACCTGATTTTTCACTCAGACAAGGTAGTTCTGCGTACTAAACCTGGGTTCTTACCTAAGGTGGTCACTAACAGGAATATCAATCAAGAGATTGTTGTTCCATCCTTGTGTCCAAATCCTTCTTCAAAGAAGGAACGTCTTCTACACAATCTGGATGTAGTTCGTGCCCTCAAGTTCTACTTGCAGGCAACTAAAGATTTTCGCCAAACTTCTTCCCTGTTTGTCGTTTATTCTGGACAGAGGAGAGGTCAAAAAGCTTCTGCTACCTCTCTCTCTTTTTGGCTTCGTAGCATAATACGTTTAGCCTATGAGACTGCTGGTCAGCAGCCTCCTGAAAGAATTACAGCTCACTCCACTAGAGCTGTGGCTTCCACTTGGGCCTTTAAGAATGAGGCCTCTGTTGAACAGATTTGCAAGGCTGCAACTTGGTCTTCGCTTCATACTTTTTCCAAATTTTACAAATTTGACACTTTTGCTTCTTCGGAGGCTATT
Organism: Bombina bombina; assembly: GCF_027579735.1. Lineage (NCBI taxonomy): Eukaryota > Metazoa > Chordata > Amphibia > Anura > Bombinatoridae > Bombina > Bombina bombina. The sequence continues at coordinate 170,331 of NW_026511204.1, read as the reverse complement.
TTTGGGAGAAAGGTTCTTCAGGCAGTGGTTCCTTCTATATAATGAGCCTGCCTATCCCTCCCGTCATCCGTGTACTTTTGCTTTGGTATTGGTATCCCAGAAGTAATGATGACCCGTGGACTGATCACACATAACAGAAGAAAACATAATTTATGCTTACCTGATAAATTCCTTTCTTCTGTTGTGTGATCAGTCCACGGCCCGCCCTGTTTTAAGGCAGGTAAATATCTTTTAAATTATACTCCAGTCACCACTTCACCCTTGGTTACTCCTTTCTCGTTGATTCTTGGTCGAATGACTGGGACTGACGTAGAGGGGAGGAGCTATATGCAGCTCTGCTGGGTGAATCCTCTTGCATTTCCTGTTGGGGAGGAGTTATATCCCAGAAGTAATGATGACCCGTGGACTGATCACACAACAGAAGAAAGGAATTTATCAGGTAAGCATAAATTATGTTTTTTTATTGCTTCTGGTTGCTAGAAGCTTGTTCTTTGGCATTTTTTCCCATTCCTGAAACTGTCATTTAAGGAATTTGATCAATTTTGCTTTATATGTTGTTTTTTCTCTTACATATTGCAAGATGTCTCACGTTGCATCTGAGTCAGAAGATACTACAGGAAAATCGCTGTCTAGTGCTGGATCTACCAAAGCTAAGTGTATCTGCTGTAAACTTTTGGTAGCTATTCCTCCGGCTGTTGTTTGTATCAATTGTCATGACAAACTTGTTAATGCAGATAATATTTCCTTTAGTAAAGTACCATTGTCTGTTGCAGTTCCTTCAACATCTAAGGTGCAGAATGTTCCTGATAACATAAGAGATTTTGTTTCTGAATCCATCAAGAAGGCTATGTCTGTTATTTCTCCTTCTAGTAAACGTAAAAAATCTTTTAAAACCTCTCTCCCTACAGATGAATTTTTAAATGAACATCATCATTCTGATTCTGATGACTCTTCTGGTTCAGAGGATTCTGTCTCAGAGATTGATGCTGATAAATCTTCATATTTATTTAAAATGGAAATTCGTTCTTTACTTAAAGAAGTACTAATTGCTTTAGAAATAGAGGATTCTGGTCCTCTTGATACTAATTCTAAACGTTTAGATAAGGTATTTAAATCTCCTGTGGTTATTCCAGAAGTTTTTCCTGTTCCTAATGCTATTTCTGCAGTAATTTCCAAAGAATGGGATAAATTGGGTAATTCATTTACTCCTTCTAAACGTTTTAAGCAATTATATCCTGTGCCGTCTGACAGATTAGAATTTTGGGACAAAATCCCTAAAGTTGATGGGGCTATTTCTACCCTTGCTAAACGTACTACTATTCCTACGTCAGATGGTACTTCGTTTAAGAGGGGGCTGGATCGCAGCTGTTGGTGTCGTATAAGTCTCGTAGTGTCCCAATAGTAAAAACAAAATCACTGGAGTAAATTCTACGCGTTTCACCCCGGGATAAAGCCCTCCCGGGGTGAAACGCGTAGAATTTACTCCAACAGCTGCGATCCAGCCCCCTCTTGTGGACTAACAAAGTCAACTGCCACTTGAGGACCAGGGATCTGATCAGCGCCAATACTAGTTGTCCTATCCTGCTGCTAATACTGCTTGGAGTGCAGTTTTTAAGGAACACTTACACCTTATTTAAGGTTCACAGGCATCTTGTGACGTTGTGACATTGACCAGACTGCTACACCTATCATCAGAGGTGCCGTCACACTCACTCAGTACGAGGATCCATCCGGCCTATCAAAGAAAGGGTGTGTGGCCCAAACCGCCAATCATTACGAAAGTGGGCGGCTTGTTCAGCCGCGAAATACCCCGTCAAACACAGACGCCGAAGAAAGCACAAGGAATTAACATACGGTCGAGCTGCCAGCTCCCATTACTCCGAGTTCAGTAAGGTACCTTACTAGTTATAAAACTGTGACTTTCCCATCATACAGGAACTTTGTTATATCAGACATACGTGTGATATATTCATTCTATTTGGAGCCAATATTTGTTTCTTGCCTATTACACTTAAGGGAGACGTCCCCAGTGTGTGTTTTAATTATTTATAACAGTCAGCAACATTTGTTTATTAATGTTTAGTATTAAATATATATATATTTTTTATACTTTAGTCAGAGAGATTTATTTGCATAAACCGGCACCTATACACTTTAACAGATTTTATTATTGTTCCACTTAGCAGACCGCTATAACACCTTTTTTTTTTGTTTTTTTACACATTGCATCCTTTGGCCTGCATCATAATACTAGTTGAGGCTATTGTTAGATTTAAGCCCATACCACAGCACGGATTAGACCACAGAGTTTTATTATTTGCATTTTAAGGATCGACACTAAGTAGCAAGTGCACTTGTCATTTCTAGGTTAATTCACATTAATGTTATTTTTTTTTTTGCATCACTAGTTGTATTTGACCACAGATATTTACTATATAGGTATTTATTTATTATTATCCTTAGGTAGTGTAATCCTAGCTATTTGTTTAGCGCCAGTTATTTACCTTTAGTTTTCTGGAATAAATCCAAGCCTGCTAGAAAGGCAAAGCCTGCTTCTAAGTCCACATGAAGGTGTGGCCCTCATTCCAGCTCAGCTGGTAGGGGGCAGGTTACGTTTTCTCAAAGAAATTTGGATCAATTCTGTTCACAATCTTTGGATTCAGAACATTGTTTCAGAAGGGTACAGAATTGGTTTCAAGATGAGACCTCCTGCAAAGAGATTTTTTCTTTCCCGTGTCCCAGTAAATCCAGTGAAAGCTCAAGCATTTCTGAATTGTGTTTCAGATCTAGAGTTGGCTGGAGTAATTATGCCAGTTCCAGTTCTGGAACAGGGGATGGGGTTTTATTCAAATCTCTTCATTGTACCAAAGAAGGAGAATTCCTTCAGACCAGTTCTGGATCTAAAAATATTGAATCGTTATGTAAGGATACCAACGTTCAAGATGGTAACTGTAAGGACTATCTTGCCTTTTGTTCAGCAAGGGCATTATATGTCCACAATAGATTTACAGGATGCATATCTGCATATTCCGATTCATCCAGATCATTATCAGTTCCTGAGATTCTCTTTTCTGGACAAGCATTACCAGTTTGTGGCTCTGCCGTTTGGCCTAGCTACAGCTCCAAGAATTTTTACAAAGGTTCTCGGTGCCCTTCTGTCTGTAATCAGAGAACAGGGTATTGTGGTATTTCCTTATTTGGACGATATCTTGGTACTTGCTCAGTCTTTACATTTAGCAGAATCTCATACGAATCGACTTGTGTTGTTTCTTCAAGATCATGGTTGGAGGATCAATTTACCAAAAAGTTCATTGATTCCTCAGACAATGGTAACTTTTCTGGGTTTCCAGATAGATTCAGTGTCCATGACTCTGTCTTTAACAGACAAGAGACGTCTAAAATTTATTTCAGCTTGTCGAAACCTTCAGTCACAATCATTCCCTTCGGTAGCCTTATGCATGGAAATTCTAGGTCTTATGACTGCTGCATCGGACGCGATCCCCTTTGCTCGTTTTCACATGCGACCTCTTCAGCTCTGTATGCTGAATCAATGGTGCAAGGATTACACAAAGATATCTCAATTAATATCTTTAAAACCGATTGTTCGACACTCTCTAACGTGGTGGACAGATCACCATCGTTTAATTCAGGGGGCTTCTTTTGTGCTTCCGACCTGGACTGTAATTTCAACAGATGCAAGTCTCACAGGTTAGGGAGCTGTGTGGGGATCTCTGACGGCACAAGGAGTTTGGGAATCTCAGGAGGTGAGATTACCGATCAATATTTTGGAACTCCGTGCAATTTTCAGAGCTCTTCAGTTTTGGCCTCTTCTGAAGAGAGAATTGTTCATTTGTTTTCAGACAGACAATGTCACAACTGTGGCATACATCAATCATCAAGGAGGGACTCACAGTCCTCTGGCTATGAAAGAAGTATCTCGAATTTTGGTTTGGGCGGAATCCAGCTCCTGTCTAATCTCTGCGGTTCATATCCCAGGTATAGACAATTGGGAAGCGGATTATCTCAGTCGCCAAACGTTGCATCCGGGCGAATGGTCTCTTCACCCAGAGGTATTTCTTCAGATTGTTCAAATGTGGGAACTTCCAGAAATAGATCTGATGGCGTCTCATCTAAACAAGAAACTTCCCAGGTATCTGTCCAGATCCCGGGATCCTCAGGCGGAGGCAGTGGATGCATTATCACTTCCTTGGAAGTATCATCCTGCTTATATCTTTCCGCCTCTAGTTCTTCTTCCAAGAGTAATCTCCAAGATTCTGAAGGAATGCTCGTTTGTTCTGCTGGTAGCTCCGGCATGGCCTCACAGGTTTTGGTATGCGGATCTTGTCCGGATGGCCTCTTGCCAACCGTGGACTCTTCCGTTAAGACCAGACCTTCTGTCTCAAGGTCCTTTTTTCCATCAGGATCTGAAATCCTTAAATTTAAAGGTATGGAGATTGAACGCTTGATTCTTGGTCAAAGAGGTTTCTCTGACTCTGTGATTAATACTATGTTACAGGCTCGTAAATCTGTATCTAGAGAGATATATTAGAGTCTGGAAGACTTATATTTCTTGGTGTCTTTCTCATCATTTTTCTTGGCATTCTTTTAGAATACCGAGAATTTTACAGTTTCTTCAGGATGGTTTAGATAAGGGTTTGTCCGCAAGTTCCTTGAAAGGTCAAATCTCTGCTCTTTCTGTTCTTTTTCACAGAAAGATTGCTATTCTTCCTGATATTCATTGTTTTGTACAAGCTTTGGTTCGTATAAAACCTGTCATTAAGTCAATTTCTCCTCCTTGGAGTTTGAATTTGGTTCTGGGAGCTCTTCAAGCTCCTCCGTTTGAACCTATGCAGTCATTGGACATTAAATTACTTTCTTGGAAAGTTTTGTTCCTTTTGGCCATCTCTTCTGCCAGAAGAGTTTCTGAATTATCTGCTCTTTCTTGTGAGTCTCCTTTTCTGATTTTTCATCAGGATAAGGCGGTGTTGCGAACTTCTTTTGAATTTTTACCTAAAGTTGTGAATTCCAACAACATTAGTAGAGAAATTGTGGTTCCTTCATTATGTCCTAATCCTAAGAATTCTAAGGAGAAATCGTTGCATTCTTTGGATGTTGGTAGAGCTTTGAAATATTATGTTGAAGCTACTAAGTCTTTCCGAAAGACTTCTAGTCTATTTGTTATTTTTTCCGGTGCTAGAAAAGGCCAGAAAGCTTCTGCCATTTCTTTGGCATCTTGGTTGAAATCTTTAATTCATCATGCTTATGTCGAGTCGGGTAAATCTCCGCCTCAAAGGATTACAGCTCATTCTACTAGGTCAGTTTCTACTTCCTGGGCGTTTAGGAATGAAGCTTCGATTGATCAGATTTGCAAAGCAGCAACTTGGTCCTCTTTGCATACTTTTACTAAATTCTACCATTTTGATGTATTTTCTTCTTCTGAAGCAGTTTTTGGTAGAAAAGTACTTCAGGCAGCGGTTTCAGTTTGAATCTTCTGCTTATGTTTTTCATTAAACTTTATTTTTGGTGTGGATTATTTTCAGCAGGAATTGGCTGTCTTTATTTTATCCCTCCCTCTCTAGTGACTCTTGTGTGGAAAGATCCACATCTTGGGTAATCATTATCCCATACGTCACTAGCTCATGGACTCTTGCTAATTACATGAAAGAAAACATAATTTATGTAAGAACTTACCTGATAAATTCATTTCTTTCATATTAGCAAGAGTCCATGAGGCCCACCCTTTTTTTGTGGTGGTTATGATTTTTGTATAAAGCACAATTATTCCAATTCCTTATTTGATATGCTTTTGCACTTTTTTATCACCCCACTTCTTGGCTATTCGTTAAACTGAATTGTGGGTGTGGTGAGGGGTGTATTTATAGGCATTTTGAGGTTTGGGAAACTTTGCCCCTCCTGGTAGGAATGTATATCCCATACGTCACTAGCTCATGGACTCTTGCTAATATGAAAGAAATGAATTTATCAGGTAAGTTCTTACATAAATTATGTTTTTTCTTATTTTAGAAGTTTATTTAAAAGCAGAAATTGCTGCCCAGGTATCTTCAGCGGTATCTGCGGCATTAGCTGCCATTCCCAGATTACAGGGAAAACGCAAGAGAAAATGTAGAAATTCAGAAAGTAAGGTGCCCTTTCTCATAAGTCTGATGAGGAAGATACATTGGGGCCTATTTATCAAAGGTCTTGCGAACCTGATCCGACAGTGTGGATCAGGTCTGCAAGACCTCGCTGAGTGCAATGAGCAATACGCTGTCCGCATTTAACATTGCATCAGCAGCTCACAAGAGCTGGTGGTGCAACGCTGCCCCCTGCTGACTCGTGGCCAATCGGCCGCCAGCAGGGAGGTGTCAATCAACCCGATTGTACTCGATCGGGTTGAATTCCGGCGATTCCTGTCCACCTCATCAGAGCAGGCGGACAGGGTTATGGAGCAGCAGTCTTTAGACCGCTGCTTCATAACTGCTGTTTCTGGCGAGTCTGAAGACTCACCAGAAACATGGGCCCACAAGCTCCGTTCGGAGCTTGATAAATGGGCCCCATTGGGACTTTCTGAGGGTGAAATCTCAGATTCGGACAGTATAATTCCCTCTTCTGAGACTAAAGTGGTATCCTTAAGATTTAAGCTTGAACACCCTTATGTATTGTTAAAGAAGGTTTTAGCTACTTTAGATGACTCCGATACCCCTGTTGTTGACACTCCTAAGAAATCTAGTAAACTTAATAGTTTATTTGATGAACCTTCCACTTCTGAGGTTTTTCCTGTGCCGGACCGTGCTAGGGAGATTATCTCACAGGAATGAGAGAAACCAGGGGTGTCTTTTTCCCCGTCTCTCATTTTTTTTTTTTTTTTTTTTAAATATTTTTATTGAGGTATATTTAAAGGCATACATCAATCATAAAAATAAGTTTGTGCATCACATGTCACATACAGTAAGGCTTCAATGTTACAGGAATGGTGAAATAAACATAAAAGAAACGTAATAACAATAATTTACATACCATGTGACCATTGTATATATGGGATGCCAATCATTTAGAAACCTTCTACATGACACCCTAGGCCACTCTCGGACCATCATAAATAATAGAAAACACGAAGGTGGAAGAAGGCAATTATGAACAAAGGAGAACACTTTCGGATCTCATTAGAAAACCTCGATTTTATAGGCTTTTATACCGTGCTTATATAGATTGAGTGTATATTAAAAGAGAACAGTGAAGGTGCGGCATAGACTAGAGAAGCCGCATAGTTAGCCCTCCTAGACTAGGAGGTTTATTATGGAGGGGGGGCGGTGGTTGTTTAGATGCGATAGGTAAAGTGCGTGCTTGGCCGGCGCTGTGTTTAGCCTCAATAACTAAGCCTATAGATCTGACGCTATATAGCATATGTAAAGTAGTATTAATGTGAGGACCATAGATAGTGGCATTAGCGTGAGACCAGCCTGCACCAAAAGCATATCTCATATTGTAAAGTAAAGTAAGGCCTAACGATATCAGGAATAAACTATGTGTTGGCAGCTGACAACTTAATGATTACAATAGGAACATCAAATAAATGCTAGGATAATGAGAATACTAGTGTGGGTCCAGCCCACTCCAGCAACATAGCAAATATTATGCTGCAATACTATACAACACCCCATATCGGTAGTAACCACATCATCATGCTATTATGCGGTGGGGAGGGAGATGTATGATTAAGTGTAGTAGGTAACACAAAGTGTGTGACCATGTAAAGTGACGGGACTGAATATAAGGACTTGTGGGCATGCAATTACTAAGGGAGGCATAGAGGTAAGCTAAATACATATGATTTACAGTTAAAGTTATATCCGACACAATGGCATGTACTGTGAGGAGGAACATAGCTATTCGAAACCACCTTAAACCTTCTAAACGGACATTATTTAAACAATATTAATAGTTAGCATATTGTGGGGCATAAATAATATCTGAGAGTTAAAATCATACCCAGCCACAAAGCATAAAGCAATATTAACACCAATGCCACTGGCCATAATACCGTTGAATTAAAATTGGTAGGGTACATGATCTGTGTTCATAGTACTAATTGAAACCATTGAAGTCTATATGGATTAAAGAAAGCAAATTACAAATATATCTATAATAAGCCAAATGTAGGTTTATATTCCACTTTGTTTTTTTAGGCAGGTAAACCTGATCACTCGGGCACAGGCCCTATGCCCAAGGACAGGTTCCTCTGCTATATTGAAAAGCAAGCAAGTCCTAGTGGGAAGCTGTTCCAAGTCTGAAGTCTATAAGCATAGTATTGGGAGCTATAATTATAAATTAATATATCTCATGAGCCTAATATGATTGCCAACAGTCCTGCCCAAGGATCCTAACTACAATAATGAGCTATTGGGCTAAGACAAGGCAATATCTATACTGTACCCATTTACATTTAGTTTAGTGCCGTCTAGCGGGAAGTGGGAAACCTAGGATAATGAGATAAAACAGCTATGGAGTACCTCTTAACCAGGCCTACAAATAGTACACAATCTGAGCTTACTGGAAGGGGGTAGCAACTATTACTTGTGAGAAATAACAGTATAGCATTACATAACAACAAACCTTAACATTCATGCAATATTAACTGAGCTCATTTGCATATGCATACTCAGTTGGCCAATAAGTTTTAATGGCAGGGAACCCACGTTTAAGATCAAACTAGGTTGCTACAGTCATAACGTTAAACAAGCATTAACTTTGATAAGCACTGTGTATACTTTAGATATGATACATAATAAACAAGTAGAATTAGTATCAGTGCAGCTGACATCCCACAACCAATAGACATCGACACTGGCTCATATATAATGCAACTGGCATTTCACAAATTAAAAGAAGTAAATCATAATCTGCTTCATAAAGTGTGAAGATCAAATCATACTCAATACCATTTGTACATAACATATTGAGGACTAAGGGGAAAATATAAACCTCTGAGAGAACTATTAAGTCACTTACCAAAGGAGGCAATGATTTTAACAAAAGCACATGGATTTGCAGTGTATGTTATATTCCAGCCGATACTCCCCTCTAGTGGTGGAGAATGACAATTGCATCCTCTTATCAAAGAATGTTACTGTAAAGCCGTTTCCTACAGCATGCATGGTTTTTATGAAAGTAGCTCATGTGAAATAATTATACATAACTTACTATATAGCAAAAATATGAACCTCTAGCCCACATAACATTCAAGGGCCTCTATCACAGCGAGTAACATACAAACAAGATATAATAAATGATGACAAATTCAAACTACCAAAGCAAACGAAAATAAGGTTATACAAATAGTTGACAACTACTGGTTACATCCAACCCAAACATTGAGAATTAACCCCATAGTTCCCTTTAGTGAGCATCCCCACTGTCAGTGGAATGCTTGAAATGAGGAGTTAATCCCATTCTGCAACCCCACAAAAGTCTAAGAGGGTGTTGAATAATACAATCCAGAGTGTCTCGCTGCAAGTTGCAGCCAATGCAGTCAATAGTGTATAAAACAGGCAAACAAGGGCTATATTCCAGGAAAAAAGTCTAAACAGTAACATGTCATATAAACCACGGTATAAAGTCTAATTGAGGGAAGACCCGGTACAGTTCTTCACTGATTGGCTGCATCATCCGACTCCTATTTTGATATTTGGCATAGAGAAAAAGCCCACCGGATCAGAACAACAACCAAGTCTCCCTCTCACCGTTAATCCATAAGCGGCACTCTGAGGGTTATATGATTTAACTCGCTCCCCTGCATAACTTCAAACAAACAACCTGGGTAGCCAGTATAACAGTTGCTCACCGCGTGCAAAACAAAGCCCAATGTGAGGGAGATAAAAACAAAAAACAAAAAGGTTCTCTTGAAATAAACGTTACCACCAGCCATAAGACCTAGATGAAAGCACATCCTTTGTCTATCCGATGCCTGTCTTCCAGGATGGTACCTTGAGCATAGGGTAAAGGTTCTCAGCAAATACCAGGGAAATCTTGCACCAGGATGCATGGATCAAATATAGCGGTATGCGCTGGAAGGAGATTTGCACCGCTACTGTCTTCCATCCTAGATCAGCAGAACAAATATTAGAGCGCTCAAAATGAATATTAGCACTCTCAGAATATTCCCTTCTCTCTGATAACTGCTTGGGTCTTAGCAAAGCTTGCTCCAGGACGTTAGACTGCTGATCACCGACCCGGCCCTCGTAAAGGTCAGACTGCATGCAGAAGTCTCCAGCCTCCTGTGTGAAGAGTGGGATCATACTCAGTGGTGCGCCGTTGTGGTGCAATAGATCGCAAGAAGGCATATCCTCCGATTTACCGCCAGGCTGGGTCGGAGCTCCTGGATTAGGTAGGTCCATACCAGATTGCAAAGTCGCTGTGAAACGGAGCTGATACTGCTCCAGAAGGGCCCTGATATCCTCCAGGAGGTGGTAAGCGAATGCCATGCTGAACTTAGAAATGTTTTTGTGGATTGCCCTCCTCACGTAATTTAAAGATGGCTGCTCCTAGAAGGCCTCATCTAGTTCCACCGATAACAGACAGGATAACTTAACTTCTCAGTGTCCTTCAGTCTCCATGTTTCTCAGTGGAGCTCAGTAAGCAATTAGGCACCTTATTAGTATTAAGTATGCTGAGCGGAGAGGTCAAATATGCAATATTTTTAATAGTATACAGCCAGAGCTGTGGCAACATGCGACCTCTCAGACTCAGAGCTGGCTCCGCCTCCCCGTCTCATTTTTAAGAAAATGTTTCCTGTCTCCATTAAAGACCCTTGGTACTGTACCCAAAGTTGAAGGGGGCATTTCCAATATGGCTAAGAGAACCACTATTCCTATTGAGGATAGCTGCTCTTTTAAGGATCCGATGGAAAAGAAGCTGGAGGCTTATTTGAAAAAGATTTATGTTCATCAAGTTCTCCAATGGCAACCTGCGGTGTGTATTGCCACCGTGACTAGTGCGGCATTTTATTGGTTCAATGCCTTGTCTGATTCTCTTCAAGTAGAGACTTCCTTGGATGAAGTTCAAGATAGAATTAAAGCTCTTAAGTTGGCCAATTCCTTTATTGCAGATGCCATTTTACAGGTTGTTAGACTAGAAGCTAAAACTTCTAGTCTCGCTGTCCTAGTCCGCAGGGCGTTATGGTTGAAATCCTGGTCTGCGGACGTTTCCTCTAAAGTCAAGCTTCTGGCGATTCCTTACAAGGGCAAAACCTTGTTTGGACCCATATTGGCATGAATTATCTCTGCTATTACGGGTTGAAAAGGGTCTTTTCTACCTCAAGATAAGAAGAATAGGCCTAAAGGACGTCAGAGTAATTTTTGTTCCTTTCGTAACTTCAGAGGAAAGCCTTCCCCTTCTTCTTCCAAGTAGGAACAATCCAAGTCTTCTTGGAAATCCAATCAGTCTTGGAACAAGGGCAAACAATCAAAGAAACTTGCAGCTGATTCCACATCAGCATGAAGGGTTTGCCCCCAATCCGGGTTCTGATCAGGTGTGGGGCAGACTTTCTCAGTTCTCTCAAGCCTGGATATGAGATGTCCCAGATTCCTTGACTGTGGACATAGTATCCCAAACTTTTCCTGCCAGAGGCAGATTCCTTCTCTCAAGATTATCTGCAGACCAGATAAAGAGAGAGGCGTTATTGAAATGTATACAACATCTTTGCTCCCTGGGAGTGATAGTTCCAGTGCAGGAACAGGGCCTCGGGTTCTACTCCAACTTATTTGTGGTTCCCAAAAAAGAGGGAACTTTCCGTCCCATTCTAGACTTGAAGTATCTAAACAAGTTTCTCAAAGTTCCATCCTTCAAGATGGAGACATTACATCCATTCTTCCTTTAGTACAAGGGGGTTAGTTCATGACAACCATAGACCTAAAGGATGTGTATCTTCATGTTCCTATTCACAGGGACCATCACAGATTCCTGAGATTTGCCTTTCTGGATAAACATTTCCAGTTTGTGGCCCTTCCATTTGGTCTAGCTATGGCTTCCAGAATTTTTTCAAAGGTTCTGGGGGCTCTTTTGGCAGTGATCTGTTCTCATGGAATTGCTGTGGCACCCACAAACAACATATTGGTTCAGGCGCCATATTTTCAACTAGCAAAATCTCGCACAGAGATATTGTTGTCTTTTCTTTGTTTCCACGGATGGAATGTGAATCTGGAAAAAAGCTCCCTTTCCCCTGCCACAAGAGTAGTGTTCTTAGGGACCATAATAGATTCTCTATTGATGAAGATTTTTCTAACATGGGTCAGGAAAAACAAAATAATTTCCTCTTGCCTATCACTTCAGGCTTCTGCTCATCCTTCAGTGGCTCAATGTATGGAGGTAAATGGTCTGATGGTGGCTTCCATGGGCAGCATTCATTTTGCTTGATTCCATTTGAGAGCTCTCCAGTTTTGCATGCTCAGACAATGAAATGGCGACCATTTGGATCTCTCTCAGAGAATAGAGTTATATCAGTCGTCAAGGGATTCTCTCCCGTGGTGGATTTCGCTGGAACATCTGTCTCAAGGCACATTCTTTCGGAGACCTTCCTGGGTGATCGTGACCACGGACACCAGCCTGCTGGGCTGAGGAGCAGTCTGGAACTCATTAAAAGCTGAGGGCCTTTGGACTCGGGAGGAGTCTGCTCTTCCCATCAACATCTTGGAGTTGAGGGCGATTTACAATGCTCTATTGGCTTGGCCTCAGTTGTCCTCAGCCCAGTTTATCAAGTTCCAGTCAGACAACATAACCTCTGTTGCTTACATCAATCACCAGGGAGGAACTCGGAGTTCCTTAGCCGTGAAGGAGGTTGCTCAGATTCTTCAGTGGCAGAGGCCCACATTTGCTGTCTGCCATCCACATTCCAGGAGTAGACAACTGGGAAAGGGATTTTCTAAAAACAGACTGACTTTTCATCCTGGGGAGTGGGAACTCCATCTGGAGGAGTTTTCCATCTTAGCCCTCAAATGGGGGGTGCCAGAGTTAGATCTGATGGCGTCCCAGCAGAACGCCAAACTTCCAAGGTAAGGTTCATGGTCAAGAGATCCGCAGGCCATTCTGATAGAGGCTCTGGCGGTTCCTTGGGTTTTCAGGTTGGTATACCGGTTTCCTCCGTTTGCTCAACTTTCACGAGTCATTGCTCGTATCAAACAGTAGAGGGCATTGGTGATTCTAATAGCCCCTATGTGGCCTCGCAGGATCTGGTTTGCAGAGCTAGTGGTGATGTCATCTCTCCCACCTTGGAGACTACCTCTGAGGTAGGACCTTCTGATTCAGGGTCCCTTCCTTCATCCAAATGGCGTAAATATCTTTATTGGTGGGAATCCAAGGGCTACTTTTGGAGTAGAATTAGAATTCCTAGGGATTGTCAGTCAGTACCCTGAAGGGTCATATTTCTGCTTTATCAGTTGTACTACATAAACGTTTGGTGGATGTGCCAAATGTGCAATCTTTTTTTCAGGCCTTGGTCAAAATCAGGCCTGTCTTTAAGTCTGTTGCTCCTCCTTGGAGCCTTAACCTTGTTCTTAAAGTTTTACAGCTGGCTCCGTTTGAGCCGTTGCATTCCATAGACATTAAGTTGTTATCTTGGAAGGTTTTGTTTCTTATTGCTATCTCTTCTGCTCAAAGAGTCTCTGAACTCTCAGCTTTGCAGTGTGATTCCCCTTATCTTATTTTTCATGCCGATAGGTCGGTTCTTCGTACTAAGTTAGGTTTCCTTCCTAAGGTTGTTTCTAATAGAAATATCAATCATTAATTGTTGTTCCCTCTCTGTGTCCTATTCCTCCTCCTTCCAAAGAATGTTTGTTACACAATTGGGATGTTGTACATGCTCTTAAATTCTACTTACAGTCAACTAAGGAATTTTGACAGTCCTCTGCCCTCTTTGTCTGTTTCTTTGGGAAATGTAAAGGTCAGAAAGCTCTTGCTACTACTCTTTCTTTTTGGTTACGAAGTATAATTAGTTTGGCTTATGAGACTGCTGGGCAGCAGCCTCCTGAGAGAATTACGGCTCATTACACAAAAGCTGTTTCCTCTTCTTGGGCTTTCAAAAATTAAGCTTCTGTGGAACAAATTCGCAAGGCTGCAACTTGGTCTTTTCTACATACTTTTTTCAAAATTTTACAAATTTGATACTTTTGCCTCGGCTGAGGCTTCTTTTGGGAGAAAGGTTTTTCAAGCGGTGGTGCCTTCTGTTTAGGACTGCCTGTCTTGTCCCTCCCTATTTATCCGTGTCCTCTAGCTTGGGTATTTGTTCCCAACAGTAATTACTCTAGCCGTGGACTCACCATATCTTAGGAAAGAAAAAGAAAATGTATGCTTACCTGATAAATGTATTTATTTCCGGATATGGTGAGTTCACGGCCCCACCCTTTATTTTAAGACAGTTGTTCTTTTGACTATTACTTCAGGCACCTCTACACCTTGTGTTACTCCTTTTTCTCCATTTCCCTTCGGTCGAGGTTGTGGGTAAGTGGGGGTTGTGGGTAAGGGAGTGATACTTGACAGTTTAGCTGTAGTGTTCTTTGCCTCCTCCTGCTGGCCAGAAGTGATATTCCCAACAGTAATTACTCAAGCCGTGGACTCGCCATATCCGGAAAGAAAGAAATTTATCAGGTAAGCATAAATTTTGTTTTTCTTTCCTAAGATATGGTGAGTCCATGGCTTGAGTAATTACTGTTGGGAACCAATACCCAAGCTAGAGGACACGAATAATGGAAATAAAAGCTTCTATTGGCTAAAGTGGCAAGTATTTAGTGTGACTTCCCCTTACACTTGGGCAATAGCAGGAACCTGGCTCTCGTAAACCTAAATCGAACAGAACCCTAATTAATGTTATTGCCAACACCTGTATTTGTTCTACTACTTCATGTCAAAATGACTGCTGTGAATCACATCATTCCATTCAAAATGACAAAGACCACAGAATTTGACGGACATAAAATAATATTTTTGCATCAGCAAGACCACTCTCAAAGGGAAATCAGTAAACAAACTCAAGATGTGACATTCAAGTTGTTATAAATAAATTTGAAGAATCAGGAGAGGTCAAGGACAAAAAATGGACTGGAAGGTCAAGAAAAGTTTAAAAATCTGATGAGAAGTTTATCAGAGTTTCTTCTTTAAAGGAACCGGAAGAAGTCCAGCAAGGACCTGGCTCAGCATCTGGCAGCTTCATTGGGATGCCAAGTTGACCCTTCTACATTCCGAAGAAGCTTCATCAGGAATGGTCTTTGTGGAAGGGTAGCAGCCAAGAAACCACTTTTTCGGAAGGGGGACACGTTGAAAAGGATAAGATATGCTAAAGCTCACAAAGATTGAAATGAAAATCAGTGTAAAAAGAGTATTATGGAGTGACGAATCCAAGTTTGACATTTTTGGACCAATCGTCGACAATATGTGAGAAGAAGAGTTGGAGAGAGATGGAAGAATGAGTGCTTGCGGCCTTCAGTGAAACATGGTGGAGGGTCTGTCCTGGTTTGGGGCTGCATTTTTGCCAGTGGTGTTGGCAATATTGTCTGAATTAATGGGGTCATGAATGCTGAAAAGTACAGAAAGGTTTTATTTCACAATGCCATTCCTTCTGGAAAGTGCCTGATTGGGAATGGTTTTATTTTATCAGCATGATGACATTTCCAAGCTCACTACTAATGCAGTGAAATCATATTTGGAAAGAAAAACAGCTAATAAAACACTGACAGTGATGGACTGGCCTCCACAAAGGCAGTATAGGATCACCTGGACAGAGAACGGAAAAAAAGACAACCTAAATCTAAAGACGAACTCTGGGAAATGCTGAAAGAAGCCTGGTATAATATACCAGAAGATTACTTCAGAAAACTTCAGGACAGTCTCCCCAAGAGAGTTTAAGATTTGTTCAGTGCCAAGGGAGGTCACACTAAATACTGCCTTCTGCCTGAGTAAGCCATTTTGTTATGAAAATTGTGTGTGTATGTATGTATGTGAGTGCTGGACTTTCTCTGTGTGTTGTATTAATTTGTTTTGTTATTTTCCCTATGAGCCTTGCACCCAGGCCTGTCTGGGGTTAACTGCCTGTGACTCTGGGGACAGCACAGCTTCCTGTGAGTGCCAGTGAGCACCCAGGGCTGAGCATGTTGCAGGGTCATGGGATGTGTACCCAGTCCAGTCTGAGAATACAGTCCCCTCCCGTGTTTTGTGTATTTTATAATATATTATAATATGTATGTGTATGTGTGTGTGTGTGTGTGTGTGTGTGTGTGTATGTGTGTGTATATATATATATATATAGTCCAGATAGAGGACAGCACAATCTTACACCAATTCAGCTGCCAAGGTGCACTGCAAACCAAATCCGTATCCTCTCCAAGAACACAGGCACTCACTGGTCTTTTAAAAAGTAATCCTTTAATCAATCCATTAAAACGATAATAATACCATGACGTTTCGGTACACCATTGTACCTTTATCAAATGTGAAAAAAATATTAAAAGCTTTCATAGCTAACTTACCCCAGACCACCACCTAAATACTATTGGAGTCCATCACATGCCGCCAGTTCTCAGTGTGTGAAATCGGCGTCTGACGTCATCAGGGTGCGCTACGCTGTGCGCCCTGTGAGATCGTGGAGCCGGCGTTGCCATGGCAACATGTAAACAATATACAGTTTTTCGGCGGCGATGTAATAACCCAATATATTTATGTATTTTGCCTCTCGAGTATGGCGCCGCATATGTACAATTGTAGGGATCCCCATACTTATTGCATACGGGTGCAAAATACCCCACATTTCTGTAATAGTGTGCAAAAAGATCTGCTTATCGGCGCAACACTCAAGGCAAATAGCAATCTAAAAACAAAGTGCATAAAACACAAAGTGTGTTAAAAAGTGCATCTGTACAACATTACATCTATATAACAGTAGGTAAAAGACCTGTAGAACATATGATGTCATAAAGACAATAAACAGTGTCAAATTACATATAAGGTGATATGTCAGCTTATAATCATGTCTGCTAGCAATATGATAGAAACTTAGGAACAATATATGAGGGCCATTCTTTATCTTATTGAGAGTCCCTTATACAGCTGCAGGAAGGATATGTGTACTCTGATCCTGTTGCTAGGACAGATGTTGTCTAGTAGAAGGGGCTAAAGTCCAGAGAGATATTAAGGCCATATGGAGAGATGGTATTCAGCCTGTAGATCCATTTGGTTTCGCATTGTAGTAAAAGATTCCCTCTATCACCTCCTCTCGGGAGGGGGGGTACATGGTCTATAAGCATCGTGCGTAGACTGGAGACCGCATGTTTATGTTGGATGCAATGCCTTGCCACTGGCTGTTCAGATTCGCCAGTGCGTAGGGCCTCACGTATCGCACATCGGTGGTTTGCCATGCGTTCGCGGAAGGTGGTTACAGTTTTGCCGATTTCACACTCGGAGAACTGGCGGCATGTGATGGACTCCAATAGTATTTAGGTGGTGGTCTGGGGTAAGTTAGCTATGAAAGCTTTTAATATTTTTTTCACATTTGATAAAGGTACAATGGTGTACTGAAACGTCATGGTATTATCATCGTGATATACCGTGAAATACAAAGTTCAGATTTTTTTAAGCACGTTGGTTAGCGCACAAGAGAGAATATTTTTTTTCAACACAGGGAAAAATTACTTTTAGCGCAGTTAACGCTTGAGCGAGAGCGTTAAATAGAGCTCCACTTGTAATCTGGCCATAAGGAGGGGATTAAAGTCAAATTTAATTGTCTGCTATTATTTTGGTTTATGAGCAAAACCATCTCATAAAAAGCAGTTCTCTACAAAACTTGCCACGACTTCTTGGGGAGCAAAAACACGAAAAAATTTGTTAAATATTGGAGAGGAGCTCAAGAATTATACTTACCGGTTTGACAGTATGTGAAATTTAGGCTGAAAGGGGGAGGCTACTAGATATACAGGTGGAAGAGTATCTTAAAACCCTGGTTTTAATATGTTTTTACATCTCCTTAGTTAAACATGAGAAAATATTATTCAGCAAAAAATCACCTTGTTATCCATATACCCCATATTATTATTATTATTTATATATATATATATTTTTTTATTACTCTTTTCCTATGTTATTTCAGTTCTTCACCTCTCCTCATTTCTAGACTTTCTGAATTTAAAGGGATATTAAACCCTATTTTATTCTTTCATGATTCAGATAGAGCATGCAATTGTAAGCAACTTTCTAATTTCCTCCTATTATCATTTTTTCTTTGTTCTCTTGGTATCTTTATTTGAAAAGCAAGAATTTAAGCTTGGGAGCCAGCTCATTTTTGGTACAGCACCGAGGTAGCACTTGCTGATTGGTGGCTAAATCAGGGAATTCGCCCAATTAAAACCAGAATCTCATTTCAATCTGGTCATCTTAAAAATGGCTAGTAAGAATCAAATGGAAGAAAGACTAGTCTTCTGTATTTAATAATCCATATTGGGTGAATTTTATAGCTGGAACACTGTTTTTAATATTATCATATTTAATATAAAACATGGCTATTTTTTGCTTTTTTTCCCCCTTAGTGGTTGTGGAGTCTGAATTTGTAAAATACAAAGGTACATATGGTGATGTAATACAGGGAAATATTGATGCTGACGTTGGAGCGCTTCACATGAACACTTCTGGCTCAGGATTTGTGGAAAGTCAGTGTTCTTTTGGTACCCTCAGAAAGCAAGAAGTAGATATACAGCACCTTATGAAAGATGTGCAAAACAGGTAATGGTTTTTGCTATTGCTTTTTATTTGGTTTGATGCGATTTCTTTCTAGTTATTGTGCAAGAAAAGCCGATACGCACTTACCTTTAGTGTTTTTTAAAGGGACATGAATGTGATGCAGTACCTTTTTATTATGACATCATGGTAAAATTGAAAGTTGAAATTCATTAGATACATTTTAAATAAAAATCTTACAATAAAAATAGATCAGCTGGCTTAGAAGAAACATCAGAGGCAATTTAAAAAAATGAAGTGTAATTCTTTTTAATTTTCTTCAACAAAAATATATTTTAAGCCCTGCAAAGGGGTTAAACACATAGGTAAATGATCAATTAAGAGTCGCTGGCAGTGTTCTCGTAGGGAGCTGCAAGGATTTTAGGCTCCAGTTATCAAATAGCTGTGGAAGCTGATTTGGACCTCTTTGCTGGGTAGGTTAGCTGATGCAAGCCTGCTTGACACAACTTAAAGGCTCATTTTTAGTTCAGAACCATGGATAGCGCTTGCTAATTGGTGACTGCATTTAGCCACCAATCAGCGAGCGCTACCCAGGTGTTTTTTTTTTAATAACCTGATTGTGCAGTATGTGCACGTGTGTAATAAGCTTCATAAGCGTTTCACCTTCCTAAATGCAATACTTACCTATATTTTGACCCCAAAATGGCTATCTGCTGCTTTATCCTGCACAAAAGTGTGCTACATTAAGGTGAACAGAATAAACAAGAAGGTAGACAGCAACCCTGTGATGTGTGTAAGAAATAAACTAAATAAAGTTGTGAAAGATGGCTTTGAAGAGTGAAGCAGAGGCCATTTTGGGGGTGAGAATATAGGCAAGTATTGTTATTAGGAATGCACATACTGCACAATAATGTCATTAAAATAATCATGTTTGCTGGCTTTTAAGAAGCGGCTGTCATCAAGAGTATCAAGGTCAAGTTTGTTATAGTTTATTTGTAATAAACGAGACTGTAGTTTTTCTTAACACTGATCAATAATTCAATAATTATATTAATTTCACCATTGATGAGTCTTTCTAATATACTTGAGTAGTCCCCCCACCAAAAAAAAAAGTTAACTAAATATTATACTTATGTAATCCAACCCCCCCCCCCAATAAATAAAATGTGTGTAATAAACTGACCAGAATGAAACAATTATTAACTTAAAAAAATGTGCCAAGTGAAATTGAATGAAATACACATATGGGAATATATTTCACCAGAATGCTGAACTAGTAGAAGAAAAGCAGGGCATTCTTCACGCTCACTCACTGCTCTGATGTCTGTCTGTCGGTCATGTGACTGCAATAAACCAAAGACGTAACCCTTAGAATATCTTCTGAGGTTAACAGTAAAGAAAAGTGACAGGTCTTGTCATAATGTGATGCCCTAGGCTTAAACTATCTGTGCGCTGGCCCAAAATGAACTTTGTTTATTTAGCCAGAGAAATCACTTGTGCTAAATAAGTAGTGCAACACTCTGCAATGCGAAATCGGGGCAATCCAGCACACCAGTGTGAAAATCAGTGTCCCAATTGTCGTTTCAAAAATTATGCTATAGCAATAATCTGCCAAGCACAATC